>NC_142038.1:63901609-64255359 GCF_982192425.1 Myodes glareolus
GTGATATCACCCTGCAAGTTCTGCTTTGGAGCGGGTCTGTGTCCGAATGAATTTTCTTCTCCCTCCCCCCAAAGAGCACCTGCTGCAAATATTATTTTAAGCTGTGCTGCTTTTGTTTATGCTGCATTTGTTTCACTCTGTGAAGCTGTGTTACTGTGCCTGCCTAAGGCACCTCTTGGTCTAATAAAGAGCTGAATGGCTGATGGCGAGCCAGGGGAGACAAATAGACGGGGCTGGAGACAGAGAGGGTAAATAGGAGGAGAAATCTGGGAGAAAGGATCTAAGATTTAGGATTGATAGAGGAAGGAGGAGGACTTCAAGTCACCCAGCCACCTAGTCACCCAGCCACCAAGCTACACAGCCAGACAAGGAGTAAGGATTAAATAAAAAGTATACAGGATTAGAGAAAGATAAACGTCTTCAAGGCTAAAGATAGATGAGATAAGTTAAGAAAAGCTGGCAAGAAACAAGCCAAGCAAAGACTGGGCATTCAAAATTAAATAAGCCTCCACGTGTGGTCTGTTTGTGAGCTGGGTGCCGGAACCCCCCAAGAGGCAGAAGACTAACAAGCTAAAAAGAGAAAAAGAGTCAAACCAGCCAACTGCAGTCAGGCTTCCTTCACTGCCCATCCCTTAGGAAGGAATGCACAACTACAGGTACCTAGGAAGTGCTCAGCAATTGTTGTCTAAATTAAATTGAATTAAGTGGTTGGGGGGCATTTTCACCCCCCCCTTTCTTGGGGCACTTTTTGTGAGAGCTCCTTCGACAAGTGACTTCAGCTTTCTGGCTCAACATTTCCATGCATTTCTTCCTCAACACTGAGGGAATGGAGTTTACGCAGGAATAGGGAAAACGCCAGTTTGGCTACATAAAAGACCATGCACAAACTATTAATTTCTTTTATTTAGGAAATTTTCAGATTTCTAAAGATTTATGTGTGTATAAGACTGTGTGTACATATGTGGGTTTTTTTTTGTATATATTCATGTACGTACATTGGAGTGTGCACATGCATTGGGAGGCCAAAGGTTGATGTCAGGATCATGCCACCACTTAAGTTTTGAGACAGGGTCAACTCACTGAGTCCATAGCCCACTGACTCAGTAAAACCTAGTAGGCAGGAGGGCTGCAGGGTCTGTCTCTGCCTCTTCCTCCAGCTCTGAACTTACGGGAATGCTGACACAGTCACTTTCTACATGGACTCTGTGTATCCGACTCAAGTCCTCATGGTTGTCTGGCAAACATTTCACAGGCTAAGATATCTCCTTAGCTCTTAACAATGATGCTTCAGGTTACACATAATTTAAAATGCTTGCCCAGATCATGAATACATTTAAGGTAAGAACAACAGTAAATAAATAAATACCAAAGACAAAAATCAACACCTGTCCTCACCAAACACCAAACAAACAGAATGGGAAGCTAAGGATGGTACTAAGCCCCCCCTTTATTTTGTATATGAATCCTTAATAATTAGATCTTTTGTATTTATATATTATGGTTGAAGAACTTAAATATAACCCAAGGAATGAAGAAAGAGTAATTTTCTAACTTGTATAATGGATGGAAAAATAGTAGATAAAAATAAAAGTGATTAAGCTTTGGTGGGTAGAAGACACCCACAAACCCACCTAGTGCCCTGCCTCACTAGTCCAGACCTTCCCCAGCCATGGGAGAATTGTCCTGGAGGGTGGCCTGGACTGACAAACTCAGCTACCATCCAGGCACATATCCAGTGCTGTGAGTTGGCCCATCCCAACGTCTACCCCATCTATGCCTGCTGCAGTGTGTGAAGAGACTGGTCCTATGGAACCATAGTCACTGGATCCCCATGATTGGGACAATGGCAGGACATCTAAGAAGTGTTTTGGTGAGGATCCAGTATCGATGCTTTACCAGAATCCAGAGGCCGCAGCTGGTTCAATGACTCATTGCAATGAGTATTTGAAAGCAACGCTGTTGGGAAGTAAGAGCTTACTACTAACACATGGTAGCTCCCAATGCCGCTAAGACAAATAAAGAGGTTATGGAGAAGGGGGCAAAGACAAAGGAGTGAAGTGATTTCACTGGAGGGGGGCTAATATTTATATTTTTAAAATTTTCTTCTGGAGGGGGGATACTGCAACGCTGAAGGGTGGATATGGTAGGACTGGGAAAAGCGTGGGATTGGAATGCATGAAGTAAAATTCCCAAGGACTCAATAAAAATTATGTTAAAAATTTTAAAAATAAAAGTACTCTTCATTTTCCTTTACTTCCAGCGTACACCAATCTAAGTGTTCAATCTTTAATTTCTTCTCCTGTTTATTTACTTTTTTGTACAAGAGATAGAGCCCAGGTTTTTGCAACTGGTAAGCAAAAACTACTGCACACTGAAGTTTCAAAGAGAAAATTAGCTCCCCCCCCCCATGACTTTAAGATGCTAAGAGAATAGAGGTCTGCTGCTTCCATGATGGCTGAGAGAACAATGTCTACCTTTAAGCCACGCCTCAGGCTGGGGGGACAGTGACTCAACTCCACCTTAGACCTTCTGCCTCTATTCTCACTGGCTAAGACCAGGAAGTCTCGAACAAAGCGTCATGATTACACTTCGGAAGAAATTTCCAGCGCAATTGTATTTCTTTTCCTTTTCTCTCTTTTTACAGATTTGCATGTGCTTATTTCTTTATATTTTTAAATATACAAATGGAAATTGCTCAGTCTGTATGCTATTTGGATGGAACTGTTTCCAAGGCTGACCATTCAGGGTTGGATAGCCAATGGGTGTGCTCCTCCCTGGGGAGACTATTTCTCCCCCTCTGTCCATTCTGTAGCTGTCTTTGCGTAGGGCTGAGACCTTGTGAGCTCTCACCCCTTCGTGCTAACATGTCTAGAGGCATCAAGAGAAATTATTTCTGGCTATATTTTCAATAACAATTTAGAACAACTTTTATTTCATTGTATGATTGTCATTTCTACTTCTCACAGGAGCAAAATAATTAAAAATATCACAGTTTGGGTCCGCCTTCTGATTCTAGTTTTGAGTGTGATATGACACAGGTTGGCCCCTCAGTGAAATCAGAATAAAATATTATTTTCTTTAAAAAGTATTACATTAGTTAAATGGTATATTATGCATATACAGTAAGTACTTTGCATAGATTTTGATACTGAATAAGTTTCTGGCAAGTTAGTTACTTATTTTAGCAGTAATATAAACTTTATTTTGCTTTTCCATATGTAATAATGTGACATAGAGGAGAATCAAGGTTTGGGTGGGGTCGAGGGAGGGTAACAGAAGAGCAGGGGGAGCATTTTTAAGAAGAGACCAAAGTGACATTGCAGACATATTTCCTTGGGATGAGTATGCTGCTTCTTAATTTTATTTTTCTAACAGGTAAGAGAATGACTGGGCACCTGGAACAAACATCAGAGAAATCTAGAACGATGAGGGGAGAGGAGAGAGGGAAGACAAAAAGGTCATTTAAAGACAAAACATGCCCGTGGAAGTATCATCAGTGGCTAAAGCCTCCAGAGAGTTTGCCTTAGACGATGATATGGAGATGTTGGCATCCTCTTTCTGAGGCCTGAGGGGCCTCTGTAGAAGTTGCTCTACCCTGGCAACAAGCTTGCTTTCCACCAGGAATGAGTGGGAGAGCGAGATACCACTGCCACCATTGTGTCCCTGTGTTCCTTTGCTCACTGTTGTGATAAAACACTTGACAGAAGCAACTTAAGGCAAGAGTGGCTTATTCATGGCTTACAGCACTAGAGGATACAGCCCGTCAAGGCAGGGAAGGAAGGATGGCAGGAGCATATGGCCACTGATCACATGCACCCGCGGAAGAGAAGAAGAGAGCAATGAATGCTGGGGATTAGCTTATTTTTTGTTTCACTTAGCTGGGGACCCAAGCCCATGGAGTCACACTACATAATTTAGAGTGGGTCTTCCCACCAAGTCTAGAAACTCTTCATAAACATGCTAGTTTTGTCTCCTAGACAACTCTAGATCCTTGATAGGATGTAAAGCTGATGCTTTACAATATTACCCACGGGTGCTTCTAAAGATGACATAGCCAGGCCGCGTCCACACAGCCCTTGTCTCCAGGGGCAAGATTTGAGTGATGAGAACATACCCCCGTTTCTTTCAGAAAAGCTCCCTCAAAATCCCTTTGTGAGCACACAGTTTTGTTATTGTTTTTGACTCATGCTCTCACGTTGCCCAGGCTGGTCTCAAATTCACTCTGCAGCTGATAATGACCTTAAACTCCTGATTGTCCCCATTCTGTTTCCCAAGTGCTAAGATTACAAATACAGACCAACAAGCCTGATATGACCATGTTTCTTAATAACTATCAAAGCTTTGTCTGAGAAATTAAAATACCTTCTGACATAGTCTCACATTTCACTTGTTTAAATTCTCTTAATTGTAGTCAGGGTTGAAATGGAATTAAAGAAGAAAAGAAAAGCATGGGCTTTATTGCATCTTCTTGGTGACTTACACAGATTTTATGTGTGTGAAATTTGCACTATTAACACCAAGGCCAAGGAAAAGATGTGTAAAAGGTGTAATTATAAAGAGTTGAGAGTTTTGTTCACAACACCCTGCAGTGAGCCTGTTTAACTATGGTGGAAATGCCCTACCATCTCCTAATCCATGGTGGTTTCTCTTCTGTTGAGGAAATGCTGTGTTAAGGACACCATTGATTGTCTAAAAGAATTTGTCACAAGTCCTTTGTTCTAGAGTCTAAAGTTGTCTATCTGAATGCTGACTTTAGACATGGTCCTGACTCCTGCTGTCTCTCACCCCCTTTTCTATAATCGCTTTCTCCCTTCCTTGGCATTCTCATATTCGGAATTGCTAATTCTAATCACATTCTGTAATGCTACTTACTGAATGAATGATTTAGTGTTTCTGACATTAAAAAAGCTATACAATGGCAACATAGGGCACAGAGAATTCTTTTTAAAAAATTGATTACTCTTTCTATTCCCTAATATTTGACAATCATATAACAAGCATTTAGTGGATACTGAATATGGAGTATTATATGCTTACAAATATACAATTATTTTCCTTTTCCACATAGAATTCTAAACGCTGTAAACCAAGGGTTCTACAAATAGGGAGGCAGCTATCAATGTGTGTTTGTTCCAGTATGTCAGAGTCCATGTTATTCAGATAGGTTAGGTCTTCTCCTCATGGTATCATGATGGCTTCTGCAGCTCCACTAACTTTGCTGTTGCTCAAAGCAGAAAGGAAGAAATGGGAGCTGAGGCAGGGCCAATGAGGAAGCCTCCTGTGACTGCACCTGTGCCCCTTCACCATCCATCCAAAGGCCAACTGTAAAAACCATCAAGAACATTTGTTGGGCATGGCTGCAGAAACAGCAGAGTTGGAATTGGGACCTAGATGGGGCTACATTTATGATATCACAGATATTAGTCATGGAAAATGGGTATTTCTAGCCATCATTTGAATCATAGTCATTTCCTAACAATTCAAGTGGGGGGGGATCCCAATTTAAAGACAGAAACACCTGCACACTGGTATTTTGAAGCATTGGAAGATAACCTTTGACACTCAATTGCTTTTCCTTCCATCTTGTCTGAAGCAGGGTCTCTTGTTCATGCCTGCACATTCTGGACCAGCTGCTCACACCTGTCAGGGATTCTATTTTATCTGCACCTCCCATCTTTCAATAAGGTCATTGAGACTACATACAAAAGCAACCACAGCCAGCTAGGTGCTGGGGATCGGAACTCAGGTCTTCCCACTTATATACAGCAGGATCTTTATCCACTGAGTGATGTCCTCAGCCCATGAACCTCTTCCAGCGAGCCAAAGAGCAAATCCTAACGCAATTAGTGACGGTCAAATCAGAAAGGATGTTGAATGTGTTTGTTCCACTGCAGGTAAAGCTTTTTAGGAGAATATTGCCACGAGTTTTGGGTTTATTAAAATTGTCATGTTTTGTGGCCAGTCCCTGTGGTATGAAGAACCCAAGACTGTAAAGATGGGACTGCAAGTCATAGAGGCAATTCTCAAATTTTACATATTTACTCTTTCTTTTTGGTGGAACAAACTCCAAGCCATAAAATGAATGCTCCTCTCCAGTTGAAGAATCTGTGGGTTCTAACAGGCTTGGCAGAATTTCCCTGCGCTCAGGCTTGTATCACATGGAAGGCCTCACACGATGTGTCATTTCTAGAGCAAATTCAGGCTCCCAGCGCTTAGTCTCACTGCAACTCTATATTAGAAATAGATGAGTTTTGAAGATTGAAGCATGAACTCTCATTTCATAACATGGGAAATAACAAAATTAAGCTAAATAATAAATCAACTGCAGTGGCAGGTACATTAATATTCTTGTATACTTCAAGGAGAAAAATATCACTCACCTCATGTTGCGATTGTCTTTTAAAAGTTGGGAGCAAAAACCCGTTCAATACACGGGTGTGTCGGTGTACTTTTAGAAGGAATCCATTTGTTGAGCTTGACGGGGACCCCACAGAGATCAGTACCTCGGCCAACTGCAGAATTAGTTTAATTGCTTGTGGCATTGTCACGTACAGAAACGTTTAATGGCAGAAACTGTGTGTTCCTAACACAGTCTTGCCGATGACTTTTTTCCCCTGACCTTGGGCTAGGAGCCTGGCTATAGAATTGCCTTTCCAGACATTCCCTTTTGTTCTCTGAGATAGCGGTAACCTTAAGAAACAGTAGATAACATACCCAAGTAAGAGGTCTGGGAGGTTTAAGTTAGCAACAATGTGTCTTCGCCGTATCTTAGCACAATTTGGAACTGGAAATAACAGATTCGTTTAAATGCTTTGCTTTTATGGGGGAAGTTCAGGGCCTTGAAGAAAAACGAAATGAAACACTTGCCTTGTCTAGCTGAGGTGTCTGTCTCTATCTAGAAAGTCCAGGATTAAAATGTCACTCCCAGTTTCTGGGGAGCCACTGGAAGTTTCCTTTTGTCTGGACTAAAGGATGACAATTCTTTTCAGTTTTTGGGGAGGTTTGACTTGAGATAGGAAAGTCTGACTGGGTGATCTTTTGAGACCTTGTCTGAACTGTCACGTGGCTGTACTTGTTCATCAATCCTTAGTGGACTCCAATGACACTATCTCTACCACTCACACATACATATGCTTTCATAGACTTGTGCTTTTAGACTTTGTAGGAAGGCATTTAAAGAGGTTACAAAAAGGACATGTATGCAGAAAGAAGGGAATGCAAAATGACAAGGGCATGCACAGCAAACAGCAAGGCTGAGAACAACAGGAAATACTTTGAGTAGATGTCTGTTCCCTGTTAGTGAAGCCAAGAGGCCAGCCAGGTGCTGGGAATTCTTTCCTGTGCCTCTCACAGGTGAAAATCAGGAGCCCTTGTGAAAGAGAGGCTCCAACATTAAATCACAAATGTAAATCAAAGAAAAGAAACAGGCTCCATGGAAGTAGTTCATCTCTCTCTTTTCTTTTTAACAAGTATAAGTGTGTGTGTGTGTGTGTGTGTGTGTGTGTGTGTGTGCATGTGTGCATGCTTTTACATGTATATGGATGCACACATATGTAGAGACCAACATAGGAGTCTTTCTCACTTTGGTTTTTGAGGCATGCTCTCTCAATTGGACACAGAAATCAAGGATCCAGCTTGTTCTGGGGATCTGGTCTCTCCCTCTAGAGTGCTTAAATTACAAGTGGTTCTCTGTGTCCACCAGGAATTCTTATGGGTTTGGGGGATTTAAACACTAGTTCTCAAGCTTGTACCTTACCAACTGAACCATCTCTTCAGTAATCTCCATCACTCTGTGAGATGAGACCCACTGTGAACACTAACTATTACACTTCAGAAAGTGGGTATGGTTGCGCAGGGTCAGAGTCTTATTGTGGAAGTCCTCAGAATTACTGTCATAGAACTGATGCCATCTGATAAAGTACAGCTTTACAAAACTATCATTTTAGACATTTATATATTAGAATTAATATTTTTAACATCAACATAGGGACTTAGTAGTTTCCTGTTAATAATTACATTAAGAATAGTCGATGTTTATGAAAATGCATGCCACTTTTCATTGTTTTTCCATTCAATATGTCTGTCCTCACACACCTGATATTGGTACCATTACTATTCAGATTTAAAAGATACAAATTTTAAACTAACGATCCTGAAGCTCAGTATGGGCAGCACACTCAAGAAGACAAGTCATGGCTACTTTTGCTTGCGTCCTATTTTATTTTTATAAAACAGCGTATTGATCCAGTCTGTTTAGATACTCACCTTCCTGGACCTGGAGGGAGGGGGGGGGAACTTGAACTTCCCACAGGGCAGGAAACCCTGACTGCCCTAAGGGACGAAGAGGGAGGAGGAGAGGGAGTGGGGGGAGTGGGAGGGTGTTGGGAAGAGGGGCGGAAATGGAAAAATGGAAACTTTTATAATTTAATAAAATTACTTTAAAAAAACAGGGTATTAAGGAATTATGATTATCTTTCAGGAATCAAACAGCAGATGCCCAAGTAAATAATGAAATGTTTGATTTCCTTCTGAACAGGATGTGGCCATACTGTTTTGCCATGAATCACTATCCTCTCCTGTCTAGTCGTGAACATTCAGTGAGAGGTCTTAGTTTCAAAGGAGTGCTGAGTTCAAAAATGTGTCTGTCCTAATCCTGTGACCCCAAGGAATCAACAAAAAAGAGGAATTGGGCAGGCAGCAGAGGACACAAGATTCAGCTTCAGCTTCAGATGGAGAAATGATCGTATGACTGGCGAGAGGAACTCATGCTGATGCTTTAGTTTTGTTCCTGCTGCTGTGATAAAGTACCCTGCACAAAAGCAGCGGTAGCAGGAAAATGGATTGCTTAGCTTACAGTTTCAGTTTACACTTTATCATTGCAGGGAAGTCAAGGCAGGAACCCGAAGCCGCTGGTCACATCCACAGACAAGAGCTGAGACAAAATGTGCGCACGCATGCCCACTGCTCCTCTCTCTCCACGATCCAGGATCCAAACAGGCTAGGTATGGTGCCACTCCTGTTGTCTGGGGTTTTCCCACATAAAGTAATTCAATCAAGACAACCCACTCCAGGCACGCCCACAGGCCACCCTGATCCAGAAAATACCTCACTGATACCCTCTTTCCAGGTGATTATGAAAAGCTGACATTAAAACTATCACAGTTAATTTCAAATCTTTGTAGAATATCTTGGCTAGCCAGCCCATTTCCTTTTGCCCACCTCATGCTCAAATAGAATTCCACAGATGGTATTATAATCTTCATTCTCTTTGTACTCTTTTAAAACTTACTGGTTCCTTGTAGGTTGGTAAATTGGTTAAGGAACTCTTTATCTGAAGGTCTCCCACTCCGTGCTGGAGGAGTGGCTGGATTGAAATAGTGGAACTGTCTATTCAGAAGAGCCCGATTGCTGAATTTGACCCTTTAACAAAAGATCTGTAGGACAGCGAGGAGTCTTTGATGTCACAAAGCTTTTTCAAACACTGCCACGGAATTAAACATTGCTAAGAGCAAGTATGGGTAGCCTTCAGAATCCTGTCGGGTGTGATGATGAACTGATCTTCAAAGGAGCTGAGGAGGTGAAAGGTGACATGGAGCCACCAGAGGGTACAAGGTGGACACACACTGGAGAAACACAGAAACCGCCAGGACAGAGGAGGAGACAAGAGGCAGAGCAGTGGAGGAAGGAGCCGCAGCTGAGCTATGGGGACCTCTGCTCTGGCGGCTCAGCACGCTCTCCCACATTTTGGGGCACTGAAAGGAAACCGTGGGAACTGTATGCGTGCGCCTAAAGCCCTGTGCCCTCTGACCATTCTCAATGGCTCACGGTTCCCAAGAGAGCTGTGTGCACTGCAGAGGGTACAGTGAGTGATTCCCTCTTAGCACCCAGGAGAACAGTTGCTTCCGTGTGTACTCAGAGACCCCCACCAAATCTGATTGCTTTCAGTAATGTGTCATGTTGGTTTTCTTTTTTAAAAGTAATTGTCTCTCTTCTCATGACCTCAAGGCAGAATTAAAGAGCTAGTGGGTTTCAGATATTGAGTTTTCACCCCATCCACCCAGTAGCTCATCTTGCACGTACAACTCTATTGTGCCTCAAGCTCATTTGCCTCTGAGTGCCACGCTCCCTGCACAAGTGATCATTTCCTGCTCTATCATACATCACTGCTTCCTAGAATATTTTTCTTTTAGATTCTGTGAAATGTATAAACCTTTAAAAGAAATCCTCTTTGTATGTCTACAAAGTTTTTAAAACTGATTTTTTTTTTCCTTCAAGCCTGCGATAACAGAAAGACACGCTGACTTTGCAGGCTACAGCATGAACCACCAGGTGATAGTTTGCTCTGCCCAAGCCTAGTAGCAGATGTCAATTCTAATAGCACAATGGCCACATTTTATCTTAAAGACAACATTTATCTGAAATGCACTCAAGCCGACTTTTGAAAGATTTTTTTTGATCTGTTCTTAATACTTGAACGTTTCATCAGCAGCCTCAAAGCCCCAAAACAGCAGTCTGTACTTCTTAATTGTCAGTCTAAACAAACAAATTTGGGTGTGTTGTTTCTAACATGTCAAAATTTGAGCTTAAAGGCTGGAGAGATGTTTTAGACAATAGCAACACTTGCCGCTTCTGCAGAGGACCTTGGCTTAGTGCCTAACAACAACATGGTAGCTCGTAATGACCAGTGACTCCAATGTCAGAGAATCTGGTACTTTTTCTGGCCCCTTCAGGCCCCTTCACACATGTGGTGCACAAAAATTCGTGCAGACACATGCACACACACACACACACACACACACACACACACACAATAAATAAATAAATAAATAGATAAGCAAACATTTTAAAAAAGAAAGTTACCATGATAGATGATGAAGGATCTTAGTCTGAATCTCTTCCCTGCATGATCCCTGGTTTTCCCATCTGTTGCATGAGATTCCCAGGTCTGCCTTAACTACTCATGAAGTATTCGGAGGATCTGGGGACTGATGTGTATGTTAAATAGTTCTGTGTGGGGTAGATAGGAGGCTATGTTAATATGCAGAACTATTACCAACCTGTGAGGTCGGAGAGGACAACTCAGAAAGTAAAGCACTTATCATGCAACAAGAGGACATGAGTTGAGATTTGCAGTGTCTGCAAGAAAAGCATGTTCCCGTAGCCCAGGACTCGGAGCTGAGGCTGCAGGCTCTCTGGGGTCTGCTACCTACCTGGTTTCACTGAATTAGTGGGTTCCAGACTCAGCAAGATGGACTGTCTCAAAACATGAGGAGGAGAGGAGAAGAAGTACCAAATATCAGCCTCTGACCTCTGTATACGTTCAAGCTTACCAGCACTTGCACATACAAATGGATGCACATTCCATATGTGCACACACATATGAGCACTTACCATAAGCACACACAATATACATATAATACCCATGAATCAACTTTACGTGGATAAAATGTTTATACATTAAGGTGATTTATATTACTTTTTAAATTGCTTGTTCTGCTTTTCAAGTCTTCACCTTGTGAAAGGGAACACGACACAGAAGATATTGGAACAGAGTCTCAATGTGTAAATACGTCTGCCTATTCTGCGGCATGCGTCCTTGCTCCACGGTGTCACCTCCAGGAAGAAGAAATGAGATTTAGCTCCTTGTTTATTAAAATGAGCAAATTGAAAGAATAAAATTGCTTCAGAAACTTATTCTAATAATCCATTATAATAATTCTAATAATTCATTTTCAAATAATGAATACTTGATATGAATACTTTCATTGCTGGCCCCATTCTCCAACATACTTGACTTTAAAAGTTGAGGCTTTGTTGTGAGTTTGTGAAATTCTGGGGTAGAAAGACACACCGTCGCTCCCTCCAGTGGGGATGGATTTATGATAGATTGTGTTACCCACATACTCTGTAAGAGTTCCTGGTGAGGTGAGCTCTCCAGGATCTTTATGTGAAGGTTTTAATTAAGGCTGAGCACGTACCCTTTCCGACTCTTATTTTATAAACTCAGCCTTTCTGTTCAGGTATTTGTCTCCTGTAAATGGAAGGCACAATGCTAAAAATGCATGTGCCCAGAAAGAACATGCCTGCTCTGTTGGCTGCCCCTGCTGGGTCCATCTGCTTTGCTGGCAAGATGCCCATGGGCAACCTGGCCCTTTTCACTGCTACAGGACTGCCAGCATTCCAAGGGCCTGTGACTACATACAGTGTGCGGAGAGCTAGATTTCTACAGGAAACCCTCCACTCTACCTCATATGGGTCTATTAACACTTGAACACACGTGGTGGTGCTCACGTGTCATAAAGTAAATGCTCCTTGGGTAGGTCGAAAGGGGGCAGACTGCGCTAATATCCCAGGCATCAGTGAATGTGGAGCAAATGCAGACATCCCTGTTCTGCGTAAAGGTACACGGTCCTCTGTCAAAGGGTTCTGTAGCTATCTGGGACGGGTAGAAGGATATTTGGAGTCCTTCCCTACCTGTGAGGACACTGAAGACCCATATTGCATGCCTTCTTTTTAACTTCCATTTTTAGATTAAAATGATATATTTTAATATATAGATACTAGTTTATTGTTCCCAGATCCACACATACACTCGTGGAAAAAGTCTTCCTTTCAATTGGCATTTTCATACATATCAGTTAATATAAATAATACTTCTGAACTGACGGTCTAGTGTATCTTTTATATGAACTGTATCACTGAGCTACATTACAGCCACATTTGATGCTATCAGCAATGCTGGATTTTGTCATCTTTTTCTCCACTGTTTGGTTGATTTAGATTTTTGTCAATATTCCTGAACATTTTTTTAATTGTTTTTAAGTCTTTTGATTTGTTTTAGCTATACACCACTGTTTATTTTTAGTGATAGCTCTGGAAATTAGAATAGACATTTAAGTTTTTAATCTAAATCTGAAAGTATCAAATAAAAGGATAGGAAGCGACACTGAGAAGTTTTAAATAGAAAGATCATAGCAAAGGAGTCATTGTTGCAGGAATAGCCCTGCTCTTTGTAAACACTAAGCATAATACCACACAGGAAATAAGATCCTAAGCAAAATGAATTACAGAGAACAAGATATGCAGAGACTTTATTGAAGTCTAGGGGGGGAGCACAAATGGACAGCATTGTTGCAAGAAAGTCCAGATGACCTCTGCTGCAATATTCATATCTTGCATGTGTCTGATGAGCACTCACTGTGTGCAGGCTACAAATAGACATGTTAACAAGAAGCAGACAAAAAACTTCTTTTCTTGCAGTTTTCTTAACTGAGGGAGAAAGACAAGAACACCGAGTGAATGCATGCCACAATCCGGGTCATAAGAAAGACTATAAGAAAAGTGAAGATTCTGACCAGGGAAGCAGGTAACCGCAGATCGCTCCATCACCTTTCTTTCTCCAAATCCAAGCTTTAAGTCTCATCTTCAGTTCTGTGGCAGCCTACCTGCCTTTCACTCTCTTCCCCCATTCCCAGGAGCCTGGCTGGTACTAGTGGAACACACTGCTTTTCTCCCTCTTGTGGAACCCCTCAGCAACTCACATTCCTAAGTGTTAGTTTTCAATACATAGAAACACGTTTTACCTGGAAACCCCAGAGGCCACACTTGGCAGAATCTCAGAAGCATCCATTTCCAAGGAAGATGCAGCTACCACACCCTCCTAAGAACCCAAAAGGGTAACAGAAACCAAGGAACAAAACACTCACCCAACAAAAATGAGATATCAGCACGTAAGATTATAATCATTCCAAACACAGTGGCCTAGATGTCAGAATAAAAATGAAATTATTAATATTCGGGACAATATATCATCATTATAGCCTAGCAACACTACCATAGTAGGCTCTGAGATTTGTAACAGTTGAAACATAAGACAAAGACCTTTAAATAGCCTTTATGCTTATGATATAGGTCCTTAAAGAATACATGAAGAAATCCCTTAAAGAAATCTATGAAAACACAAACAAAGACATCATGGAAGAAAATGAATAAAACATTTCTGAACGTAGAAACAGAATCAGTGAGGAAAACTCCAGCTGAAGGAAATCCGGGAATGAAAATTTTAGTGTCCTGAACAGGAACCACAGAGGCAGTTTCACCAACAGAGTACAAGACAGGACAGAGAGGATCTCAGGCACTGAAGAAACAACAGAAGAAATGGATAACTTGGTCAAAGAACATGGTAAATCTAAAAAAATCCTGGCACAAAACATCCAGGAAATCTGGGACACTAGGAAAAGACCAAACCTACAAACAATGGGAACAAAGGAGGCAGAAGAAACCCAGGTAGGTCAAAGACATATTTTTTTATATGACATAAAAATAAATATTTTTAACAGAATCATAGAAGAAAAATTTTCTAACCTAAAGAAGAAGGTACCTATAAAGGTACAAGAAGCATACAGAACAGCAACTAGATTGAACCAGAAATAGAATTCCCCTCAACACATAATAATCGGAACACTAAACCAAAGAAAGAATATTACAAGCTAGAAGGGAAAAGGTCTAATATACAAATACAGACCGATTAGAATTACACCTGACTTCTCAATGGAGACTCTCAAAGACAGAAGTGGCTGGACAAATGTCCTGTAGACAGACTCTAAGAGACCACAGATGCCAGACTACTATACCCAACAAAAAGTTCAGCTGTAACAGATGGAAAAAATTAGACATTTCATGACAAAACATATTTTGAGCAATATTTATCTACAAATCCATCCACACAGAAGACGCTTGCAGGAAAACTTAAAGAGGTTAACCACACCCAGAAAACACAAGAAATAAATAATCTCAGACCAACAAATCAAAAAGGGGAAACACACGCCACCCAACACTCACCACAACAACAAAATGACAGGAGTCAATAGACACTGCTCTTTGATATCTCTCAATCTCGATGGGCTTAATCCCTCAATAAAAATCCACATACACAGAGTGGATGTGAAAAAAACAGTATTGACACTTCTGCCCCATCCAAGAAACACACTGCAGCACCAAAGATAGATGACATTTACTCAGGGTAAAGCATGGGAAAAGGTATTCTAAGCAAATAGACCTAAGAAGAAAGCTGGTTTAGCTAATTTGATATCTAACAAAATAGACTTCAAACAAAAACAATTAAGAGGAGACTGTGAAGAACACTACAAACTCATCAAATGAAAAATCCACTAAAATGGCATTTTAATTCTTAACATCTATGCACCAAACACAAGAGCACCCAAGTTCATAAAAGAAACATTACTATAGCTTAACTGTAGTTAAACACTGATAGAGGGAGACTTCAATACCCCATTCTCAACAAAAGACAAGTCATCTAGACAAAAACCAAGCATGAAAATGAGGTAGCTAAATGATACTATAAATCTAATGAACCTAACAACAGAATTCTTAAACTCATCGAAACCAATCAACACTCTACGGAATAAAAGATGTGTCTACAGACATAAAGAAAGAAAGAAAAAGGAGAGAAAGAAAGAAAGGAAGAGAGAGAGAAAGAAAGAAAGAAAGAAAGAAAGTCAAGACTTTTTAGAGTGTAAATGAATACAAAACATACTAACATTTATGGGACACAATCAAAATGCAAGTTCATAGCACTAAGTGCTTAGATTTAAAAAAATAAACTGGAGAGATTTCATACTAGTAACTTAACAACACCCCTGAAAGCTCTAGAACAAAAAGAAGAAAGCACACCCAAAAGGAGTATTTGACAAGATAATAAAAGCTTGGGTTGAAATCATTAAAATAGAAACAAAACCCTAAACAAACAAACTTAGAAAGATCTGAAGCAAAGAGTTGGTTCTTTGAGAAAATCAATAAGATTGAGAAATCCTTAGGTAAATTAACTAAAAGGTTGAGAGAAAATATCCAAATTTACAAAATTATAGATTAAAGGGTACATAGCAACAGACACTGAGGAAATTCTGAGAATTTCTTCTATACAAAAAATAACCTGTAGTCCACCAAGTTGGCAAAATCTAAACAAAATGTATAATCTTCTCAGCACATATCACTTACCAAAGTTAAATCAAGATCAGATAAGCAATGTATACAGACCTATTACCCTAGTGAAATAGAAGTAGCAATTAAAAGGGCCAGATTGTTTTAGTGCAGGATTCTAGCAGACTTTCAAAGGACAGTTAATGCCAATACTCCTTAAATCATTCCACAAAATAGAAGTAACATTGTCCAACTTGTTTTTGGAGACCACAATTATTTTCATAACCAAACCACATAAAGACCCAACAAAGAAAGAGAATTGCAGACTAATTTACCTTAAGAACATGGAAGCAAAAATTCTCATTAAAATATTGTAAACCAAATCCAAAAACCTGAAAAATAACCACCACAATCAAGCAGGCTTTATCACAGAGATTCAGGGATGGTTCATCATATATAAAATCATAAATATAATCCAAAATATGAACAGCCTGATAGACAAAACCCACACGATTATCTTTTTAGATGCAGAAAAGTCTTTAACAAAATCCAATGCACCTTCATGATATATGTCCTTTAGTTATTGGAGATACAAGGGGTGTACCTCAATATAATAAAGGCAGAATATAGAAAGCCCATAATCACACCAACTTAAATGGAGAGAAACCCAAAGCAATTCCACTAAAGTCAGGAACAAAAGAAGGTTGTCCATTTTCTCTCTCCATACCTAGTCTGTATAGTACTTGAAGTTTTATACAGAGCAAGAAGGACAACTGTAGGGGAGCAAGAGGATACAAACTGGAAAGGAAAAGTCAAAGTACTTTTTTTTGTAGATAATTTGCTTATATACATAAGAGACACTAAAAATTCTACTAGGTAACTCCTACAGCTGATAAACACTTTCAGCAAAATAGCTGTATAAAAAAAATTTCACAAAAAATCAGTAGCCTTCCTATATATAAATGACAAATAGACTGATAATGAAATTAGGAAAAAAAACCACTTTTCACAATAGCCTCAAATAATGTAAATTATCTCAGGGTAACTATAACCAAACAATTGAAAGACGCGTATGGTAAAACTTAAAGATATTGAAGAAGATATCAGAAGATAAGAGATCTCCCGTGCTCATGGATCAGTAGAATTAATATTATAAAAATACTTAACCTACCAAAAGCAATCTCCAGATTCAATGCAATCTCCATCAAAATTTCAATACATTTCTTCACGGATCTTAAAGAGAAATTTTCAGTTTTATATGGGAATAAGAAAACATATAGAAATCTAAAACAATTCTGAATAATAAATTTACTGCTGGAGATTTGTCTATCCCAGACCCCAAGTTATACTGCAATGCTGTAGTAATAAAAAGAGCATGATATTGGAACAAAAATTAAAATATTGATCAATAAAATTGAAATCCCAGACATAAATATATACATTTATGAGCACCTGATTTTTTAGAAACAAACAATCCAGAAATACATATTGTAAATAAGACAACATATTCATCACGTGGTGCTGGTCAAATTAAATTTCTCTGTGTGGAAGAATGCAAATATATCCAACACAACAAATGAACTCTAAATGGATCAAAGACATCAACAATAAACCAGATACCTTGAACATGGTGGAAGATAAGTGGGAAATAGCCTTTCACTCATTGCTATAGGAAAAGCCTTTCTGAACAGAATACCATAAACACAGGCACTAAGAGCAACAATTAATAAATGGGCGACCACATGAAACAGAAAAGCTTCTCCATAATAAATGACACCATACGATGTCCAAAATAAGAAAATATTTTTACCAACTACAAATCCAATAGTATTTGAAATCTAATATTCAAAGTATATAAAGTGCTCAAAAACTTAGGTACCAAGGAAACAAATAATCCAACATACAAATGGGATAAAAATTTAAACAAGAAATCCTCAAAGAGGAAACTCAAATGACTGAGAAACACATTCTTAGTCATCAGGGAAATACAAATTAAAATTACTTTGAGATTTCTCCTTACATCATTGAGATGGCCAAGATCAGTAAAACAAATGATAGCTTTTGCTGGCAAGGATGTGCAGTAACGGAAACACTCATCTATTGCAGGTGGGAGTGAAACCTTTACAGTCACAATGGAAATCCATATGGTAGCCTTAGGAGCCCTAAGGAAGATGGGAATTGATCTACTCAAGATCCCATGATGCCATCACTCTTGGTCATATATCCCAAGGATGCTCCATTGTACAACAGAGACACTTACTCAACCATGCTCATTGCTGCTCTATTCAAAGCACTCATAAATTGCAAACAACCTAGACATTCCTCAACAGGAAAATCAGTTAAAAAAAAGTGGTACATTTATACAATAGGATATTACTCAGCCATTAAAAAAAATAAAACCATGAAATTTGCAAGCAAATGATGGACCTAGAAAAAAATAATCCTGAGTAAGGTAACACAGACCCATAAAAACAAATATGGTATATATTTGCTTGTATGTGGATATTAGCTGTTTTGTCAATGATAACCATGCTACAATATGTAGAACTTTAGAGGTTAGATATAGAACAGGGGACTGGGGAGGGGCAGGTAGATCTTCCTAGGAAAGGGAAATAGATGAAATAGCTATGAATGGATTCGGGGTACTGGAATAGGAGGATCATGAGGCAGGAGGAGGGAAGAGGGAGACAGGGGAGAGATTACTGGAGAGACAGCTAAAATGAAGGGTCGTTTGAGGGCAAGTATGGAAATCTAATATGCTAGAAGCTTCCTAAAACATATACATGTATTAAGGTGATTTAAATGAAATTGTCAAATAATTGGAGACAAAGAGTCCCAACAGAACATCTTGTGTCACTAAATGAAGCTTCCAGTACTAGGAATTATTTGCATATAGCTGAGTTATTGGTGACAGGGTTCCACAGGCTTCCCTAAACAACTCAGACTATTGCCAAGACTATAGATTGCCCTCCATAAACTGATGGTATGGCCCTAATGTTGAAGACAACACCTACATAACTCATCAAATGCGGAGAAGTCAAGGTGGGTGCAGAATAGAGCCCTCACCCTTATGTGCTAGCATCTTTTATACAAGAAGGAATTCTGCAAGCTAAGAAAGGAGAAATGCAAATGCCAACCCAGCCATAAATCTTTGATCTACAATGGTGTGCTGCCTGCAACATATCCTATGCAATAGTGGTACAAAGCCTGTGGGAGTAGCCAACAAATATTTTGTTTGTTTTAAGACTCACTCCATGAGATGAAACCCATACTGGACACAGAGAAAATGACTAAGAACCTACGACTAGAAAGTCCAGGGATCTAGGGGAAAACCAATTACTATTGTTCTACTTAAAGAATCTATCAATAAAATGTCTCCTCATAGCGTTCTACTACAGTCCTAGATCAATATCTCCTTGCTCAGTCATCACCGGAGATGCTCCCTCCTGTAGAAGATGGAACAAATACCGTGACCCACAGCCAGACAATGTGCAGAGAGTGAGGAGCTTGGAATGCTTAGCCCTAAAGAGAATGACTCCATCAAATCTCTCCCACCAGGGATCAGAGAACACTGTGGAAAATGAACTAGAAAGAGGCTAAGAGCCAGGGGGAATGAAGGATACCAAGGAAACAAGGCCCTATTAACAGAATGGATACACATTTGCACTCACAAAGACTGAGGCAGCACGCACAGTGACTGCACAGTTCTGCACAGGATGGGATTCTGTAGCTGAAAGGAGAAGGGGACACATGACCCCATCCCCAACCCAGAAGCGATTTCCAATTGGTAACCTCCTGTGAATGAAAATGTAGTTTCCTCTAATGTAGTTTCACTGGGGAAACAAACTGTTCTTAAGGGTAGGCTGCATGCCCAGAAGTATATAGCCAATAAAAAACAAACTCAATGGCATGTTTAGAGTTTCTTTGTCTCATCATGTGTCAGAGCTTTTCAATTTTTTTCTTATTTTTATTTTATTTACATAGTTTAAAATTTTTCTCTCATTTTACCCTATAGCTCCTTTGCATAGATATTATGGCTTCTAGTTTAACATTTTTAAAATGAGATTCCTGAGTGTGTCAGTAAGTAGGTCTGTGTGTTGATCAGTTTCTTATCTTTTTCTTGGGCTCCTTTCCATCTGATTTTGTTGTTGTTGTTTATTTAGTTTTGGTTCTATTCCAATGTGTTAGTTTCCATTTGATTTCATTTCATTTTTTTTCTTTGTTTTCTAATGAGAGACAGAAAGGGGGTGGATCTGGATGGTGGGGGAAGAAGGGCGGTTCTGAGAGGAGTAAAGGGAGTAGAAACCAATACAAGAAAAGGAAAAGTGAAGCAGCAGCAACAGAAAGAGACGGGGTACCCGTTGGAAAGGTTGCATTACAGATGATATGAGAGCAGAGGTCTGTGTGAGGTGAAACTACGAGCCATGGAAAAGTTCTGAGGGAAGAATGATCCTTTGGGGAGAAGGACAAAAAATGTCAAGGTCCTGGGGTAAGCAAATTCTCAGTTTATTAAACAGCAGATATGAATTTGAAGACAGACAGGAAGCAAACAAAGGGATATGGTATGGAGATGGAGAGAAAGAGAGGGCGAAGAAAGGCTGTCTAGAACTTATTAGCGTGTAAAGGCTTAGATTTGTAGCACAGGGTGAGAGCAGGTGGCAGAAGGGTAGCATCATTTATGATTGCCATTTTTTCTGTGCTTATTGTTGATAATCATGGGAAGTGATAGGAAAACTGTAAGAAGATAAGTGACAATAGTGACTCGCACTCAATGGGCCTTAGAGTTTGGGAGAAGTGATTTTATTGAGGGCACATTGACAGAGACTACTGATGCAGTATGGGGTGTTGGGAGAAACGGAAAGGAAGAATAAGACAACACTGGACAGCAGCAATTGGTTGGCTTGTGAGATGTAGAAAGATGAGAAGAAAGAATGCATACAAGAGAAGGGAGTCATCAAAATTCACATTTAAAATACTGATTAGGTACCTGAAAATAAAAATCTACAGCTCAGACACCAATCAACCAAGAAATGCAGTCAAAACACTAAGAGCACATCTGTCTCATAGTGAATGACCAGTAAGTGACCACTCTTCTATAACACACACACACACACACACACACACACACACATCATTCACTCACCAGCTTTGACTTCTGAAATATTTCTCAGGCAAAGGTTGATAAATATAATGGGACAACACAGCACAGGACATCTCCAAAATATGTTCCCCTCCAAAAAAAGAGCCAAATGCAAAATGTGTGGTCCAGTGTTAAGCTACTCTCATGGGCTAGCCTCAACTAAGAATCTCTAAGAACCACAATGAAAAAGATCCACTTTGTTTTGACATGCAGGATCTTCTAGGAGTAAGTCCCAGAATAGACAATTTTAATGTGTTTCCTGGGTAACTGTGCTTGGGACCACTGTCCAAGGACACGGCTTTCTAAGCCAAGACATGCAATGCTTGCCAACACTGTCTGTCAAAGAAAGATATAAAGAACATTGTGTCTGTCTTTTATATCATGCAAACATACAAAGCTTAAGTCTTAAGTAGAACACATCAGTCCTACCAAAAACAGTTGTTTTTTTTCAGATTGTGCTTTGGAAGCCATGATAGAAATGATGTCATGTCTCAAAGAACACCAGGGCTACCAGTTTCTTCAGGAGTTATGGCCACAGTCATTCATAATCATGTAATTATTTAGTTTTAGGCACTATGGCAATTCACACAGCATAAGGCAGGGAGCATGTGAACTGTGGCTTAGATCAGGGTCTGCCTCCAACAGATCATGAGACATAAAAGACTAATCATTCCTTTTTTCAGTCTTTAAAACTTTTTTATGAGAGAGAAATAGAGAGAGAGAGAATCGTGGCAGTAGGTATAGATTGGACAAGGGTCAGCTTGTAGTAATTGTTTCTTTCCTCTGACAATATGGATCCTAAGGACTGAACTCAAGTTATTAGGATTGGCAGCAAGCATATTAACCTGTTCATCTATCTTGCTTATCTTTACTTCTTTTGAAAGTAACTTTTTCATTCATAAATTCAAAGTTCTACTGCATTGTTGATGGCCAAAAGTCCCAATTTCCCATGTTATTGTTTCAATAATAATGATGATCAATGAGGAGACAGATTCAATAATAGTGTTGATCAATGAGGAGACAGATAAAATATTATTTTAAGGTGTGTTAATTTTGTTTATGTTCTAGAACATTTGTTTAATGATGCAAAAATATGTTTGATTAGATAAAATTCATCTGCAGTCAGAAGACCAGGTCAGCAACTGGCTGATGGGAAGTTGTAGGGAGGATCAAGGGGGAGCAAGGTTTTTAAGGAGAGGTTAGGAGAAGCATCAAAACTTTTTGGGAGACATGAAAAGGTGAACTAGGAGAGCTGCTTGCTACTTAGCTCTCTAGAGAGGAGAATTCTATTTTAATCTTTGAATCTTGCGTTCTTTAGAGGAACGGAGATTTAGATAAGTTCCTGTTTTAGCTTTGAAAAAGTTGGTGCCTGAGAGAACAGAATTTTCTCAGGTTGCGGCTCTTGTGGCCCAATTGCAGTAGATAGCATCCGAGTTGTGGTTGCTAACAAAGAGAGCCATAGCTTAAAAGGCAGCAACAATTAAAAACAGAAAACAAGCTTGGATTTCCACCTGCACTGAGATTTCTGGGTTGTCTGGGTAAATGTCACTGAAAAGCCCACACATTAAGTGTTTGGTGCTCAGGTGGTGGGACTGAGGGGGACTGGAGACTTTAGGAGATTCCTTTTGCCATGGGTGACACATCCTAGATGTAGAATCCGAGTCCCCCTCTTCCTCTTTGTCTGCTTGCTGTTCAGTGAGTCAGTATTTCCTTTCACGAGCTTCCACGATGATGTGCCACCTCTCCATGACCCCAAAGTAATGGTGCCGCTCTGGGGCCTCAAAACTGTGAGCCAAAACAAGTCTTTCGTGACTCTTCTTACATATCTCATCATAAAGATGAAATAATGACATATATAATAAAGGAAGCATGTCTCTCCAGTAAAAAGATGCTGAAAAGCAAACCATCCTCTCGAAAGTGTCTTGTGGGAAAGGGACTATCATGAGCTATGATGTCAAGCAGCAGAGCCTCCCAGCCTTGTCACCTCCAGTGTTCATCAGGATCTCACCTGAACTTCGGTTTCTAATGCATCCACTTCATGCATAAGAGACTAGAGACTTAGATGTGGAGAAAACATTCTTTGGTGCCACATTTGTAACCAGAATCATCCTATTGCAGAGTCAGATCCAACATGCAGCAAATTCCAAAGTCTTCTCATGAAAGAGAATGGCTTTTTTTTCTTCTTCCAATATTTCATGATTTTTGTTTTTTTACTTAAAACAATATAAACTGAATTTTCAGAGCATTTTCTACAACTATCAGCCATCAGATTCTTTCACAAAGGTCAGCTTCAAGTGTGAAACCCATTTATATGCCATCATACCTTGGGGTTTTGTCAACTTATAAAACTTTATTCTCACTATCTCACCCAAACCTTCCCCCTTTTCTCTTTCTTGAGCAGCGCCACCACC
The DNA here is from genome assembly GCF_982192425.1 of Myodes glareolus. Classification (NCBI taxonomy): domain Eukaryota; kingdom Metazoa; phylum Chordata; class Mammalia; order Rodentia; family Cricetidae; genus Myodes; species Myodes glareolus. The sequence goes on from NC_142038.1 coordinate 63,925,100, forward strand.
TGCTGCCTGTTCTCATAAGTCATGGTCAAGTATTTGCTCACTCTCCCATCTGCTGTAGGTCTCCTGGCCTATTGGTTTCTTTATTTGGATTTTTGATTTATCCCAGATGAGTGTTACAGAAGGTTGTACCCGTTCTCCTGGGTCCACTCTGGTTTCCTTCTAGCATTTTCCTCTTTACTATCAACTCACTTATAATTTAGTCTGCAAATTTGAAAATGGTTCCTCCCAGTGACCCTGAGGTGTACTTCAGAATTCTATATGCTTTTCTGTCTTTTTGATGGGACAACTTCCCATACATAAATGTTTACTGAATGTTCTTTGTGTCAAAATGGAAGATAATGTTGAGGTAGAGAATTAGACCTTCAAAAGACTAAACTTTGAAACATCCTAACGGATACAGAAAATGAACTCTAAATAGATCATGAACCTAAGGTAAAATATTGAAACTTTTAGAATGATAATAGAAAATCTTCAAAATGTAGGGATTGGTAATGTTCTTAAAATTGACACACCCTAAAACAGTCTATTAAAATACAGATAGATCTTAGTAAACTGGTCCTCATCAAGAAGAAAAGCATGAAAGTCAATTGAGAAGAAAAGACAAGAAACAGGCCAAAAGAAATCATGTATATATTACAAATTCCATGTATAGCTACATAAAGGACTCTCAAAATGTAACAATAATAAAGAAAATAATATTAGAAAATTGTCAAAATAATGAAATCACACTTCACAAAAGGGAATTTATGTAATGCAAATATGCACATGAAAATACGGTCTGCACCATGACACAATAAGGAAATTCAAAGTAAAGTCACTATGGGACAGCCATGTAGACCACTCAGAGTATCTAAAATAAAATAGTGATAGCACCCAGTGTTGAAGAAGTTGTATTGGGACTTCATGCCAATGTACACATATAAAAATGGCATGTCTGTTTTGGAAAATAGTTTACAGTTTCTTACAAACCCAACACCCACCTACTCTTAAGATTTTGTCCCGGAAAATGAAAACTTACTTTTTCACAACCACGGATACATGAACATTGTGGTTGAAATCAGAACCCTCATAGACTCATGCATTACATACTCAGTGCCCAGCTTGTGGTCCCAGCCTAAAGGTTGTAGAGCCTTTGAAGGGTACAGCCTGGATGACGGACATGGGTCACTGCAGTAGGTTTTGGAAGGTTATTTCTGCCCTTGTTTCTAGCCTGGTCTTCTCTTTCCTGCTCCCCCACATGTGAGGAGAGACACTTTACACTCTTGCTGCTGTGGACTGAACTTCTGTTCCTACCACTTTTTCAGGAGGAGGTGCTGAAATCTCTCTGAGACCACATGTCAAATAAGCCTGTGCTCTCCTGAGTTGCTTTTGTAAGGCATTTTGTCATAGACAGTCAGAAGCAATGCAAAAAGCATCCACAAGGCTTTACTTATGATAACTCAAGAGTGAGAAAAACCAAAATTTCCTTCCACAAGTTAAGTAAAATGTAGTTCATCCATATCATGTAATACTATTCAGCAATATAAAGGAAGCATAAGAAATACCTGGAACAACTCAGATATATCATAAGGAAATTATGCTAAATTGAAAATATCCAAAAGGGATTTATATATAGTAGTTATTTACACCTATATAACACTTTAAATTGGAAATAGACAAAAATGGTTAGCTTTTGTCGGAGCTTTTGGACAAAGTATGAATAGAGAAGAAAAGCGAGGTGCTTTGATTACTTGCTGCGGAGGGACAGTCTGGTGATCTGTGTGGTGATAGAAGGTTCTGTATCTTAATGGTAGAGCATTTATAGGAATAGACATATAATAAAATGATACACACAGAACCCCACAAGCACATATGGTCAACCTGAGAAGCTCAGTGGTCTTATGGAGACTAATAATGCTGGTTCTCTGGCTGTGGTTTTGTACTAGTTTTACCAAGACATAACCACTGAAATTCTAACTTACAAATCCAAGTAGAGAGCCTTGAAGTGGTGTCTCACAACTACACACAAATGTATGGTAAAACTCGCAAAGAACTAACAAAGAATGAGAAAAAGCTCTAAATATGTGTGAGCTGGAAGATATTTAAGAATGTTATAGAAATTTATGTCAATTTTCACATGAAAAATCTATCGAGTAGCAGCTGCTGCGTTGATGTCTTTAATAGAGTACGAATATGGCTAAGATCTATTTCACTAGTTCCAACTTTAGATACACTCACACAAAGAGGATCTCAGGGGCTGAAATTTCTTGTTCACTTATTATTTGTGGAATGTGTACACAAGCGTTTGCATGTGTGTGCAGGTGTGTTTTCACGCATGTGTGTAAAGGCTGGAGTCTGATGCTGGATGTCTTTCTTAATAACTCCACTTTATTTACTGAGACAAGGTACCTCAGTAAACCCAGCACTTGCTGGCTTCATTGGTCTAGCAGGATGGCTTACCCTGGGGACCCCCATCTTTTCCTCTTGAGCCCTGGATTTACAGGTGGGCTGTTACCCACCAGGCTTTTATGTGGTGCTGGGTATCTGAACTCTGGCCTTCATGCCTATGTAGTGAGCACTTTATCCACCGGTCATCTTCCTAGCCCCAGTTATTTCCTTGTAATTACATCTTCTAAGTTGAATCTAAGATCCCTGGGGAGAACAGTATGATGTCTTCTTCACTTGCTGAGTGTGGCCTAGACTTTATGTCATTGCTGATGAATGGATGTCCCCACCTTCTTCCAGTCTGATAATGGGTTATGCATGTGGGTGGGATGTCACCTTGCAACCGACTGATGGATTTTCTAATGAGAACTTAAAGTAAATCATTCCGCTGTCAGCTCAGCATCTGGCAAAGCCAGGGTAACATTCCAAGCTTGGCTCAGAGAAAGGATGCTATCAATAAAATACCACTTTTCCATCCTGGGTCTGCTGCATTGTCTTCTTACATTATTACTGTGTAAAGGCGCAGACTCCCTGGTGCTGCAGGAGTTCAGTGTCAAATGATCTAAACTATGTCTGTCTTACAGATTTGCATCAATCTCCACCAGCAGTTTCAAAGACTGAGGACATGGAGGCTGACAGAAGCAAACAACAGCGATGCATGCTTCGGCAGTATTAAGGCATAGGGGTGACTTTCTGAAAAACAAAATGAGTTCTAAAAACCATATTTGTGGAAACACAAGGTTACTTGAAAATGTCACATTTAAACTGACTGTTCATCTTCAGCAGCCACTAAAATTTCCCATTGCAAATGAAGCTTGTTCACAGTTTTCACTCTTTAGGCTGGTGGTCACTCTTAGGTGACATGTTACTCCACACTACTTTGCAAAGTTTCTTAATGTATGGATTATTTTTCATAATTGTAGAGCATTACATGTTTTTGTAGAAATATACAAAGTCTGACAACCTTGACAGGCCAGGTGTAAACAAACACTGGGTATTTAAGCATTGGTGGCAGTCTTTTCAAAAGGTGGCAAGCATTTTTCCAAATCGGATCTGCCCCCTCTTCTCTTTCCCCACCCCTCTCTGTGTGTATGAATGATGTGATTGTGAGTGTAAGTACCTGTGTCATCATTGAGATCAGAAGACCATTTTTTGAATGGGTGTCCTTCTTATTTGGAGGCTGGGCATCTCTGGCTTTTGTCATTTTGTCACTTACTCCAAGCTAGTTTGTGAGCTTCCAACAACACTTTCCTATAGCTGTACTATGAATATAGGCGAGTGCTATTGGTTCCACGGATCCAGAAACATTTGTCAAGCTTGTTAAAAAGACATCTCCCAAGCCCCTGGATTTATTTTGGGAAGATGTCCCAAAGTTTTCCGCTCTTAGCTGATCCTGGATTCTCAAATACATGTGGACAGTAACAGCAGCATCACTATATGGTTGCCATTAATCTCCCTGACTTCAAAGATCTTAAAACATTAGTTCTCAGATAATATGCTGTAGTTACATCATTTGCCTGTTAGAGTCAGAAGAAGTAACTGAACCTTTGTGTATGCCTAGGGAATTAGGGGCAGCAATGGGCAGACATTTGCTCACGATGCAAAGTCCCTTTTATTCTTGTGCCTGTAAGGGTAGACGTTATATTTCAACAGTATTTAAAAATCAGACAGGCATTTTTCTAAGAAGCAAACTAGGAAAAATAGTATGTCAGAAATATGATTTATTAGTATTTCCCTGGCAATTGGAGTTATAAGTACACTTAGAAATAACTTCATTTCTCAAAGTGTAAGGTGTGAAGGAAGAGCTTCAAAAGATGCACTCTGCTTTTTTGTCCCCCACCCCAAATGGAATTTCTGAGGGAGCTATAGCTCTTGGTAATCTGTTATTTCTCTATTCTGTAACTCAGGCTCCATTGCCACAAACCTAGCAAAGTTTACTGAATGTCTAGCCTTGGGCTGGTGATAGCTAATGAGTGAAGGAATCCGGGGTAATATTCAACATCATTAGTCACGTTGGTGTTATGTTTCAGGAACAAAGCTCAGAATGGGGATTAGGTACTCATGAGATGCAGGAACTTAGAATGAAGGCACTGGGAACTGTATGTATCACAGAAATCCCTTAAAATAACAATAACTATGCCTGAGTCGGGTTCAGGGATTCAAGCCAATTACTGAAATTGTCACAAAGTGTCCTCAGGATGTAGAGACATCCGGAAAATTGACAAATAGAAACATAACTTTAATATTCATATTTGTCTCTTATTCATAGTTACAGCTAGTTATTATAACTGAGCTCTACTATAACTTTTATTAATTAGTTAACCTTAGTTAATCAGTATTTTGGTTTTTTAAGACAGGATTTTATGCACCCCTTTCTCGCAGCTCACTATGTATCCAAGGCTGAGCGTCAACTACTCAGGCTTCTGGCTCCAGGTCTCAAGTCCTGGGATTGCAGATCTACACACTGTGCCCAAAACAAATTTAAAATACTCAAAAGTAGAACTGACTATGCAGATGTCTCTCTTCACGGTGAGTGCCTGGTGGTATCCTTACCACTTGTGACTTGAAAGCACCTTGTCCTTCTTACCAGCAGTTTGAACATTATTTTTGACTTTCCCAGTTGGAGCCCTCCATGTTCCTCATGAACCAGTTGGTTTCCGGGTTATCAAAGTATTTTTTTTTCCCTTTCACTAACAATGTAGTCCCAGAGCCCAGGATTTTAGCTCTGACACATGGTAGCCTGTTCTATTGAGCAAGTTTCAAAGCTTCTCTTTTGCCATATTCTCACCAGGGAATCAGAGCAACTACTATACAGAAGGGCTTCTGGGAAGGACTGAATGAGCTGGTAACACAGGTGAAATGTTCAGGACAATCTGGACACGTATGAAGTGTTCAATATGCAGTTATTATTTGTGTTTAACTAATGTACATCTATCTAGTGCCAGGTTCAGGGAGATGCCTTCTGTGAGGAGCTGGTTTTCCCACCTTTACCATTCTATAGCATAGAACACTTCACTCATACCTGTCTCACCAGCAATTGCACAGTTGGTATCTTTTGTGCCCCGGTCTTCATGAGTTTGGCGATTTTGATGGTGCACTTGAGAGCAAGACTTGGTGTCTGACTTTATAAATGATCCATCTGTCCTTGAGTTTTCATGAATTAAAGAAAAGCATCCCTCTTCATTCTTACCTCTGAACTTCTGCAGCTCATTTGTGGTTGTTACTTTGAATCAAATATTTATTTGATTCACCAGGGGTGTTTAAATGGTTAGAATGGGGCTGGGATCTACACAGAACTGAACACTTCCTATCATGAGTGTTAGCCCTCAAGTTGTAAGGTCAGAAGGAGAAATTCTGATCATCAGATGGGAGGAAGATGAGGCTTGCGTACCTTTACTCTTCATTTTAGAATTTATTGCCTGAGAACATCATACTCGCACACATTGTGTCTTGATCAAATGTATCTCCTGTTCTCCCTTCAAATACTGCCTGGCCACCCTCATCATATTCCTCTCCCAGCTCCAGGTCTTCTTCATTACTTTTTTATAGCCCACTAAGTTCAATTTTTCCTGCCTACGCACACATGGGGGTGAGGCTACCAGCAGGAGCAAGGGCAACCCTCAGGGACACATTACCAAAGAAGATGGAGTCTCCCTTTTCTCAGTGCTATTTACTGCCAAAAACTCCTCAGGTAGGAGCTGATATTAAGAACCTGAGAAGCTTTCAAGAGACAGAGCTCAGTAGGAGGTCATTGCTGACCCACCTCATCTGAAGTCCCTTCTGACAGATGTCCTTCGGACACATCTTTACCACTGTGATGTCATCCATCAAAAGTTTCTGGCCAGAGGCAGCAGAACTTGGCAGTGTGCCCTGGCACTTCAAGAAGTCAAATAAAAGTATTTTCTTTACAAAGTCACCCAACTCCCGAGATTTCTTTTTTAAAACAGGAACAGATGGTCTAAATACAGAGATGGGGAGGACAGAAACATTGATAAGAGAAACAAGGACAATTGGCCTAGATAATCATCTGATCCTACATGGGCAAAAGCAATTAGAGTTAAATAGGGAGGGAAGCATCACCTTTCTTTTCAACCTTGGCAGCCATAGCCTCAAACACACACACACACACACACACACACACACACACACACACACACACACACACCCCTCTCTTGGAAAATACAGGACTCTTTTTCCCCTTTATGTTTCGGTATGAACTTGGGCCGTTTCTTTGTTTTTGGAGATGATGTCTCTCTGTGCATCCCAGGCTGGACCTGCACTCTTTATCCTCTGTTTTTGTCTCCAGATTCTGGTAGTACAGGTAGTCACTGCCATTCCCAGCTTTATGTTGCTTTTTCAAACCCATTTTGTGGAAGAATGGTGGTAAAATACCCTTTCCTCTGATCTCACTTTAATCACCGCTGTTTATAAAAGCTCAGCTGTATGAACACAAAGCAAAGTTGAGATCTGATGTCTAAGCTTAACATAAATATTAGAAAACTTTGCTTTCCAGCTACTATGAAAAAGCATGAAGGGAAGACAACACAAACAAACAGAACACGCACAAACAAACCAGTGAAAGCACAAAAATTAATAGGATATGAGCCCTACAATAATTTTGAAAAAATAGTTCCATTCTTTGAAATGTTCTTCTATTTGAAAGTATAATTCGCACCTAGATAATAATCCTCAAAATCAATCTTTTCACATACTAACACTAAAAGGATAAGCATTAGAGAATATTATTTTACCTACATTATGGTGGAAAATATTACTTTTATAATGTTTTGGTTAAAGGGAATAGGTAGAAATTATTGGCATACTGCAAAGAAAAGACTTCTGTTGTTTATAGCTAAGAGTCAGTCTTGTAGTGGACAATGCAGACTTTACCAACAGAAGTCAGTGTGATGGGACATAGTCTATGGGTAAAGTGCTCGCTGTGCAAGCATGGGACCTTTATTCACTTCTCAGAATCCACACAAAAGAGCAGGACCAGTGTCCTGCACTTATAACCACAGCACTAGGGAGGCAGAAACAAGATGATCTCTGAAGCTCACTGGCCAGCCAATGTGGCCTGTTTGGTTGGTTCCAGGCCCGTGAGAAATCCTGCTTCCAAAAATAAGTTGGGTTGGTCTTGAGGAATGGCATTCAAGGTTGTCCTCTGGAATACACAGGTATGCATATACATATTCAGGTTAAAACCCACCAACACACCAGGCAGTGGTGGCACATGTCTTTAATCCTAGCACTTGGAAGACAGAGGCAGGGAGAATCATACTGAGTGAGGTCACCCAGACACAGACAGACAAACATGACATGTTCTCTCAACTCCGAGGCTCCTTGCTCTGAATCTTCAGATGTGAGTATATAACTTCAGATGAGTGGAGAAGGAAGGAAAGTAAAACTGAAGGATTGCTTGGGTAGAGAGGTGGGTGAGGAATAGAGAGGGCTACAGGAGGGTACAACTGATCAGATGGGAGATGCAGGAAAAACAAGTGATTCTAGTTAGGGTTGGGAAGGGAAATCAGTGCGGAAGGAGAAAAGAGGGTACGAGAGCAGTAAGGGTGTCTGTAAAGTCATTAGAATTCAAGCTATTGATGATATACCTTTAAATCATTTAATACTTGTCAGTTTGTATATCGATATACATACGTAGTTTAATAAAATTTTCTCATCTGGAAAGACAATGATCCTTCCAAGAGCCAAAGTTATTCCAACAAAACCCCCCAACTCCAAGCAAGAAAAGCCCTTCTTTGAGTTGTTAATCAGGGCTGTCCAAACGACTTTCAAAACATTCCAGGCTATTGTAATTGGGTGATTATTCTCCAGAGTTGAAAGGTAAGTCTTGAAAACATCATATACATGGGTCAGAGACCCCAAAACTGGTCCTGACCAGAATGCCGCCTCCCTTCAGACTAGATTTCATGGTACCAGAAGGCATCATGCAAGCTTCCAAAGGAGGAAAGTAACTATAAACCACATTAGTGACCAGCACAGCACAGTCATTCTTAGGGTACAACAGTGGCACATGTAACTGGGTGGAAGCTAGCAGCTCTCTAATTGGGCTTAAGACCACTTAGCAAGAAGGAGATCATGCCTATTTTAGGAAGGCTAACAAACTCTCAAGGCTAGTAAAGATACAGATCTTAAAAGTTTAGGAAACAGGCGCTTTGCTAAACCAGTATGATTCCTAATTACATTTGAAATATTTGTCCTTACACCACAGATAAGTGTCTTCACACCTCATCAAGGAAGCTTTTCTTTGTCACAGATGGAGATCATTTCAGAAAAACCCACAACCAATCAAAATGCCAAGTTATGGAGACCAGTCCCAATGTATACATCTACAAAATAACTCCCATACCCAATGCCCAGAGAACACTGCAAGGAGGAGGCAGGAAGACTGTAAGAGCCAGATGTCCTGTGACATGTGACAGGGAGTGTCCTGTGAGATTCTGTCTCCCAGTAATGTCAGAAGCATTATCCATAATGTCTCACCAACAGGACAACCTAAACATAACCTAAACTAGGACTATACTAATACACATACTAACATGGAGGGAGGGAAAACTCAGTGGGCCTCAACCCCACACAAAGAACTACAGAGAACTAAGGGATGCGGACAGGAAGAAGAAATAGTCTTCCCTACGGCAGACCACACCAACTGGTTATCCAGTACCAAGTGTTCAACCCTGAAAACATAATACAAGCAGGATTATATGGACTGGGCAGGTTATATTGATATATTTACATCTAGGGCATGGATTTGAACGAGATCAAGGATGGACATGGGAGGGTTAGGAGAAGGAAAGGCACAAAGGAAATGATATAATTGTATTATAATCTCAAAAACACAAAGAAATAATTTCTTAGAAGTAATATTGAAACTTAAATATAAATGATGTATAGTAAACTAAAAAATTCAGCCTAAAATTGCGCTTAGTAATCTGTGGTTCTCTAATTAGAAAGCTAAATTATTAGTGATGGGAGTAGGTAACAAGAACGCACTTCTCTGTTATGTTTTCTAGATTTAGTTATTTGTTAATTGACAGCATCAAATTATATAACAGATGCTAAAATAAAATTGAACAACATCTAGAAACAGGAGTGTCTGCTTCTCAATTTGCATTCATCTCTATTTTTGTGACTTTCACAAGACACTTTAAACATTTTAACCTTGGTCTTCTTTGTTCTTTCCCCATTGTCGGCCTTGGAACTTCTCCCCATTTATTAAAGCTCTATTCGGAAGTGTGCTTTCTCCTTCTTCAGGACAGTCTTGTAGCCAATATTGCCTTCAATCTCATATGAGCCCAGGGAAGAGTGCCTGTGTGGGGGATACAAGAGTCCCCTGTGGTGGAGCTGATGTGGGCCTGACAGCGATGAGCTCAGTCATCTGCACATGCATCTGCCATTAACAATAAGCCATGACAAGGCCTCCTAAAATGTGTCTTTTTTATACGATGTGATGATGCCACCACCCTCACCTCCAAAGACCGTCAAGACTGGTGTCACTGTAACACCACAGACATGGGACTATGGGAAACAAAAAAAACATAGCTCATTATTTCTGATGGCTGTAAAAAAATCAGACATGGAGTAGATTTGATTTGAGAATAGGAAATAGTTGTGCAAGTAATTAATATGTATTTAACAAGAGAGATGGTTTGGGATGATAATGTTTTAAATTTCTTTGCTATTTGTTCTACTATGTTCATAGCAGCACTATTTGTAATAGCCAGAACCTGGAAACAGCCTAGGTGCCCCTCAATAGAAGAATGGTTAAAAAAGGTGTGGAACATATACACATTAGAGTTTTACTCAGCGGTAAAAAACAATGACATCTTGAATTTTGCATGCAAATGGATGGAAATAGAAAACGCTTTACTGAGTGAGGTAAGCCAGACCCAAAAAGAGGAACACGGTATGTATGCACTCATAAGTGGATTCTAACCATAATTAAAGGTCTTTGAGCCTATTATTCGTGATCCTAGAGAAGCTAAATAAGAAGATGAACCTGATGAAGATTATTTAGCTATCCACCAGGAGGTAGGAAATAGACAAGAGTCCCAGGTAACCTCGGGTGCATGGGGGGGTGGGAGGGTCGATGGAAGGGGAGAGGGTTAGAGAGAAGGGAGTAGGGGAGGAACGAGGAAAGCTTGGTGGCCTGGGATGGGGGGGGGAGGAAGGATGAATATGGGATCAGGGAAGAATATATTTCAACTAAGGGAGCCATTTTAGGGTTTACAGGAGACTTGATTATATATGGGATCCCAGGTCCAAGGAGAGATCCCCCAGATTGTTCTCTGGACAGAGGAGAGGGTGCCTGAATTGGCCGTGGCCCATGACCATACTGATGTATATTTTGCTTATCACCATAGATCCTTCATCTGGCGAAGGACGGCGATACAGTCGGAGACCCACATTGGAGCACCGGACTGAGCCCCCCGAGGTCCAAATGAGGAGCAGAAGGAGGAAGAACATGAAAAACGAAATCAGTACTGCGAGGGATGCTATCACCCACTGATACAAGGGAACGGATCTGATGAGAGTTTACCAAGGCCAGTTGGACTGGGACTGAACGAGGACGTGATCTAATCAGATTCTCGGAATTTGGCCGGATTCTATGACTGTGGCTGGCCCGAAGTCTTTCTGAAAAGCCATTGACTATGACACTGGGACCTGTTTCCTCTACATATACTGGATTTTGGGGATCCAGTCTGTTTGGACACTCACCTTCCTGGACCTGGAGGGAGGGGGAAGGAACTGGAACTTCCCACAGGGCAGGAAACCCTGACTGCCCTGGGGGACGAAGAGGGAGGAGGAGGGGGAGTGGGGGGAGTGGGAGGGTGTTGGGAGGGGGGACAGAAATGGAAACTTTTATAATTTAATAAAATTTACTTAAAAAAATAAATTTCTTTGCTATAGTTCCTTAAAAACACATTAATCATTAAAGAAAATAATGTTAAATTCAATGAATAAAATTTCTGCAAACTTAATGAGTGGAGAGTCATTAAGAGCATAATTTTAGCATAGTCCATAATGTTTGGAAGAGTTAATTCTAGCACAGTAGACTGGAGATTTAGTAGACACGAGAGTTGTCTAGGGGGTTGCCTACAAAGACAGGAGGTTCTCTCCGTGAGGAATAATCCCTTAACATTTGCATTCTCAGAAATCCTCCTCTGCACTGCTACTTCTCTGCACCCGGCTTCGAGACTAGCTGCTCTAATACATGGGACTCCAGGGTTAGCTTCAGTGTCACTTATATTGTCTCTGGGAAGAATGGCACAAGATTTATTTGGAGAGGGGATGTGATCTTGTTACTGTCAGTGGTCATTGGTCAGTCTACTATCTATCTATCTATCTATCTATCTATCTGTCTGTCTGTCTGTCTGTCTGTCTGTCTGTCTGTCTGTCTATCTATCTATCTGCCTATCATTTTTTCAATGTATAATTTTATATCAAAGGAAACAAATAAGGATAGGTGGTCCTCTGAGTTTGAACATGGATTTCTAATTATTACTTTTCTTTTTCTAACTCAAAATCATTTTCCCCACATACCCAGGTGGATGATATTTCAGGAAATGGAGAACATTAAATGAGAACATAAAAAGTCCCAGGACAGCATGCTTCCAGGATGTTGCATGAGAAAACTGCCATGAGAGCGGAGAAGACCTCGAAGCTTACTTAGCACACTATACAGATTGGGTTTTCCAAAGAAAGAGAAATCACTGACTTGGCAAAGTGGTGGTTTGGTGTGGTGGTGGTGGGGTATGGTAAGAGTGTTTTCCTGTGATCTCTGCAGTTTAGAGGGGTGGCCTGCTCCATAAACCTTCTAACATCAGTATCTAAAGACTCATTGTGCCCCAGGGAGCTAGAAAATTTTAGTTAATTGGGACTAGAGCAGCTTTACCTCTTGAGATTTCTTCTCCAAGTCATAAAGAGTGATAGTTTTCAGTTTACATTTTCAAAAATGCAAAGAGTTCATGTGTATCATGATAACAGAACTTTTTCTTGTTGTTCTCACTATGTAAAACTGAAAATCATGCATGCTGTGCATAAAACAGATGTACAATGTCCCTGAAAGTTGGAGAAAACAAACAAAGCTGGTGGTAGGGCCTGTAGGTCCAAAAATGAAGCAATTAATTCCTTGAAATTTTCTGTGGCTTTATCCATCAAAAGATGCCAGTCAAAGCAGACATCTCTTGCTTGTGGTTCAGCTGAGTCTCCTCATTCTTCTATAGTTCAAGACCCCTTGCCTAAGGAGTGGTGAGGCCACAATGGTCTGGGTCTTTCCATATCAATTCACTTAAGAAAATTCCTCACAGAAGTGTGCATAGGCCAACCCAGTGCAAACAGTTTCTTATTGCAAATCTTTGTAGGTCACTCTGAATTGTGTCAAGTGGATAGTTAATCCTGACTATCACAGCCATGTTCATTGCAAATGAAAGAATGAAAAATTCAGCTAAGACAAAAATGTATAAGGAATAATGGAGTAGAAACTTCAGAATAAAAAAAAAAATCTGAAACTTGTTATGTAGCCGAGGAGGAATACAGAGATCTCCCTGGGAAGGGGAAATAGATATCTCTTGGTTGGACTGAGAGCCTGTGGACATGAGGAACTTGAGGAACTGGGTTGGGGGTGAGCAGAAGGGAGGGGTGCTGAGAAAGATAACTGGAAAGTGTGGCTTTACAGAGTCCAGTGAAGCCTGATCCAAGGGAAAATGCTAGAAGTCTCCAGGGATGGCCCCAGCTAAGATGCCTGGCAGCAGCAGATGTATGGCCTGAACTGGCCATCCCCTGTGATCTGGATTGGTGACTACCCTAGTTGCCATCAGAGAGCCTTCATCTAGGGACTGATGGAGGCAGATTCAGAGACCCAACGTCAAACATTGGGTGGAGCTCAGGGAGTCTTGCTAAAGAGAGGGAGAAGGGATTGTAGGAAATGGTTGGGAGAGGGCAGGTCAGGAGCATAGCAGGAAACCCACTGAAACTGCTGGCCTGGCTCATGGGAGCTCACAGAGTCTGAACAAACAACCAGGGAGCCTGCATGCGACCCAGCTAGGCCTTCTTCATAAATGTGACAGATGTGTAGCTTGGTCTATATGTGGGACTCCTGACAAAGGGGTAAGGCTGTCCCTGGTGCTTTGACTGGCTCTTGGGAACCTCTATCTCATGCTGGATTTCCTTGCTCAACCTGAATACAGAAGGAGGTGTTTGGTCTTAAGGTAGTTTGATGATATACCATAATTTGCTAAAGCCCATGGGAGGCCTGCCTTTTTCTGAGGCAGGATGGAGCAGAGTGAAGGAGGGAGGACAGGATAGGAATAAAGGAGGGAGGAGAGGCTGTGGTCCAGGTGTGAAATTAATTAATTATAAAAAAAGAAAAAAGTTAAACTAATAATAGTAATATAAAATTTAATGAGTTGGCTTAATAACAAGATGGATGTGACAAGATAGAATTTTAGAGTTGGGAAATAGAATCATAAAAATTGGCAAATTTGATTAATAGAGATCGATAAAGGCAAAATAAGGAAATATGCAGTGGACCACATAACAGTCCAGAGATTTAAAGTAGATTAGAATCCCTAGAAACTTTGAATGTTGTCTGAGAGTTTTGTAGATAGATTAGGTTCCAGATCTTGTCCAAGGAGAATATCTTGGGTTATTCACAGGGACCTTTACTACTTTAAACATATGGCCATAAAAGAAGGAAGCAGAGAAAAAGATTTTCTGTGGAAAGAGAACAGATGATATGATGACATCAGCTATAGGTTGAAGGGACCCAATGAAGTGAGTGTAAATTAAAGAACACAGGGGACCTTCAAGATCAGGGCAGGGAAGCCCTAAAACCTGCAGAGAGAGGAAGTCCTAAAACAGCCTGACATTAGCCAGTAAGACTTACTTCTGACTTTGACCCAACCCAACAAGTCTGTTGTCAGGCATCACCTGTGTAGCCATCTGTTACATCAGGCACAAGAGACTAACATACCATGGGACTATGACAATAGATCTAACAGTCATGCCTCAGAGATACAGAACAGAAAAAATCAGCATAGGGTTGAAAACCTGGTTAAAAATTGATAAATTCCAAATTTGAGAAAATACCTTCCACATTTGAGGAAAGACATAAAACTCACGACTTAAGAAACAGACCCAGAATATCACACCCCCCAAAAATACTTTCCATTGTACAACAGAGTGAAAGCCATGAAAAATGGAGGCAAAATCTCTTTTTAAACAAGGAGTTAATGATACTTTTTCTATAGGAGAAAACCAATAAGGATGGGGTAGATTCATCATCAAAACTTTTCAGAACCAAGGAGAAACATAAGAGTTTTGTTATAAAATGACAATTATCTTGTCACTAGAGGATTTGACTTGCTCTTAAAAGATAGCTTTAGGCACAGTAGCTGTAAGGGTGTAATAGTGGCACACACGCCTTAGCAGTAGCCAAGAACTCTCAAATTGGATTTTAGACCCAAGAGGAGGAAAAACATGCCTACAATCACCAGCTAAAATCACTACTTTACTAAAATAGTATAATCCCTAACTACATCCGAAATATTTGTCCTTATACACAGATAAGAGTAGTACTCATCCCTCATCAAGGAAATTTCTCTTTGTAACTTATGGAGACCATTGTAAAAAAATTGTAACCAATCAAAATGCAGAGCTGTGGAGCCCAGTCCCGATGGGTACATGTGTGAAACACTCCAACACCTAAGGCTTAAGGAACATTGGGATGAGGGTGTTTTAAGGATTGTAGGGCTAGGTGGTCATGGAGTTTGCTGTGAGAGTGTGCCTTCTAGTATCATCAAAGTCTATAAATGTAAAGTGTCACCAACTTGACTACCCTGTCCTCGACCTGAACAAGAACAACAATAGACATGTCAAAGTGTATAGGGGTAGGAGGCCTTAGATCTATACAAAAATCTGCAGGCACCTAAGAAATGCTGAAAGTGGGAGAAATATTCTTCCCCAGGGAAGATAACACCCAAACAATTAGTCTTGGAAACATACAGACAAATAACATTATATAAACTGAGCAAGTTATATTTAGAGATATACGTGTATATCCATATATGAATGAAATGACAATTAATGAAAGAGAGGCCATAATTTGAAAGAGTAGGAAAGAATATGTGGGAAGATGTAGGGGGAGGAAAAGGAAAGGGAAAACAAAAAATGCTAATTTTGTGTAGCCCCGTATTCAAAATTAGGAACACAGTAAATCTCTTGGGGAAACATCTAAGGAAGTTCTCTGAATAATAGGTGGGACTGGAAAGATAGAGTTAAAGACCCAAGTACAGATCCTCAGCTGCTACATAAAAATCCAGGCAAGGTCGTGTGTGTCTGTAGGAGACAGTAACATGCTTAGAGCTCTCTGGCAAGCCTCTCTGGCTAATCTGAGCACTGTCAGTGAGAGACTCTGTCTGCAGAGACAAGGAGATAAGGTGATGAGGCAGAGAACTCTTCAGGAAGACACATCAACTTTTGGCCTGCATAGACACCTGTGCATACATCCATCCAGCACATATAATAAACAACAAACAAAACAGAAACAGGGAATACAGAATCTTAGAACATAAATGATGATTTAAAAGAACATGGCACACAAAATTATTGATACATAAGATGGATATTTTGCTGTCTTCTTGAACTTTCTAAATGATCTTCACAGTTTAAGCATAAACTGTGATTCTCTCTGAAGTGTTAAATATATGAAAGGAAAGAGTCAACATAAAAATGAGACATGATGTAGAGGGATGTGAGTCTTTTATACTTTACTCAATTTTTAAAATAATAGCAATAGCATTGAAATCTTCTACAAATATGATGTAGTGCTTAGCAAATCACTAAAATGGTTATAAAATCTGTATTTTCAATACTTTACACAAAGAAAGTGAAATTCTAAATGTATTCTAATAACCAGTAGAATGGTATAAAAATTACTAGAGAAAATGAAAAGAAAGAACAAACAGAAGCTAAGACAATAGACTGATGGGTGATTGTTTATAGTAAATATGAATGGCACATTAACAAACTAAAAGAATAGATTAGCAAAAACGAAAAAATATGACCCAATCTTATTTATTTATAAATAACCTAAATAGTGTATAGCAACTTAAGGATGTACAAAGTATGAGATGGAAAAATAAATGTGAAACTATGAAATAAAGGAAAAAAGAGCTTATATTAATATCAACAAAGTAGAGATCCAAGAAAGTACAATTGTACTAGGCATAAAAAAGAATATTATGTAATAAATGTAGTGTCAGTATATCTGGAAAGTTTAGCAGGCCGTAAGTGTATATGCACCAAATAACCATTACAAAATAGGAAAATCCAAATCAATATAAGTTAAAGAAGAAAAAACTTGGTATTGCATATTTTTTCATCAGTAAGACAATGAACAGAAACTCAATAGAGATATTACAACAATACGACAAACCAACATGATTTATTGTGTCAATAGATGGCCCCACTGAAAGAGTCCAATCAATAC
This sequence comes from Myodes glareolus, assembly GCF_982192425.1. Lineage (NCBI taxonomy): Eukaryota > Metazoa > Chordata > Mammalia > Rodentia > Cricetidae > Myodes > Myodes glareolus. Next base: position 63,942,030 of record NC_142038.1, read on the forward strand.
TTTTTGTCAACTTGGACGATACACAAAAATGTGTCACATGTTCAGGCATAAAATAGGCCTCGACAGAGCTATTGGTATTTTATGGCTTCTGAGACAGGGAATGCCAGTTTTCTTTAATGGTGTGAATCCTGGTCTATTGATTAAATACTCCAAGGTAAGCCTCATATCTGGGAGTACTCAGTATTAAAAAATCATAAAATATAAGCATCAGCAAAGATAGAAGAATGGAAATCTTAGGAAGTGTGTTCTCTGACCATTATGGATAAAATGAGAAAGACAAGCGAGAACAAGATCAGGAAATCTCCAAGTGACAGGAATGCAGCAACACTTCTAAACAACACAGATGTCAAAGAGGAAATAACAAGAAATTTACAGCACTAAATGCATATAATTGACAAGTAGAAGCACTAAAAACTAATAACTTATATTTTTCTCACGAGAATTATAAAACACGAGCAATATAAACTCAAACAAAAAACATGGGGAAATTATTTAAAAAGGAAAATTTCAGTGAAACAAAACACTGAAAAACAACGGAGAATAGGAATTGAAATAGTATGTTCTTTTACAATATAAATAAAATTGGAACAACCTCTCATAAGGCTACAAGAAGAGAAAATGTAAATTAACTACATTTGGAAAAAAGGGTATTACTCCTGAATTCAAGATAATGTTAGAAAGCCTCTGAAATATTCTATGTAAATGTTATTGACAAATTGCATAAAGTGGTCAAATTCCTCAGTAATTTAAATATCCATAACTAACACAACATGAAGGACAAGTGAATAATCATGCCTTATTGAGCATCACGCTCCATCTACACCATGAAGTCCTAACTGAGCATTCAGAACGTGACAGTTCCTCGAGGAAGGTGCTCTGAAGGGGTGTTTTAGTTAAAAGTTAGTTGTTATGGAAGACGCTAATACACAGTGATGTGTGTCTATTTGAGAATAGGAGACTTTATGCAGAGAATCCCGGGCTGCTTGTGTGTAGGCAAAATGATCTTGTGAGAAGACTGTGCTAATCAAACTGAGAGACCTCAAGACCAAACATAATAGGCCAACAGCTCAATCTTGGAGTTTCAGCTTTTTGAACTTTGAAAATCTTTGTCTTTTTATCTTTTTTCCCTTTATTTTTCTTTTCTTTTGCTTCCTTTCCTTTTTCCCTCTCTCTTTTCTCGCTTCCTCCCTCCCTGCCCCTCCTTTCTTTCTTTTTTCCTTCCTTCCTCTGTCTTCTTTCCTTCCTTCCTTCCTTTCATCCTTCCTTCCCTCCTTCCTTCCTTCCTTTCTTTATTTCTCTGTTCAAGACCGGGTTTCTCTGTGTAGCTCTGACTGTCCTGGAACCTACTCTTTAGTAGACCAGGCTGATCTTGAACTCACAAAGCAGCCTTTGTTTACCTCCCAAGTGCTGTGATTAAAGACAGGAATTGCCACCACCTGGCATGAAGATTTTTATGGTAATTACACCACTCGGTCTGGTCTGTTGTAGTTTCCTATGATAGCACTAGGATAATGAAATAGTTTGCAATTTTCTGACTGCTGTTATCAAAAAACCAAGAATGAAGTTGCTGACAAGAAGCAACTGAAAAGATGAAGGGTTTGTCTTGGCTCACAGTTTGAGGCTGTACTTTATCATACCATGAAGTCAATGTGTGAAGAGCTCAAGACAACTATCCACATTCCATTCACAGTCAGAAAATAGAAAGATATGAATGTTTATGCTTGCCTGACATTTTCCTTTCAACTTAGTGCAGGACCTCAGCCCATGGAATTATACCTCACACAATGAGGGTGGATCCTCCCATCTCAAGTAACTTAATCTAGATAATCCTTCTATATCCTAGATATCCAGATCTGCATAGGTTGTTTCCTGTGTGATTCTAGAGTCTGTCAAGTTGATCAACAATCAGCACCACACAAGTATTAAAATAATTGATTTTACCCGCACCACCTCAGCAGCTCTCTGGTTCATAGACTGTGATTGCACAGAGAGAACCAAGAAGTGAGTGACTAGCACCTCAGTTGGACAACCCAGTCTCTAGGCCCTAAGCATAGGGGCAAAAACCCAGACCCTCGGCAGGTAAGTCTTCTGCAAACAGGTTGCCACAGCATCTCTGCACTGGACCCTGTAATCCTCATGTTCCACTCTGTACCCAAACCCACTCATCCCCTGTGACCTCAGTGAATCTCTGGGATACAGACTACAAGCGAATAGAGCAGAACAAGAAGTGAGTGACCAACTCCCCAAGCTGGACAACCAGTCTCTGGGCTCTAGGTCCTGGGGCAAAACTCCGGGCCACTCCCTCACATAACTCAGATGCCCTAGCCTGCCAGCAGGAAAGCTTCCTGAAGGCAGGCTACTCCAACATCCTGCACTGGACCCTGTAATCTACATATTGCACTCTCTCCCCAAACCCACCCATCCTCCGAGACCTCAGCAGCTCCCTGGGCCACAGATAGTGACTGCACAGAATGGACCAAGAGTATCTTCCTGAGCCACGGACAGAAGCTAAAACAAAAAATCTGGTCAAGAGAGGATCACTGAGACGTAGACACCAACTGCAAGGACTAGACCAAGAGAAACAACATTGCCTGCACCAATTGGAGGAAGAGAAGGGTAGGCACCAATGCAAGAATACATTGAACACCCTAAAGAGCAATATGGCAACACCAGAACCTAGCGGTCCTACAACAGAAAGACTTGAATATTCTAACTCCAAAGAGGTAGATGCAAGACCAGACTATTATACACAGAAAAAAATTTCAATCAACATAGAAAGAGAAAACAAGATATTCCATGACAAAACCAGATTCAAACAATACCTAGCCACAAATCCACCACTATGGAAAGTACTAGAAGGAAAACTCCAACCCAAGAGTTAGAAGCATCCCAAAAACATAAGCAACACATAACCTCATACCAGCAAACCCCAAAGAAGGGAAACACACAAACATTACCACTGAAAATAACAGGAATTAACAATCACTGGTCATTAATATCTCTTAATATCAATGGACTCAATTCACCTATTAAAAGACACAGGCTAAGAGAATGGGTACAGAAACAGGACCCATCCTTCTGCTGGATACAAGAAACACATCTCAACCTCAAAGGCAGACATTACCTCAGAGTAAAAGGTTAGGAAATGATTTTCTTGTTTTTTTCTTTTTTTAAAATTGATTTTTATTGAGCTCTATACTTTTCTCTGCTCTCCTCCCTGCCTCTCCCCTCCCAGTTTTAACCTCCCCTAAGGTCGCCATGCTCCCAATTTACTCAGGAGATCTTGTCTTTTTTCTATTTCCCATGTAGATTAGATCTATGTAAGTCTCTCTTAATGTTCTTATTGCTGTCTAAATTCTATGGGATTGTGGTTTGTAGGCTGGTTTTCTATGCTTTATTTTTAAAAAACTACCTATGGGTGAGTACATGTAATAATTGTCTTTCTGTATTTGGATTACCTCACTCAAAATAATGTTTTCTAGCTCCATCTATTTTCCGGCAAAATTCAAAATATTGTCTTTTTTTCTGCTGTGTAATACTCCATTGTGTAAATGTACCACATTTTGCCTATCCATTCTTCGGTTGAGGGGCATTTAGGTTGTTTCCAGGTTCTGGTTATGACAAATAATGCTGCTATGAACATAATTGAGCACATGTCCTTGTGGCACGATTGAGCATCTTTTGGATATATACCCAAAAGTGCTATTACTTAGTCATTAGAGAAATGCAAATCAAAAGAACTCTGAGATTCCATCTTACACCTGTAAGAATGGCCAAGATCAAAAACACTAATGACAATTTTTGCTGGAGAGGTTGTAGGAAAAAGGGAACACTTCTGCATTGCTGGTGGGAATGCAAGCTAGTACAACTCCTTTGGATGTCAGTGTAGCGATTTCTCAGAAAATTAGGAAACAACTTTCCTCAAGACCTTGGAAAAGATTTTCTTGTCAAATAAACCTAACAAACAAGCTGGTGTAGATATAATAATACCTAAAAATAGATTTCACATTAAAATCAATCAAAAGAGATAGAGAAGGACACTTAATACTCATCACAGGAAGAATCCATCAAGACAAGTGGTGTGGGAGAATTGTCTGTATTCTGTCATTCATATTTTAATAAAATGCTGATTGGCCAGGCAGGCAGTATAGGCGGGAAAGCCAGATAGGAAGTAGGGGTGGAGCAAAGAGACTGGGAGTGTTCTGGGAAAACAGGAAGCTCCCTCAGGCACTCCTGCACAGACCACCAAAGAGGCAGCATGTAACTTGCCCAGCTGAGAAAGGTATGGAGTCATGTGGCTAATGTAGATAAGGATAATGGGGTAACATAAGTTATAAGAGTTAATAAGAAGCCTGACCTAATGGGCCAATCAGTTTATAATCTTATGGAGTCCTGTGTGTGATTTTTGTTGGGAGTTGCTGGTTGTGGGGTACCGGGCGGGACAGAAACCCCAACAAGCTGGCCCCTCATGCTACAGACAAGTCTCATTTCTGAAAATCTATGCCCCAAATACAAGAGCACCACATATGTAAAAGAAACATTACTAAAGGTTAAATCATACATCATACCCCACACACTAGAAGTAGGAGTTTTAACATGCAACTCTCATCAATGGACAGGCCTGCTAGTCAGAAACTTAACCGATAAATAAGAGAACTAACAGATGCCATGACTCAAATGGACTTAACATGTATCTATAGAACATTTCACCCAAACACAAAAGTATATATCTTCTCAGCACCTCATGGAACCTTCTCTAAAATTGACCACATATGTGATAACGAAGCAAACCTCAATAGATACCAAAAATTGGAAAAAAAACTATATCTTATTGGATCACCATGGTTTAAAATTAGAATTCAATAATAGTACTAACTGCAGAAAGTCTACAAATTCATGGGAATTATACAATGCTAATTTGAATCACCCCTGTATCAAGGAGAAATAGAAAGAAATTAAGGACTTCATAGAATTCAGTGAAAATGAAGGCACAACATACCCAAACCTATGGGAAACTATAAAACCAGTGCTAAGACGAAAGTTCACAGCACTAAGTGCCTACATGAAGAAAATGGAGCAATCTTACTCTAATGACTTAAAAGCACACCTGAAAACTCTAGAACAAAAAGAAGCAGACTCACCCAGGAGGCATAGAAGACAGAAAACAATCAAACTGAGGACTAAAATGAATAAAATAGAAACAAAGAAGACTGTACAAAGAATCAGTGAAACAAAGAGCTGGTTCTCTGAGAAAATCAACAACTGTTATGCAAACTAGCCAAAAAGCAGAGAAAGAATATCCAAATTAACAAAATCAGAAATGAAGAGGGGGACATAAAAACAGACACTGAGGAAATTCGGAGAATCCTCAGGACATACTTTGAAAACCTATATACTACAAAATTGGAAAATGTAAAAGAAATAGACAATTTTATATAGGTACTACATACCAAAATTAAATCAATACCAGTTGGACAATTTAAATAGACCTATAATTCCTAACGAAAAAGAAAGAGCCATCAAAAGTCTCCTAACCAAAAAAAGCTCAGGGCAGGATGGTTTCATTGCGGAATTCTACCAGTACTTCAAAGAAGAGCTAATATCCATACTTCTTAAAGTGTTCCATACAATAGAAACAAAAGGAACATTGCCAAACTCATAATATGAGGCTACAGCTACCCTGAAACCTAAAACACACAAAGACTCAACAAAGAAAGAGAATTACACACCAATCTCCCTCATGAACATTGATGGCGAAATACTCAATAAAATACTGGCAAACTGAATTCAAAAACACATTAAAAAATCATCTACCATGATCAAAGAGCCTCAACCCAAAGATGCAGGGTTGGTTCAGCATATAAAAATCTGTCAATATAATTTATCGTATAAATAAATTGAAAGAAAAACATATTAATATCTTATTTGATGTTGAAAAAGTCTTCAACAAAATCTATCACCCCTTCATGATAAAGATCTTGGAGAGATCAGTGATATAAGGAACATATTTAAACATTATAAAAGCAATATACATCAAGTCAACAGGCAACATCAAATTAAATGGAGAAAAACTCAAAGCATTTTCATTAAAGTCAGGAACAAGACAAGACTGTCCACTCTCTCCATATCTATTCAATATTCTACTTGAAGTTCTCACTAGAGCAATAAGACAACAAGAGGATATCAAGGGGATACAAATTGGAAAGGAAGAAGTTAAGCTTTCACTATTTGCACATGAAATGATAGTGTACATATATAACCCCAAAAATTCTACCAAGAAACTCCTATCGCTGATGAACATCGTCAGTAATGTGGCAGGATACAAGATTAACTAAAAAAATCAGTAGCCCTCCTATTACAAATGATAAAAGGGCAGAGAAAGAAATAAAAAAAATCACCCTTTACAATAGCCACAAAGAACATAAAATATCTTGGGGTAACACTAACCAAAGAAGTGAAAGAATGTGAGACAAGAACTTTATGTATTTGAAGAAGAAAATTGAAGAAGATATCAGAAAATGAAAAGATCTCCCATGCTCTTGGAGAGGTAGAATCAACATAATAAAAATGACCATCTTACCAAAAGCAATCTGTAGATTCAATAAAATCCCTATCAAAATACCAACACATTCTTCATAGACCTCAAAAGAACAATACTCAACTTCATATGGAAAATCAAACAAAACAAAAACCCAGAATAGCCAAAAAATTCTTTACAATAAATGAACTTTCAAAGTCATCACCTTTCCTGGCATCAGGCCCTATTACAGAGCTACAGCAATGAATACAGCTTGGCACTGGCATACAAACAGACAAGAGAACCAATGGAATCATATTGAAGACCTGAATATTAATCCATAAACAAAAGGACACCTTATTTTTGACAAAGAAGATAAAATTATATAATGAAAAAAAAGCACTTTTCAACAAACGAAGCTGGCATAACTGGATGTCAACATGTAGTAGAATTCAAATAGATCCACATCTATGCTCATGCACACTCAAAACTCAAGTCTAAGTAGATTAACATAAAACCAGCCACACTGAAGAGAAAAGTGGGAAGTAACCTTAAATGCATGGGCACAGGAGACTTCTTTCTAAATATAACACTAGTAGCATAGACACTGAGAGCAACAATAAATACATGGGACCTCCTGAAACTGAGAAGCTTCTGCAAGGCAAAGAACACCGTCAATAACAAAACGGCAACCAATTGAATGGGAAAAGATCTTCACTAACATCACATCAGACAGAGGATTCATTTCCAGAATGTATAAAGAACTCAAGAAACTAGACATCAAAAGACCTCATAACCCAATTAAAAATGAGGTATAGATCTAAGCAGAAAATCTTCAACTGAAGAGTCTCAAATAGCTTAAGAAATTGCTCAGCATCCTTAGCTATCAGGGAAATGGAAAAAAAATGACTCTGAGATACCAGTCAGAATGGCTAAGATCAAAAACACTGATGATAGCTTATGCTGGAGAGGATCTGGAGTAAGGGGAACACTCCTACGTTGCTGGTGGGAGTACAAACTTGTATAAACACTTTGAAAATAAGTATGGTAGTTTCTCAGAAAATTAGAAATCAATCTATCTCAAGATCCATCAATACCACCCTTGGGCATATGCCCAAAGGATACACACTCATACCACAAGGATACTTGCTGAACTATGTTCATAGCTGCATTATTAATAATAGCCAGAACCTTTAAACAACCTAGATGCCCCTCAACCAAAAAATAGATAAAGAAAACGTGGTATATTTACACAATATAGTACTATTCAGCAGTAAAAATTCAATGGCATCTTGAAATTTGCAGGCAAATGGATGGAACTAGGAAAAACCATACTGAGTGAGGTACCCCACACCAAGAAAGACAAACATGGTATGTACTCACTCATAAGTGGGTATTGGATGCAAAGTAAAGATAATCAGTCTGTAGTCCATGATCCCAGAGAAGCTAGGTAACATGAAAAATCCTAAGAGAGATAAACATGGATCCCCTGGGAAGGAAGAAATAGACAAGAATTCCTGAGAAAATTGTAAGGATGATTGAGGGAGAAGGGAGGGCAAAAGTAGGGCAGGGATGAGAAAGTGAAGGAAGGAGGAGAGCATGAGGGAACATGATGTTCAGATGGTGGAAGGATAAACAACGAGAGCAAGGAAAGAGATATCTTGATAGAGTGAGCCATTGTGGTGTTAGCAAGAAATCTGGCACTAGGGAAATTCTCAGTAACCCACAAGGATAACCCCAGCTAAGACCCTAAGCACTAGTGGAGAGGGTCCTTGAACTGACCTTCCCCTATAATCAGATTGATCACTACCTTAATTGTCATCATAGAATCTTCATCTAGCCACTGACGGAAGAAGATGCAGAGATCCACAGCAAAACACTGGGTCGAGCTCCCAGAGTCCAGTCAAAGAGAAGGAGGAGTGATAATATGAGCAAAACAGTCAGGACCCTGATGGAATACCCGCAGAACAGCTGACATGAGGCAGTGGGAGCTCACTGGCTACAGACTGACGTTAAGTGGGGGAATCTACATTGGCCCAAACTAGGCCCTCTGGATGTAGGTGGCAGTTGTGTGGCTGTGGCAGTCTATAGATCCACTGGTTATGGGATCCAGGATTTATCCCTAGTGCTTTAACTGACTTTTTGGAGCCCCATTCTGTTGGGGGATTCCTTGCTCAGCCTAGATATAGTGGGGAGAGCCTTGGTCCTGCCTCACAGCAATGGGCTAGACTTTGTTGACTCCCCATGGGAAGCCTTACACTCTCTGAGGAGTGGATGGTGGGGGTGAAAGGTAGGGGAGCAGGAGGAGGAGAGGAAGAGGGAACTGGGGTTGATATGCAAAATGAGAAAAGTTTGTTTTTTAAAATGTATAAAAATGAAAAAAAAAAAGATTGATTTTCTAATTTAAAGTCTTTTACAAAAACACTCCTCCTACTCAATTTGCTCCAATGGGAATTGCATTAATTTTTTAAAAACTGAACAGCAATTATAAATATTTTCTTTCAGAAAATATCAAAGAAGGAAAAGCATCCCAACTAATTTATAAGGCGATTGTTCTCCTGACACCAATACTAATGACAGCAGCACAAAGGAATAATGCAGGTTGATACTGGTCATGAATATGATTGCAATAAAGAAATATAGAGATTTTTAAAATAATAAGTCTTACTGTATCTTGTTTGCTGTGTTCAGTTCATATTCCTGGGAGGCCTGCCCTTTTCTGAAGGGAAATGGAGGAGGAGTGGATCTTGGGAAAGAAAGAAGGTGGGGGAGGGGACTGGGAGAAAGGAAAGGTGGAGGGACTGGGAGGAGTGGAGTAAGGGAAACTTCGGTTAGGATGTGTTGTATGAGAAAAGAATGAAAAGAAAAATGGGAAAGAAAGAAACAATATGAGGAAAGACCAAAAATAATGAAGAAATAAAATGTGTTTTTCACATAAATAAAAACACGATTAATAAATAGGATTGTCTATGGTTGCTTTTTAGTTGATCATGGATTTTATCTTTATTTTTGAGAAATTCCTGCATATATACAATGCAGCATGATGCCAGCCCCATCTTATGTTCCCTCTGTCATGTCAGCCTCAGAACTTTGTGACTTTATTTTTTCTGTAACCCAAAAAATTCTGCTGACTATATGTGCTAGAGGTGTGGCCATCCATGAAGTGTGGGAAACCTATCAATGGTCACATCTTTAAAAATAATAATTCTCTATCTACCAGCAATTATCCATTGTCGTTAGCTCCTCCATAATGTATGACCTAAAGATTGTCAATGTTTTTTGACAATACCGACAAATAATTCTAAAATTTTCATGTCAAAACAAGGGAACTACAGCAGCTGGAGAAACTTGAGAAAAAAGTGGGAAGGATCCATCTAAATGATTTCAAGATATGAAAACATAGTCAATATCATTAGACATTAGGAAATGCCAATGAAAACCACACTAAGACATCACTACCCACCTAGCATAATGGTTAAAATAGATATAACAATAACAACAAATCTTGGTGAAGATTCAGAATCAGTCCCTTATGCATTATTGTTAACAGTATAAATTCATCTTGGAAGAATTTGATAGTTTCAAATAAAAAAAGGCAAGTTATGCCTGGTATTTTTTTTGTCCCCCAAAATAACAACTATATCCAGACAAAAGATGTATTTGGAGAGTAGTTTTTATTATAGTAGCCAAAACCTGAGAAAAATTCAGTATTTTTGGCAGTCGAATGCCTAAACAAACTATGTCACCGTACATGCCACAAAATGCTACTTATCCATAAAAGTTAGAAAGCTTTTTAAAAAATATATCTTATTTTTGTTTATATAAAGTACATGTATTGGATTTTATTAGTACAAAGCTTTCAAGACATACTTAATCTACTCAGATCTTCAGAGAAATGTATTGATGAATGTACAAGCAAACCCTAAATTTCCATATGGTGTAATTCTACTTATATTACTTTCCACAAATGGCAAAATTGTAGAAATGGAAAATAAGTTATTCACTTCAAGGAACTAAGAAAGGGAAATAGTTGGAGTAAAGCTGTTATGGCCATGAAGCCACAACAAGAGTTGGCCACATGATGATGAAATCTGCTTATCATTATATCGGTGTCAAAATTCTTCTGCAATATAGTGTTATGGTTTTGCAAGTTGATGCAAGATGTTGAAAGCTTGGGGAGATAGGCAATGGGGCAATAGGTTCTTTGTGTATTATTCCTTACAACGGCAATTGCTGAATTATCTTAATACTAAAAAGTTAAGCTAAAATGTGAATTGGTTGCATTATAACTATGCAAGTTATATCTATCAATAAAGAGTACAGCCATAGAATGAAGTGGGATCTTACATGCATTTCCTTTAACAACTAATAAATGATAGTACGATTTTGTCAATATTGGTGAAGTCACTAGATACACATTTAGTTGTTTTAATTTCTATACAATGTTTGCATAATTAAAGAAGTTCAGTAGACCCAGACTTTGTCCTTTATACAGTCTTTAAATTGTTCTTAACCTTCAATGGCTGTCAGGTAGGTCACCTTACGGATTCACTAAACATCTCCCAGTATTCCATAACTAAAGGCAATCCCTGCTAGAAAATAATGGCAGCATGCATTTCACAATTGGTTTACATTTTTCCCTCTTCACTGAAGGTTTTATGCAAGAAATACTCTAGTAACTAATGATTCTCAACCTTCCTAATGCTGTGACCCTTTATTATAGTTCCTCATGGTGTGATGACTTCCAACCATAAAATTATTTCATTGCTACTTCATAATTATAGTTTTGCTACTGTTATGAATCATAATGCAAATATCTGATCTGCAAGATATATAATACTTGACACCCCAAGGACTCATGACTAACAGTTTGGGAACCACTAAAGTCTAGTTGTTGAGTTCTAAAACACAGATACTAATAAGTCTACCTTTATGTTAAATAATAAATAATAACATTAGATGAAGGAAACTCACTAATTTAATGTGGTACCCATTAGATGTATCCACTCAAATTTTATTTTGTTTTTAACAAGGATATGATAGAATTGTGTTTTTCTTCTTTTTTGGGGGGCAGACAGGGAGCCTAGATATAGTCACATGTCTTTTCTTGACCAATAAAACATAGGAATTGTTCAGTATCACATTCTGTTGGAAGACTTTACCGACATGGTCTGCATGTATCATTATAAAATATAAAGATATTCAGGGATTAATCAGTTTGTGTACTTGAATGACAAAGATGGAGAATAGAATCTTTCATTGATTACGATGGACTATAATATAGGCAAAAATAAGTCTTTGTCATTTTCAATCATTATTATCATAGCATAATTGTGCTAATTATTTATATTTGATACACAAAAGCTTACTATATCATAAAACTTTAAATTTCATTTAATGTATTATTCATAGGTATTATCCATAGCATTCTTCAATCTAAGGCATAAATACTAAAAAAGTAAAATGAAAAAATCAAGTCTTATATGTTTTTGTTTACAGTGAATAAATTACTTATGATAAATGTACCTATAATAAATAAATGAGAGCCATAATTGCTCTATGATACCAGGCTTTGTATAAGCAGAGCACACAAAGAGATAATTTATTACATGCTTTCAAGGGATACATAAGTCACTGAAAATATGACTGTAACTCTCAGCATTTCCAAGAACTTCAAAGAAGAGACAAAAACACTGTACATGTTCACCATGCATGAGCTTATGCTTGATTGAAGTCATATCAGTTGCTCACTGACGTTCACTAACGTTTACCACTGGATGCTAAGCAAAGACCTTTGATTGCATTACCATGGCTAGCCAACTATCATTTCTCTTTGTTAATGATATGTTCCACAGAATTAGGTTAACCTTATTTTCTTAATATTTCAAACTGCTTAATTCCTCCACTTTTTAACCACAACAATTACATTGATTTATGTCAAAATATCTCAATGCAAAAATTAGCAGAGTCATTTTCATTGTATCAAGGTAATTTAATGGAAGCTTCATGTTGTACTATAGTCTCTTTGCAGTGTTTAGTCTAGACAGACACTGGGGAAATGGTACAAGTGATGGTGAAGTCTTCATTTATTCCTAGTCGTAGAAGCTCTAGATATTATAGATAGTTCCTAATCATTTGAGATGCTAAATGTCACACTCTTAAATTTGAGAACATTGGTGTTTCTAATATTCAAGTGATCATGTTTTAAATTTAAGCATGCACATATAAAATGGGAAAAATTTCCACAATCTGATAATCATCCCTTTTGATCTAAGCATTATATATACATTCATTCTGTTTTATACATATTTAACTGGTTAAATATTGGTCAAAATGTGTTGACACAAAAAGCATTGTTTTCTTTCCATCAAATTTTATTAAAGGAAATAATTGAAGAAAAAATTAGGAGTCATGTTTCCCAACATAGATAGAAATAGACCCTAGCACCTCAATATTCAAATGTGAAGCCAATCTCTAACTCTTTTGACTGTGGTCATAACTATTGTTCTTATGCTTCAACTTTCCCTTCTTTAAATAAAGATAATTACAATAAATACAGACATGTGGCTATTTTGAGACATGAACTTCAATTAATTTCTACAGAACTCATTGAATAATATTCAACCCAGAAAATGATAAATGTTGCTAGTATTAAGTTTTCTTTAACATAAATATCCCTCCCCCCACCTCTAAGCTGTCCTTGGCTATTTCAGCAAATCTTAGGGACTAAGTAATGACTCAATGACAATTCTATTTGGGACATTTTGTGACCTTAACCACAACCCAAAACGAAAACCACCATTTAGTTTGAGAGCACTGGTTTCTGCAAGGAAAGGAAAAGACTGTTGTTGGTTCAACCTACATAGCTTTTTGGGAATGGGGTAATAACCAAATAAAGGTAGCAATTGCTCCATATGTTTTGAAGAGTAACAGGAAAGTGTCCTGTCACCCCATGCCATGTCCACAGGGCAGAACGAGGAAAAGGTTCAATGGTAGCCAAAGGGAGGCTCAAGTCTCTGACTCAGAAAATGATAACCAAAGGAAGACTCGTGTCTCTGACTCAGAAAATGATTCAGAAAATTGCGCTGCAAGCACTGCAAAAGAAAGCTGGCCTCGATCAACACTTGGCACACGGCTCCTCTACAAATACTGTCACTTTTCATTTATTTTCTCTGTCCTATTTTGACTTCCAAGACCTATCCAGGAATCCTCTAACACACATTGTCACTCGGCAAACATTTCAACTTGAAGACGATAATTTAGTTAACAAGATCACTTTCCTAATGATCTTGTTTAAGCTGCTTCTTTGCTGGGCCAGTGCTCACATGTCCTGACTCCTCCCGTTGTTCAGTGTTCCTTCCTGTTCCCTACCCTGGAGCAGGTGTGAAGGACACTCTGCTGCCCAAAGAGAGGCAGTTCCAAATCCTCCCAAAGTGAAGGGGTGGGGCAGTGAAGGGACAGTCAGGTCAGAAACCCCACACGAGGCAAAAGCAGCAAGAATGCAGCTTCTGAAACAAATATCAGAAGTCATAAAGCAGGAATACTTTTGAATCAGTGAATAGAAGACTCTGATATGCCTTGGGGAATTTATGTCTTCAAAACACATGGCAATTTAGATAAGAATTTTGAAAATCTCATAATGTTGTCAAAATTTTAAAAACATCTTACTTTTATTTATATTTCATTTTATTTACATATTTATTTTCCTCTAATTTCCCCTCTTTTTACCCTGTAGGTTTGTGGTGCATCTATTATGGCTTTTAGTTCAGTGGTTTTGTAGTATTCCTAGGTTGGGGACAAGTGAGTCTTAGCATCTATGTTTGTTTCCTGTGTGTTTTCTTGGGCTCTTTCCTTCTGTTTGTTTATTTTGTCCCATTCTGATGCATTAGTTTTTGTTTTATTTTATTATATTTTATTATTATCCCTTAGAAGCCTGCTTATTTTCTAATAAGAGACAGAAAGGGGTACATCTGGATGGGAAGGGAGGAACGGGAACTGGGAAGAATAGAAAGAAGGGAAACCAAAATAAAAATATATTATGTGAGAAAAAACTTCAATAAAATTTTAAAAAGTTTCTTAAAAAAGAAAAAAATTAACAAAAAAAGAAAATTCAGGTTCAACATCATAACATTTGTTTCTGGTGGCAAGCAATGCTCTGACCTCAACATTGCATTCCAATGTTCACAAATAAACATCTAGACATAATCCAGGCATGGCAGGGACAACCACAGGAGAGTTCGGTTATGTCTCATGTCTACAGATCTTGCTTTCATGGTCGCATAATTCAGTTGGATTTTAGGATCTTTTACTTATAATTTTGAAAGTGTGAGTTTAAAATTATGCAAACTGAATTTAATTCAAGTAAAAGGCAAGAATGAAAGGCAATTCATGAATGTCAAAACAAGTTGGAACTTTTTTATACGGAGAAGCAATTACATTTACTTTAAAAATAACAGATGAAGACTTAAAGAGAGACATCTGTCCCCAAAAGTGTATTTTATAAAATCTCTATGATATGCTCAAGTGAGGAATGCTCTCTAAACATGTGATGCTGGGGTTGAGCCCACGGAGACTTTCCTTTTCATTGTGGTTCATTTCAAGCAAGTGGAGATGCTTAAAAGCATGTGGACTTAGAACTAGTGAGAAAACTTGGTTTCCCTCTTCGTTTTTACATAATTGTGTAGACAGTGCAGACAACTGGCTAAAAGGGTGGGCATACACAAATGCCCTCAAAATACATCCTCTCTTTTCATCAGTGGCAGTTGAAAGAGAATTGCATAACTCTTTTCCTTGGGTGCCCAAACCTGTCAGATTGATTGCATTACAGATAATGGAACTTATTAGAATTTCTGCAAGATTAAAATAGTATTCTGAAGAGCAAAAAAAAGTCAAGTATAGAAAATCCAGTTTTTAAACAAATAGACTGATAACTCAGTAGACTTATCCCTAATTGTAAGCAAACACACAGCTTGAGTCACCTACCTGATGGTAGTTATGTTAGTGATAAGTCTTAACTACTGAATTTTAACATTGCTGTTACATGCATTGATCTCTAATAATTCTGGGGAACTTAGTGAACTGTGTCAAAAGTAAACTATTCAATGGCAGTAAACCTATAAAAAGAAATCAGTTGTGCTGAATGTACCCAATGAAGAGGTTCATCTTCAGGAACTTTTATGTCACTGTTCATTCCCCCTATCCTAATGGGCTCTGACAGGTAATAACAATGCAACCCTGGGGAAGCTATTTTGCCTGAATAGCCTTTGTGGGAAAAAGGTGGCTGCTATAATACAGCCCACCTCTTACTTCAGTCGAAGAATCAAGAAACATGATAAACTAAATAATACTGAACTGTTTAAGATGTGGAGATAATGAAATAAGCAAAGTAATAATAATAATAACTACATACACTTCAACAATACAAGTATTTATGTCAAAAAGACACAAATCAGAATAAAGCACTAGAAGTGATGAGCGATGAAAGGAAACCTTTCAGGCAAACCTCAACTCAGAAGCTGTTTAGGAGCAAGAATAACCCCATTGGGGTTCTCCTCTATTGCTAGTATACATTCCATGCCCTGCGTCAAGTTCCACCCTTATCCTACCAAAGCCACTGTGTCCCAAGGCTGTCCAAGAGCAAAATTGTAAGGTCAAGCCCTAATGATACCGCGTCCCAGCATGCCTTTGCCAGTCTCCTCTGTTTGGCTTTGGCAGTTGACAGGGTCCTCTCTCTACCTCACACTTTGGGTACCAGAACGAACATTTTGGCTGCCCTCTGTCCAGCCCAGAACTCAAAAGTGGGCAACAGGCTAGGAAGGCTGGAGGCAAACAGGGAGCCCCGCAGTCCCCACTGCCCATTCGTGCTTAGCGCTTCGCGCGGCCCCGCGCCGCACTGCAAAGCCCGCCCCACGCGGCCGCAGGAGACACCGGCGCGCGGGTTTCCCGGTCAACCCCGGCCTCCCCCACTCCTCTCCAGACTTCCCCAGTCTCAGTGCCATCCCCGGCGGGGGCTGGCCACGCAGCTTCCCAGCATCACAGCCCACTACAGCGACCCCGAGGGCAGATCCCGACAGAACACCTCATCCCGCGGCGAGGGCGCAGGGAGCCGTGGGCAGCCCTGGCCTCGGGTGGGCTGCAGCGAGGGGATCCTTCTGCCACGCGCATCCCGCCGCAGCCGCCGCCGCCCCGCGGGCCCAAGGCGCCGCCCCGCCGCCCTAGGAGGCGACTGCTGCAGTCCCGGTACCCCGTACACGCCGGGCGCGGGTGCACAGGTGGGAATTCTGCGAGTGGGCGCCGGGGCACAGCCCTTCCCCGCCGCCGGAGGCTCCAGACTTTGCCAGGCGTCTGCCCTTGCTAGGGCGCCCCGGTCCCTGCGCAGAGGCGCCGCGCGTCCTGGCTCCTCCAGGGCTCCAAGGATCCGGGTTAGGGACAGCGCCACAGCAGAGTCCCTGAACCCACTCCTAGCCTCGCACCCCGACCCTCTGAATCCCTGAGCTTTTCCCCACCCTAGCCGTCAAAGAAGCCGTCACCGCGCACACACACCTTGCAATGGACGGGCGCCTGGGTCACCCACTCTCCAAACTCTTAGAAGGTGTCCATCGTCTGCAGGGAGGTGTGGGCCTTGAGTGGGAGCCGCTCTCTGATTATTTAGTAATGTTGGAAGTGCCGGGTCCGCTGCCAGAGTTGTGGGTCATGTGGGCACAGCGGAGGCTGGCTGCTGCCTGTACCAGGGTTTCCTGAGGATCCTGAAGCTATGATCTCATCCTCCTCATCCGCCTCCCCCGCCCCTCTCCACGGACGCGCACGCACAGCACACACACACACACACACACACACACACACACACACACACACACCCTCGTGCACACCCCCGCGCGCGCACACACACTCAGGCTGTGTGGCACTAGCCTCTTCTCTGTACCCAAATATTTCTCCTGGAAAATACAGTGTTTATACTCCTCATTGAAAAAAGAGAAAATCCTTCCAAATGAAGATTTTTTCTCCTTCAAAGCTGATTTATGTGCTTTGTTTATTTTCTACAGTTTTCAACCCTCACGTGCAGAGGTTTGAAGCAGCGTCCGTATTAAAATTAAAAATAGTCATCCTTTTATATTGACCCAGATTTTGATACAAACCCAAGAACTCAAACAATGCAATTCCCATTTAAAATAGAGGCAAGGACACGCCGGCTTTGAACATGGAATAGTAAGTATATCTTACAGTGTGAGCTGGTTTTCTATCCCAGGCTGCAAAGATTTCCCAAGCATTACCTCATTTATTTACAGAGCATCTTTGCAGAGGAGGTAGCTGCTAAGGCAAATAGTATTAACACTTCAGAGGAAGGGAAGCACAGGTAAGACAACATAGCCTATGCAAGCACACACAAGTTGATATCTCACCTCAAATATTAATTACACACCCATTCAGAGATTCCTTATGCATCATGACCAATTCCTAGAAGATAGGTTGCTGAAAGCAGGGAAAATATTACTTTTCTTTTCTATTAACTGAAATCGGAAATCCATTCTACTGTATGTATGTTTGCATATAATCTTCTTTGTATATTTGCATGGACTCCAGTTTTATAGTTTTCTATAATTTGATTTCTTTTGTATGTGTTCTTCCATACTTATTTGTATTTTTAAATTACCTAGATAACAATTTCAAGCAATTTTAGTCAGTGGGTTTGGAGTAGTCGCCAATTTCAGAATTGTATTTCATTCAAAGCCTTTTAATGCCTGACACATACGGAAAGCTGCGTTATGTTTTGAAGTAGATGAAGAATGTAAGTACAGGGGATCTATTCGCCACCAGCTTACACTGAAACGTATATGCTGACTGAGTGGGGGTGGCAGGCTCTGTTATTTTGGGTGTTATGATTTGTCACAAAATCGCACAAATTGCAATTTCTCTTTTCTCTTGGTGCTGTCTGTTTCCTCTTCAAATCCTGTCAATCTTCTGTATTCCATATTTGTCAGATAAGACCTGGTTTCTAAATGGCCCAAGGAGCGTGTTTCACCTGATAATTTCTTGGCTATGCACCATGCTCACACAATCAAGTTTTATAATTGTGAAAATTCTCAGGGAAAGCACATTTGGTTATTTCTATTCGGGTGCAGATTAAAAAAAAATCAGCAACAAATTGCACCTCTGGTGTTCCAAAGGAAAGAAAAATGGCAAGTGAGAGAGTGACTTTGGGGTGGTAGTAGAAAAGAAATCAGTGCAAAGATGGGAAAGAGGGATCCGAGTTCCAGGAAAGAAGAGCGAAGCAGCCTCTCCAGGGAAGAGCACACTAACTGACTATCCAGGACCAGTGGTCAACTCTGCAAACATCCATACAAGTATCATGGCACAGACTGAGCAGGATGTATTTAGGCATATAAATATATATACAAACATCATGTAACAACAATTGATGAGTAAATGGTATGGTTTTGAAAGAGAGCAAGGATAAGTAGGGGAGGGTTTGGAGAAAGGAAAATAATATAATTATGTTTTAATCTCAAAAAATTAAAAAAATGAAATCAGAACAAGTTTAATGTGAATGCAAATATTTTTCTAAATTTTCTGCGTGGAAAATAAATTGTAGAGTCTCTAGTTCTCAAACTATATTTTTTTGTTTGCTTTGTAAACTTGTGGAAATTTGATGGCAAGGGCATAAGGTACCAGACACGTAGGGACCTCCCTGCATTATTTCAATTGTTAAAAATTGAGTGGAAATAGTAAATACTGCAGAAGGAATGAGTTGGCTGGTTTGCCAATGAAGTGTCGTAGAAAGAATGACAACGGACATCGTGGCAATGACATAATTTAAAAAGTTAACACTATGATTCAGGGAAAAAACTGGGCACCCAAGGGCACAAAGTACATAAAATTGATAATGAAGAGGCAGGCTTGCAAACTGAAAGCAAAATAGTAATAGTTTGTCATTTAAAAATGATTTCAGACTTTCAGGTTGCTTTTCCGAAGTCCTCACTGAGTCTTGAAGTAAGTTGAAGTAGCATCTTTGTGGGTTTGACTTATAAGGAATATGATAATTCCCTTTTTTCTATGTGTGCAATGGAGATTTTTAATGGATAACATGTTCTTGATTTATTTTTATTTGTGTATATATGTATGTCTGTGTGTGTGTGCATGGCACATGTATGTACATGCCAACCATGTCTGACTCCCACTGAATTTGGGTCTTCTTGACGAGCCGATTTTTATCATGGTGATGAACACTATTTATAAACGACATTACTTCTGGTTATATTTAATGGGGAAAATAAATGGTTTAGCAATTATTTCTTCAGTTTTGGAAAACAGGCTGTAGCTACTGTGAGACTTGCTCGTTCACTCTATGTAGGAGGAAAGTTTAGTGAGTATGTCTGCTTATTTAGTATGTGCTGTTACACAGTAGGTGTGCTACAGGCTGTGTATGATGGCAACTGTTCTCTGTGAAATGTTAATCACTTGTAGGCATACAGAATTAACAGCTCTGAAGTATTTCAGACTCATATGACAGAAAGCTGAATTCAGAAGAGCTAGAAATCATAAAGATGCAGGGCAGCAGTGGCGCACACCTTTAACCCCCGCACCGGGGAGGCAGAGGCAGGTGGATCTCTATGAATTCAAGGCCAGCCTGGTCTACAGAGCAAGTTCCAAGATAGCCACGGCTACACTGAAAAGCCCTGCCATGGAAACAAAAACAAAAACAAAAACAAAAGACATGACTGCTTCGTGAATTGGGAACTCTCATGTGACTTGAGTACAGACTACAGTGCTAATTCTGTTCTTCCAAGCTGCTGGCTTGATTTCAAAAATGAAAAATGCATTAATAGCCCAACACAAACCAAGGAAATAAATCAACTGAGGTCTGTCTTAATATTCGTAGGATTTTTGTCCATGTGCATACAAAATTTTGAGGCCAAGGCGGGCTCCTAGCATATTTCTGAAGACTGCCATTGTCCTTCTGTATTACAAATACCATTGTCTGCTGTAGGCAGAGATTTCTGTCCTACCAGTCAACTCTGTACTGCCAATCAGCTCCCAAATAACCATAAAGAGACTTATTATTAATTATAAATGCTTGTCCAATAGCTTAGGCTTGTTACTAACTAGTTCTTACAACTTAAATTAACCCATATTTCTTATCTACATTCTACCACATGGTGGTACCTTTTTTCAGCATGGCAAGTTTATCTCTTGCTTCCTCTGAGTCTGGCTGGTGACTCTGCCTTTCTTCACAACCTCTCTTTGTCCACAAGTCTCACCGAACTTCTACCTGCCTAGCCATTGGCCATCTAGCCCTTTAGAAAACCAATGAAACAACAAATATTCACAGTGTACAAAAAGATGGTTCCCCAGCAGCCCACCCTCTTTTTGACTCCCAGAATGTTCAGCAACCTTCAGCTGTTCTCCTGTCTATTAAGATAACCTTATGCTGGAATTCACCAGACATGAAGCATCACATTCTGATGCCTCACAGGAGTGTGTCATGCCATAAGCACTCAGAACTGTGGAACACACCTATGACTGTTATGTTAATAAGCAGCAAGTGTATCTCCTCTGTTTCCTTATGTGTTACTTCAAGATGCATATGTATATAAAGTTAATATAATATATAATTGCCGGAGACACTCTGTCCATGAGGTCTGGTGCTTTTAGGCAACTAATTCCAAGACTGCAGATTGTCCCCTTATGATTCATGAGGTCACCTTCTAAGACCCCTGATAGATATGTGAAACTGAAGTGTACTGAGCCATAGACACACCATGCTTTTATTCCCAGACAATACAGACTTATAACCAACTTTCTCTCTTTTCCCTTAAAGAACACATTTTAGGACTTCTCTTTGTCATATCTAAACTAACAATCTAATCATTATTTTGGGGCCATTATAAAGTATAATTCGCATTGTTTGAAGATGAAAGAATGCCAGAGGGCTACCGAGTGATTGACAAGTGAGCATACACAGGATTGACACCGCAGGATATTTCACACTCCAGACAGGACAGAGTTAGATGGGGAGTTATTCTGTTAAGTTACTTTGCATGAAATGCCACCTAAACCTTGTAAACTGCTAGTTTCTGGAATTATACAGTCATGATTGATGTTGGGCACTTAAAACCATACAAAGGGAAATCTCAGGTAAAAAGACAGTGCTCCATCTCCCATCTGGGCTCCTCTCTCTTAGGTAATGATGGCTTCTATCCCTGGTTGCTATCACAGCTCAGTTGTTGTTGGTGTATGGTAGCTGGGTCAGTCAGGGTCTCTTCTCCATTGATCTTCCCAACACCTTCAGAAGGCTTGCTACTTCCCTCTGTGGTATTCTCCTGCAACTGGGTTATGTGCGTTTAAAAGGAGAATGCAACCTAAATACAGGTGTGTATAGTTATTTGGTTCCTAGCTTTATAATGAAAAAAAAAAAACCTTTACCATTTTAAGTATCTCTCGTTCTAGCTTATGGAAGTGATTTATTAAATACATATTATGGTGACTCACATCTCTCAATGGCATTATGCCAGCATTCTCTTACTCAGGTATCATTCATTTTCTCAATGGACCATAAACAAAACACAAATGTTGTAGATGAAACTTTAATGCACTATCACAATGAGGATTTAGAGAGGAAAAAGCTTGTTGCTGAATGCTATTCTTCAGGAGGTTCTTGGAAAGTACCTACTTTGCTGGTAAAACCGTTTCATCAGTATTTTTAATTGCTTCGGGGTTGAATTGCTTGTAAGTGAATGCCTAAGAATATAACCAAGGATAAAATTGACTAAATCAGGAATATCAATGAAAAATAAATTTGATCAATGTAATGGATCCACCCAATTTGTTAAAGACAAGTAAAAGACTCCACTCAATGCAAATTTAACACAATTGTTACTCATGCTTTCTAGGGAAATGTAAGATGTTTTCTTGATCATTTAGTAACATTAAGGAAATAGCTACAAAATGAAAACTCAAAACAATTTTATATGTGAATGTGATTTGCTTTGCTTTTTACTTTTTATTTTTGAAGTGATTCATTCTGAATAGGAAATAGGTCAGGATTTAAGACAGTGTTTCAGAAAGTCCAGACTGGCCTTGAACTTGTTATATAGTCAAGGGTTCTGTCTTGAACCCTTAAGCCTCCACCTCTTGAATGCTGGGGTTACAGGTGTTACACTGCCCAGTCAGTAAATCTTTAAATACCATGTAAACTGAACAAAATTCTCCACTTTGAGGGTAGGCCGATGGCCCGGATTCATTGACCAACACAAAGTGAACTTAGTGGTATTTTGTAAACTTTTGTTTGTTTGCTTCATATTGTTTTGAGTGTTATTTTTGGCTTATTGATCTTTCTCTTGTTGATTTTGATTTCCATGTTTGTGGTTTTGTTTGTAGTTTGTGTGTGTGTGTTTCTTGGATTGTTTGTTTTGGTTTTTTTTGGTATGTATATGAGAAAGGGAAGGAGGAGTCATGGAGTTGGGTGGGTAAGAATGTGGAGAGGATCTGGAAGGAGGAGTTAGGGAAGGGGACAACATTATCAGAATATGTTGTATGAAAATTTTTCAGTAAAAATTAAATAAAATTTGGATGACACAGCTATGTATGTATAAAGGTATCATTGAGCTATGCAATAGGTTAAATATGTTAAATTAGGTCCTATTTCTTTTTGTTATTTATTTTTCGATTCAATAGCAACAATATTGTAAGTTCTCTGGTCTATATTTGGTTTCAAATGGTTGGAGGGAAAGACTTAGAACTAAACATACCCTATAGCATACATCAAAGGAAATAGAATGTATCTGAATAGTGAATAGTTTAAGGAATGTATTCAGGATGGGAATAAGATAATCCCATCGCAAACAGTGACTAGTGTTTTTTTTTTACCATCATCCAAAGAGAGCTCTCTAATTCATATTACTTATCCTCTGGGAAGACTCATGATTGGGCACTGTCTAAAAACTTGTGCTAATAATGTGGCCATTTTATGCCTGCTAGACATCAAGAGTGTTCCATTTTTACCCAACACTTGTACATTGCACAGAATATATGATTCCATGAATGCCAAGTGTTTTCATTGCTGGTAAATGAAAACAGCCAAATTTTGACATGAACGTACACAAAGTAGAAGAGAGAAATTTTTCTATTAATTATTAATCTCTTGAATGTTTTCATTTAAAAATATATGTCCCTATGACAGCATTAAAGATACACATAATAATCTAAAGTTGATACATAATTTCTCATTTTATATTTATACATATGTACACTTGAGTACATCTTTCTAATTTCCCGAGTAGCCCTTGTGATTAAAATATATATTAAATTATGACATTTAATAAACTTTAATTCTACTTTATACTGACTCATCCTGAAAATCTATGTGTTGAAACCAAATATCTGGTTTTGCCTGAGTGTAGGACCCTAAAAGATTAAAGAAACTTGTAAGGCTGCTGTGGGCAACAGAATGGACGGTGTCTTCACCCTTGCTGTCCTCTTTATTCGTGAAGATCATTATCCGTTATCATTACCTGTAAGGTCTAGTGTTGATTGTTTTGATTTTTGTTATTTCAAATACATTGAATGCCCTGTTTCACAGTCTGTCCTATGTATATAAAACCAGTCATTTAATCCATTTAACTAGTTTCTGTCAAGATTTTTTCAATTTTTAGTTTTTATTAGTTTATCTATGATGCGCAGATGAGGGTTATTTTTCATATTTTTCCTTCTGGGGTGTTATTAAGAAATTGAAATCTATAAACAATATGTTTTAACAGTTCTTGGTAATATGTAAGTGTGGTGTATGAATGCTTGTCTATCTTATCCATGTGCTCCTTTCCTTTAAACTAACTACTTGTATGCTAAATGATTCCTCTTGCCCCACAAAACCATGGCAATCTGTTGCTATTTTCTAATTACTAAAATCTTGTTATTTATGTTCCCATTCAAGTTGAGGATCTCATTTCCTGCTCAGTTGATGCCAAAGTTACTACTACTTAAATTTTTATCTATTTTACAGTCTTGTTAAAACTACACAGAATATAAGAATAATGCATATACATGGAGAAGAGATAGACGTCCGTACTACAGTATCTTTCTTGATCTGAAACTGAGATTTCTCAGTGACATTTCCAAGATACGACAATGTGCCACAATTAAAGAAGAAAATCACGGATCCCAGGATGCATGTTTGAGATCTAACACAGTAGGTCTGAAAGCGCGCATCAGTTGTAGAGTGTTTGTCTGACTTGTGTAAATCCTGGGTTTTCCTCCTCAACATCATATATAAAATCTCACGATAAAAACCCTGGAAAACAGGCTTCCCCTGAGCTTCATGCATAATTTCTTGAATAGTTTTAATTGAGAAGATAGAGAGGGCTTAAATATTATTATTCCATAGTAAAACAAAAATTTTAACATAGGCAACAATCAAATGATTGCAAAGCTTTGCATATTGTAACAGATCATGATGTCATATTTGTACTACTACTTTCAAGTTTCAGATTTTATTTGTGTGTGTGCTTGTGTGTTTATTTGTGTGTGCGTGTAGGTTAGAGGACAACCTCAGCTGAGATTCTTCAGGAACTGTCAAGCTTACTTCTAAATAACTTTGTTTAACATATAATGTGCTTTGTTCAGGCCCTTCCTGCATTCCCTCCCCGTCAATTCTTCCCATATTCTCTCTGCCACTTTTCCCTTCCAACTTAATGTGTTTCCCTTGTCTTTATCTCTTTCTCTTTGTCTTTCTGTCTCTCTCTTCCTCACTATCTTTTATTACTCACTGAGTTCATTTCATGTTACATGCATGTATTGTCCTGAAGCATGGGAAAAACTACCCCTTCCTTTCTTTTAGACAAGGTCTCACTATGTAGCCCTGGGTGACCTCTAACTTACTATGTAGAGCTTGTTGCTCTCAAATTCAGAAAGATCAGCTTGCTTCTGCTTCTCTAGCACTGAGATTGAAGGCATGTGCTGAAGCACAATTAATAAAAACTCAGGGTCAGAAATTGGGGTTCAGTCTGAAGATCTGAAAAGCAAGGTGGTCAGCCACTGGTTCTTACCTCGACCTCAGTCTGAAATGGCAATCCTGCCTCCAGGAATCTCAGAATGAGACTGTCTGTTGAGAGCTGTTTCCTACCATTTTATAATCTTCTCTAGGGCTGGGATTAAAGGCGTGTACCACCTTCATTAAAGGCATGCACTGACCAGTTTCTAGGGCAACTAGTGTGGCTACTGGGATTAAAGGTGCACATCATTATGGCTACTGAGATTAAAGGTGGCATGTTACCATAACCTGGTCTATAAGGCTGACCAGTGGTACTGTTTTATTCTCAGATTTTCAGGCCGTCTTTATTTATTAAAATACAGTTGAAAATGCCACTACGATGTGCCAACATCCCAAGCTTCAGTTTGATATTTGAAACAGCATCTCTTTGGATTGGAACTTGTTGAAATGACCAGCCAGTCTCAGAGATCTGCCTCCCTCTGCTTCCTTAGTGTCAGCACTATGAGTGTACTGACTTCATTATGCTTGGTTTTATTATGTGGGTTTCGGGAACCAAATTTAAGACCTGGTGTGTGTGTGTGTGTGTGTGTGTGTGTGTGTGTGTGTGTGTGTGTCTGAAGAACTTTAACAATTGAACAATGTCCCCCACCCATATATTATATTTTCAAGTTCTTGAATCGTTATATACCTAGTACAGGAGCTTAGGAACTACTGACTTATTAATAGTGTCACTTCCATTTTCTCCATAGTAAATCAGACGAGTTTCAAGAGTTCAGCTCACTCGTGTTTGAATATACATTCATTTATACAGTAAAGATTATCTTTTGATAATAACCATAGTTTGCTGTTTTAGATTTGTAAAACTGATTTGCTCTGTTAATTGAGCTAGGTCATAAGACATTTTTTCCTATTGCCTCTCTTAAAGTCGTGATCAATGCATCCAAAGAACACTTTAAGTATCTTGATAAAAGCTTCCTACATAAAAAAGAGCTAAGTTCTGTCAAATCAGGAGACCTGGATTACAGTGTTTCAGCAATGCATAGGCATAAAAGAGACGTTATTAAATGAAGTATGCTTGAGAATAAATTCAAAGCACAACCAGCAATACATACAAATGACTAGTATCTTATTTTTCTAGTGTAATGCCCAACTAGAAACCTTACCTTAACGTTTTTTGTCTATTTTTTGAAGCATTGTTTTGTTTCAAATTAGAATGGCTATGTCCCTGGCTTCTCATCATCCGGCTTCTGTTTTCCGATATGAACAGCATACTTTCTCTCATATCTGCTCATGCTTCAAATCAAGTCTCTAAAACGAAATTCAAGTTTCTCTGTTCCCTATATACCTTTCATTTGAACTAATGGAAATGCAATTCCCTCCCTCAATACAAAATCAGAGTAGTCATGGCCTCTTTTTATTAGTCCTGTGAAGCACAATTAATAAAAACTCAGGGTCAGAAATTGGGGTTCAACCTGAAGACTGAAAAGCAAAACAGCCAGCCACTAACTCTTACCTTGACCTTAGTCTGAAATGGTGATCCTGCCTCCAGGAATCTCAGAGTGAGATTGCATCTAAGAGTTGTCTCCCCCGACCCCCATCTTATAGTCCTCTCTAGGGCTGGAATCAAATGCATACACCACCTAATTTCTATGGTAACTAGGGTGGCTACAAAGATTAAAGGTGTGTGTTACCATACTCTGGTTTGTAAGGCTGACCAGTGGAACTGTTTTGGTCTCAGATCTTCAGGCAGTCTTTATTCATTAAAATACATTTGAAATGACTCTACAGTCCTGTGTCAGCCAGGTGCCCTGGGTCCCTTTGTTCTCAGTGCTTTTTAGGATTCAGTGCTGAATCCTACTGACATCACCTTACTTGAGCTATCGTTAGCTCACACCTATTCTAGAAAACATCCTCTCTATTGATTCTTGTTCTCCTGCAATCACTCACCTTTATTTCATTCCCTAATGGTTAACAGCAAGTCATTCCTTTAAGAATCATTATAGTCTTAAAACCTTGCAAGAACTCTCCCTTATCAGCACAATGCAACATAGATTCTTGAGTCTCATATTGTAGTCACTTAGCCAAATTGTGAAATTATACCTCAAAGTAATTTCAACACAAATCCTCCCCTGCTATCTCCTGACTCTGTCTCCCAAAAAATTCATGCACTTTTTCCCTCTTGTACCTTTTGCCATTTTTCTAATCTCTTATAGAGTGTGTCCTATGTTGTCCCTGTGGAGATAAACTTAGAGGAAATCAAACACTGAAACATTAGTGAATTTAGCTCAAGATCTTATGGTTTCTACCATTTTAGTACTGTAGAAATAAAAATTCAGAAAATTTCAGCCATTTACAAATATCTGAGGGACATCATTGCTGAAAATAACATCTCTTTAAATTTGTGGTAAATTATTCATCTAACAAATTATTTAATTTTGTATTAAATTAAAAGATTTAAAGATTCCCCCAATTTAATAAATGTAACTCATTAGTTGTCTCAAGGAAATTCAAACAAAGCTAGATTTCCTACATGTTCACTAAACTTGATGCTGATAAGCTTTGAACTCACTTATTATTGAAAGATTTTTCTTGGTCTCAAGCAAGTATTCATTTTGATACCTCAGCAGCATCATGATTATTGTCCAGTCAAATGTAGGACCTTGAGTGGCATTTTACAACCTCCCAAACCTTATTAGTCTGTACATAGTTGCTAAAATTAAATAATTATAAAAATAGGTCTATTAATGACTAGTAAGAACAATACCTATACGATCTAGTGAAGAAAAGAAGATTATTCTCCTATAATGAGGAAAATGGTATCTGGCAAACATAAGCATTTCTTACTGACTTGACAGTAACATAAGCCTAATGACATTTTTGCTCATGTAATATTTTATTAGCTATGTTTCATTATTATAGAATGAACCATTTGCTAGTATCATGATTTTGTCTGACTTGAGTTAGAAAAGTTATGACTTTCAGACAACTGGTATACCATGGCTTTGGAATTGAAAATCTACAATGTTTGCAGGTTTTTGATGTTAACGTGCTAAAATTTATGGACGCAATGTCTTCAGATGACAATGTATAATAAAATAGCATGTAAAATTTCAGTGAACAATCAACATCAGTGAGATAAAGACACTTGAAGAAAATGTTCATCTCAGTGAATGTCAGCATGGCAGAGCATTTGCCACTTCCTCAGCACTGCAATGCCATTATTACACCCCAGAGTTTAGAATCGGGGAAACAAATGGCAGGAGCAACGGAAATCAGCTAAATAAGTATTCGTCATGTTTATTGACTGTGTAAATTTTTGAATCAATAGAACTCATTTAAAAATGGCTAAGATTACACATGCTATCAAACAGGGACCCAGTGGAAACATATTTCTGGGAAAATAAAGAAGTTTGCATATCTGTAATGTTAATTATCAAACTTTATTAAATGTGAAAGCAACAAAGAGTCAAGACTCTAGGTGTATCTATCAGAGTATTTCCTAAATTATTAACCAAGGGGAGTTGGTAGGAACTTTCCAGGAGTGGCCTAGATAGAAAGAGCTCTGAGGGAAAAAGCATTGTTTCTTGTTTGCTATGGTGGCTGATCTTGCTTATAAACTTGACAGACCTGGAAATAGCAGTCCTCAGCTGAAGACTTGTCTTCATCAGTTTGGACACCAGTTTGCATATATTTGAGCAGTTTCTTAATTGCTGATTGATATAGGCAGGCTCAGCCCACTATGCCTTCACTAAGCAGGTAGACCTGAAAAGTACCTGAATGTGAGACAAGAACAAGCCAGTTCGCAGCCTTCCTTTTCCAATACTTACCCTGGAATTCCTGTCCTGCTTGAGTTCTGGCCCTAACTTTTCTCAAATATGGCCTGAAAGTATAAGCTAAATAAACCCCTTCCTTCCCAACTTACTTGTGGTTAAAGTGCTTTATCTTAGCAACAGGAAGTAGCCAAGACATCGCCTTCACTTGTTGGTGTGTCTAGCGTGTTGTTGTTGCTCTGGATGACATCCTTCACTGACATTACAACCAAGCTTCTTTAGGCTTTCCAATGTGGATGGAAGGCCGGGGACTCTAGGGATCAACAGGTATTCAGTTGGACTGAATTAGGACTGAAAAGTAATTCAGTCTCCTGGATTGAGCACTCTCAGAAGCTACAGGGTTCCCAACTTCTCCAGTTTGCTGATGGACATTTTAAACCATCCTGCAATCCAACTGAATAAATCTCTTTCATACTGGAGATTCATTCTACAGATTCTGTTTGTTTAGAGAACTCTAATACAACACCCAAGTCCATAGCACTGCTATAGGAAATAAGGCAGAAGTTGGCCAGCAGGCAATGTTAGTGGTTCAACTCGTCTGTATTTTCTGCAGAGAATTTACTCATTCTGTTTAGTGAGCTGCAACACCGGTTATGATGTTAGTGATAAATTTGCTATAAGGAGATTCAATTATATCTGGGTGCACTGTTTTCAATTTGGGTCTAGAATTATACAATTGAGGATTAATTGCATCAACCCAAAACTGTTAAAAGGATATTCACAACAGCTTTATTCATAACTGCTCAAAACTTGTTAACAATCTCTAAATCCAAATTCCTAGGAATAAGTAGTGTGAGTGTGTGTGTGTGTGTGTGTGTGTGTGTGTGAGAGAGAGAGAGAGAGAGAGAGAGAGAGAGAGAGAGAGAGAGAGAGAGAGAATATAATTGGTGTCTTTTCTTGGATCCAAAGAATTGGGATTATTGTAATTTATTGGTGAATGGAAGAAGAGACTGTAGTACACATATATAGTGGAATGGCATTCGTTTCATGAAAAAAAGGTGTTCTGTCACTCTTGGTATGGATGAGCCTGGAGGATACCATAAGTCAGATACAGAAAAACAAATATCACATGATCTCACATGTGAAATATAAGCAACTGGGACTCATAGAAGTAGGGTATAGACTTGTGTTTAGCAGAGTCTTAAAGAGGGGAAGATGGGGAAAGGGAAAATTTAGCTAAAGGTGTAGTTTCAGCTGAACAGAAAGAATAAGAATAAGAACTCCTTCAGAGAATAGTGGCTATAGACTATTAAACATAAAGCACTGTCAATTTCACATATTTTATGTGGGGTCTCACTGTGTAGCCATGGCGGCTAGCCTAGAACTAGCTACATATACCTAGCTAGCATCAGACTTACTCAGATCTGCTTTTGTCTGCTTCTGGAGAGTTTTGGGGGAGTAAAGGCCTGTGTTACCACTCACCAAAAATATTGGTAAGTGAGGTGACAGATTACTTAGCAGGATTCAAACTTTCTGCAATGTGAACATATAGCAAACCTTCACACTCTACTCCATAAATTCATAAAATTTTTAATACTGAATTTGTAGAAAGATTAGAGTGGGGATTCTGATCTTGGAGGCCGAGTGCGTACTGGTATGAGACTGAGAGTTAATGGAAGCTGCATTTTGAATTACTACTTCTATGGAAGGAACCCACCCTGTGTGTGTCTAGAAAGCAGAAAAATAGCACTGTGTAACACACCTGTCCACCAAGACTTGTAACAAAGTCCCCTTTCCAAGAGAGCCTGTCCTTAGCTGAGAGAAAAATTCCTCCAACTATACATGAACTTTTCCTAAGGTTTCTATCTTTAGAAAAACAAATCATGGTGACAGAGACACACACCTATGGTGGGCACAGCTCAGATTCATATGCCTAAGATGAATAACGCTAATAGAATGTGAAATTTCCTTAAAAGATCCAAACCAAACAAAGCAACTACGATAGTGAAGAACTGATCATTTGGATTGGGTTGGATAAAGAAACAGAGCTAGTACTAATGACTTGCTGGAGCAAGAGGGCAGCAGGACCAATGGTTTTCTCTGTGAGGTCTCTTAAATGTTTCAAGAAGAAATGGGGTCAATAAAGACACCAAAAGGCATGCCAAAGTGGGTCAAGAAAAAAATCACAAGGCCTCAATCCTACACAAAGAACTATAGGCAATTAAGAAACACTGAGAGCAAGAGAAATTGTCTTGTCCAGGGAAGACAACATCCATTGGCTGCTCAATATCAAATACCTGAAAACATATTATACAGATGAGAAGGATATATGTAGGAATCTTTATGTATATACATATACATATAAGCATGAAACAATAATTAATGAAATAAGATGCCTTGAATTTGAAAGAAGCAAAGAGGAGAATATGGGAGGCTTTGGGGGAGGAAATGGAAGGGATAAATGCTGTAATTATATAATAATCTCAAAAATAATAAAGGCAAAAAAAGAGAAAAAAAGGAAAAGGAAAAACACATGGCACCAGTTATTAATAGTTTGGTCCAGGAAAGAGGAACAGAGAAAACACTTGGTAATTCACTAGTTTAGACAGCATGGCACTGATATCAATACCTGTTGAGGGTTTATGACCAAATATGCATTTGAATACTCTTGGAATTTTATTCATTTTCACTTCAGACTGAAAAAAATCAATAAACAAATGAACAAACTGTGTATGTGCATGTAATGAAATAATTATTCCTTAATAGATGGAGAAAAGCTATTAAGCTGAGAAGACATGGGTAACTTGTTTGTTAGTTTTCTGTTTAACTACATCTTTTATTATTTGAGAATTTTATAATGTACATAGTGCACATGATTGTTTTGATTAGATCTATCTCCATCGTCTTCCCTTCTAGTTCCTCCCTTATTCTCCACTACTTCCCTTTCCAATTTCCTGTGATATATATACATATACAATACATATATAATATTATACAATACATATATATTTTGTAGTTATAATTACAATGCCCCCTTTCTTTTATTCCAGCCAAAAACCATTCTCATGTACCATCACCTCTTTTTCTGTTCTCTCTCAGAAATTAAACCTATTGAGTTCACTTAGTGTTACCTGTGTGTGCATGGGTGTAATCAGACGTTAGCAGATCCTAGTTTGTGAGATCTCTCTCAGCTGTAGATAGAGTGCCCATGTGCCCACTTCTTTTCCCAGTTTACATGCATACATTCAGATTCCTTTCTTTCATGACTTTGTCAGTCATATTGCTTTTAAGGCCTACCCTAATGACTGTATTTAAGTTTATTCACCTTTTAAATTTATATAGTTTTTATTTATTTATTTTTTTCATTTTACAGATTAACCCAAAGTCCCCTCCCTCCCCTTAGTTCTCTTCTCCAAAGACAAGTGCATTCTGGGGCACTAGGAGTTAAGGCATCGATATGGGGATTGGAGGTTGACAATGATTTTCAAAGGAATGACAATTTCCTAACCCCAGACCATGTAGATGACACCTTCATTGGGAAAAGGAGACTTTTTAAATGCAAGGAAGAACCCGGAATTGGGATCCTGTGGGTTAGTCCTTAGACTGAGAAAACCGAGGGGAATAGTCGGGGAGCAGTTCTGCATAATCTCGGTATGAAGAATGGATTGATCCTTAGGTTCATTTGGAAACAATAAAGTTTTGGGGAATTAGTGAGAGGTAGGGAGTGTGGCCTCGTATAAGAAAACATCCCTTGGGCGATGTCCTAGGAGACTACGTCTTACTCTGGCATCTTCCGATGTGCCTTTTCTCTGCTTCTTGCATGCCAGAAGGTAAATAGATTTCCTCCACAAACCAAGCTCACCATCAGGAGGCTCTGCCAAGTGGGTTGAAACTTCTAAAATGAAACTAAAGAAGTCTTTCCTTCCTTAATTTGCTGTGTTTGGTTGCAGTCATATAGAGGTAACCAATAGAGTAGCATTACTCTGGGTTATTCAGGAAAGTATGATTTGATAATTCTGTTCCACTAAGGGGAAATAAAGCAGAGGCATGAGTGGAGGTTGGGTACACATGACAAAAAGTTGACACGGCCTCTATAAAATAAAATAGACGAGGAAAACATCCCAACCTTAAATGTGTAGAAAGAGCCTCACTCTGTTGACCTATCAGGAAATTCTGGACAAGTATTAGAACAAAAACAAGCTTTTGTTTGTTAATTTAGAGTTTGCTGTAGAAATAATAAGAAACCAATACATATATCACCAGTAGAATACTTACAGGTAGCTATCTACTTACACATGGATTTTATAAATGCCTAAAATAATAACTTTCTCTACACACAAAATATCATCTGTCTATTGTTATCTAAGTTGTTCTGTCCTATCCTATTTGTTTATCAACCAGAAGTGAACTCAGCTGAATAGAAGATGAGGCTTCTATTAACATGTCTGCAGCAGAGACTTTGAGGAGAACTGAAGATTATACGCAGAGTACGCTAAATTAATCATGAAGGCTATGCAATATTGGATTAATAGATTAGCATGTCTCATATTTTTCTTATTATTTTAAATCAGAATGTCTAGTACTAAATGCGGTTTTAATATGCCCCTGCTTGGATGTGACAGCTCTCATGCTCCCTCTTCAGCAACGAAACCTGCATCAAATTTTACAGTGAGAAAAATGTTCTAGTTGATCAAATACAAAATAAAGGGTTGATTCAGGAGCATACAGCTTAGGAAATGCTCGTGAAAGCATCATGGCACTTAATGGCTTTTCTCCTAATAATCCTACAAAGTAAATGACTGGCAGGGCTTGGATCCCAACCTTTGCCCATTGTTAGTGAATTGCTTAATTTCCATTTGTTCTTAACAATAAACACCCGAAGTTAGATATTAGGGAGTGAAAGCCGAAAGATCAGAGTAAAAGAGCCAGCCACTAGAGAGACCTTTTATCTCTACCAAATCCTCAGACCAAAGGGGCCACGATCCTATCTTCATGAATCCTCTGACTGAAGGGACTATCCTGTCTCTACAAGTCCTCAGACTGAATGCATTGAGCTCCTGTCTCCTGTCTTATACTCCTCTCTCTACCTCCCTAGTACTGGGATTAAAGAAAGACATGTGACCCCCAAGTACTGGGATTAAAGGTGTGAGCCGTCACCACCTGGCTCTACTTCTCTTTTAGGCTGGATCAAGCTCTTGTAGCCCAGGGTGGCCTTAATTCGCAGAGATCTGTTTGCCTCTGCCTCCTAAATGCTGGGATTAAAGATATATGCCACTACTGCCTGGCTTCTATGGCTAACTAGTGGTTTAGTTCTGCACTCTGTTCTTCAGGCAAGTTTTACTGTTAGATATCACCATACTACTGCTGAAAGATAACCCTCCCTCTGATGCAATGGATTATTTGTGAGTAGGAACTACATATTTGTAAGGCTTTTTTATATTTTTACCTGATCATTCTTTTAGCACCTATGTTTGAACACTAAAACCTGATGACCTCACAAGAGAAGAAGCTGCATCCCAGCTCCTAGATTCAGCATGCCTGCTTGTTCTCAACAGTTCTCCCTCTTAGCAGTACACTTATTTGCCTAGAGTTTGAGCACTGCTTTGTTTATCTCTACCGTAGCCCCTGTCAGCTGACTGGGCACATGTCTTCTCACTTAGCCTGCATAATACAAGGAACGATGCAGACAGTAACAGAGAATTGTTGGGAAAAGAAACGGCTGGCAATCTAACAGCAAACCCTGGCTAAATGGTGTGTATTTTCCAGTGAGCTGCCTTTTTCCACCCTTGTCTAGCACACTCAGTTTACTTCTGTCTTTGTAAACCCTTTCTCTAATGTGTTGTTAGTATTGTTGGGTGAAGGAATGGCTGACAGTCTAACTTTGATATCCTCCCAATTGATGCATGTTTTCTGATGAACTGATTATCTTCACCTTGTTTAGCATGGTTGGCAGAATTTTGTCTTGTTTTTACCCTTTCTTTAATGGAGCCCCAATTGTAAAGCTTCTTGGTTAGTTGGGATAGTCTCAAAGAAACTGTAGAAAGTTGGCAGAATGTAATTTCAAGGGTCTGGAAAATAGTAACCACCCAATTTAATATCATTGCAACTGCATTTAAAGGTTCAACAAAGTTTTCATGTATAAATGAACAATGGGGAAACACTAAGTCTGTGATGAGTCACAGAATACAAAGTAAGTTTTGTTCTCCAATTGTAGTGGAGGGAAATGGCGGCAATCACCAGAAACAACATGAGTCTCTGAAGACTTGTTTGCACATCTGAGTTCAACTAAGGAATCTCATAAAATTAGTGATCCCTTTAGTTAACACTGAGGTAAAATCTCATCTGTAAAAATTTAAATTCGACCTCTGGTGGATTTTCATTCTTCTGGTGTAGTCCCTACCTGCCTGCAAGCAGGTGAGAGACCTGCCTCCAACCTACGTCCCTACTCCTACCATTCACTGGACCCTGTCCCACCAAGTCCCACTCCGCTGTCCAACCCCAAGCACCTGAACATCTTCCCATAACCAACCCTCCCCCACAACCCCAGTAGACTACACAGGCACAGGTGCAAACCACACCAGTTGGAAAAACAGGTGTGTAACTGGCCTTTCAGGTGGACTGCCTCCAAGTACAGACCCTAACTAAACCCCAGGGCACATCCTGTGCCCCTCCCTCAATGCAGCAACTGCAAAGGAGCTGGACCCTGCTCCCATAGCTGGTGAAACTCTACTACTCTGCCGCAGTCTCCACCAACCTGAAAACAGGTGAGATACCTTCCTTCAGGCTACAGCCCCACTCCTGCCACCCACCGGATGCTATCCTGCCAAGACCCACTCTGCCACATATCCCCAAGCACCTGAACATCCACTCGATGACCAGCACTCCCCCACAACACCAGCAGACTAAATAGGCACAAGTGCAAAGCACACATGTTGGAAAAACAGCAGACTACACAGGCATAGGTGCAAACCACAACAATTGGAAGAAATGGCACAGGCACAAGACACACCAGTTGGAAGAAAAGATGAGTGAAAGCCAGTATGTATTCAACAACTGGAAGAGCAATATGGCATAACCAGAATTCAGTGATCCTACAACAGTAAGACCTGAACATTCCAATGCAGCTGAAACACAAGAAAACGAACTTAAAAATTACTTTATGAAGATGATAGAAGCTCTTAAAGAGAAAACTAAAAGTTTTCTTAATGAAGATGAGGAAATGACAAACAAACAAATGGAAGAAGTCAAGAAAATAAAGAAATCAAGAAAAAAAGTCAAGAAAAAAACAACCAAACAAGTGAAGGAAATGGTTCAGGACTTGTAAATGGAAATAGAAACAATAAAAAAACACACAGAGACCAAGGGAATTCTGGAATGGAATATCTGGGAAGTAAGCAGGATTACAATTGCAAGCATCATCAAAAGAATACAAGAGATGGAAGAGAGAATCTCAGGAATTAAAGATAATGAGAGAGGAAATAGATACATCAGTCAAAGAAAATGCTAAATCCAATAAATTCCTAACAAAAACTGTAGTGATATTTTGTTTGTGTTTTAACAAATAAAGCTTTCCTGAAGATCAGAGGGCAGAGCTAAGCCACTAGAAGCCAGGGAGTGGTAGCATATGCCTTTAGTCCCAGGACTCCAGAGACAGAGGCAGGGGGATCTCTGCTAGTTCAAGGTCACCTACGCAAGATTGAATTTGTCTAAAAAAGAAACAGAACTCATACAGAGATGACCCAGGACTTGGGATTCCACACCTTTAATCCCAGCACTAGGGAGGTGGAGACAGGAGTGATATGGCTGGGCAGAGAGAGAAATGCAAAGCAGAAGGAGACAGGAGTCATTGCAGTCTGAAATTTGGTGGAGACAGTTGAGGATCATTACATTCAGAGATTGAAGTCTGAGGAGACTGTCGTAAAAAGTCTCTCTAGTGACTGACCACACTGCTTCTCCAATCCTTCTGCTTTCACCCCTAATATCTGACTCTGGGATTTTGTTATTACCAAGAATTAGAATCTGAGCTACACAAAACATC
This sequence comes from Myodes glareolus, assembly GCF_982192425.1. NCBI lineage: Eukaryota > Metazoa > Chordata > Mammalia > Rodentia > Cricetidae > Myodes > Myodes glareolus. Next base: position 63,979,337 of record NC_142038.1, read on the forward strand.
CAGGAAATATGGGTCACCACAAAAAGATCAAACCTAAGAATAATAGGGATAGAAGAAGAAGAATCCCAGATCAAAGGTACAGAAAACATATTCAACAAAATCAAAGAAGAAAACTTTCCTAACTTAAAGAAGGACGTGCCTATAAAGGAACAAAAAGGTTACAGTACACCAAATAGGCCAGACCAAAAAAAAAAGTACCCTTGCAAGATAATAAGCAAACATACAGAATAAAGAAAGAATACTAAAAACTGCAAAGGAAAAATCCAAGTAATGTATAAAGGCAGACTATTCAGAATTAAACCCATTTTTCAGTGGAGACTCTAAAAGCCAGGAAGTCCTGGACAGATGTTTTATAGACACTAAGGGAGCATGGATGCCAGCCAAGACTACCATACCCAACAAAACTTTCAGTCAACATTGATGAAGAAAACAAGATATTTCATGACAAAACCAGATTTAAACAATACCTAGCCATAAATTCAGCACTGTAGAAAGTACTAGAAGGAAAACTCTAACACGAAGAACTCAGGTACATCCTCAAAACCACAGGCAATAGATAGTCTCACACCAGCAAAACCCAAAGAAAGGAAACAAACACACTACCATTACCACCACCAAAACAAAACAAAAAAAGGAATTAACAGTTACTGGTCAATAACATCTCTTAATATCAATGGACTCAATTCACCAATAAAAAGACACAAGCTAACAGAATGGATATAAAAACTAAATTTACCCTTGTGCTGCATACAAGAAACACAACTCAACTTCAGAGACAGACATTACTTCAGAGTAAAGGATTTGGAAAAGACTTTTCAACAAATGGACCTAAGAAGCAAGCCAGCATATATATTCTAATATCTAACATAAAAGATTTCAAACTAAAATTAATCAGAAAAGATGGAGAAAGATATTTCCTATTCCTCAAAGGAAAAAACCATCAAGATGAAGTCTCAATTCTGAACATATATGCCCCAAATACAAGGGTACACACCTTTGTAAAAGAAGCATTACTAAAATTTAAATCACACATCAAACCCCACACATTAATCGTGGGAGACTTCAACACCTCACTCTTACCAATGAACAGTCCTGCCCAACAGAAACTTAACAGAAAAACAGGGAGGCTAACAGATGTTATAACTCAAATGGACTTAATAGACATCTAACAGAACATTTCACCCAAACACAAAGAATATACCTTCTCATCATCTCACAAAACTTTCTCTAAAATGGACTACATACTCAGTCCTAAAGCAAATCTCAACAGATATAAAATAATTGGAATCACTCCTTGTGTATTATTGGATCACCATGGGCTAAAGTTAGAGTTCAACAACAACACAAACTATAGAAAGCCTACAAACTCATGGAAAGTAAATAACTCTCAACTGAACCACCTCTGGCTCAAGGAAGAAATAAAGGAAGAAATTAAAGACTTCCTAAAATTCAATGAAAATGAATGTACAACATACCTAAACTTATGGGACACAATGAAAGCAGTGCTAAGAGGAAAGTTTACAATGTTATGTGCCTACATAAAGGATTTGGAGAAATCTTACACAAGCAAGGAAATAGCACAACTAAAAACTCTAGAACAAAAAGAAGTGAACTCACCCAGGAGGAGCAGATGGCAGAAAATAATCAAAGTCAGGGATAAAATAAGTAGAATTGAAAGAAAAAGAACAATACAAAGAATCAAGGAAGCAATGAGTTGGTTTTTGAGAAAATCAACAAGATAGACAAACGCTTATGCAAACTAACCAAAGGGCAGAGATAATATATAAATTAACAAAATCTGAAATGAAAAGAGAGACATAACAACAGATTTTGAGGACATACAGAGAATCATTACACTTAAAACTCCTGTACTCCACAAAAGTGGAAAATCTAAAAGAAATGGGTAACTTTCTTGATATGTACCACACACAAAAATTGAATCAAGACTAGATAAACAATTTATACAAACCTATAACCCCTAAGGAAATAGAAGCAGTCATCAAAAGTCTCCCAACCAAAAAAAGTCAAGGGTTATATGGTTTCAGTGCAGAATTCTACAAGATTTTCTTAGATTAACTAATACTAATACCTCTCAAATTTTTCCAGACAATGGAAACAAAAGGAACATTGCCAAGCTCTTTTCATTTGGTCACAGTTACTCTGATACCCAAGCCACATAAAAACTCAACTAAGAAAAAGAATTACAGACCAATCTCCCTCATGAACATTGATACAAAATGCTGACAAACTGAATCTAAGAACACAATCAAAAAATCATACACCGTGATCAAGTAGGTTTCATCCTGGAGATGTAGGGATTGTTCAACATATGAAAATGTGCCAATTTAATCCACCATATAAACAACCTGAAAGAAAAACCACATTATCATCTCATTAGATGTTGATAAAACCTTTGACAAAAATCCACCAACCCTTCAAGGAAAGGTTCTGGAGAGAACAGGAATACAAGGAACATACCTAAACATAAAAAAGGCAATATACAGCAAGTCAAAAGCCAACATCAAATAAAACAGAGAGAAAAACAAAGTAATTCCACTAAAATCAGGAACAGGACAAGGTTGTCAACTCCTTATATATCTATTCAATATAGAATTCCAAGTTTTATCTTGAGTAATAGGGCAAAAAAAAAGAGATCAAGAGAATACAAATTGGAAAATAAGTCTAACTTTCACTATTTGGAGATGATAGTTTATACAAGTGATCCCAAAAATTCTATCAGGGAACTTCTACATCTGATACACACCTTCAGTAATGTGTTAGGATATAATATTAACTCAAAAAAATTCAGTAGCCCTCCAATATAAACAGGCTGAGAAAGAAATCAGTGAAACAACATACTTTACAATAGCCACAAATAATATAAAATATCTTAGGGTAACTCTAGCCCAACAAATGAAAGAACTATATGACTCTATGTATCTAAAGAACCTAATTAGTCTGACTAAAAGTATAACAAACATGAATGACTATTAACCTATAATACTTAATTGCTACATAACTTAAAGACTAAGACTTCATATCAGAATATTAAACAACCTTTAAACAACTGTGCAGGAAAGGAGGACAATGATCTCAAAATGTAAACATATGTATAAATATCTTGATCAGCGGTAGAAATATGTAATTCAGTATGATAAATATATCACAACGTTGTGTCAATATACAAATTTAAGTGTTTGAAGAAAGATATTGAGGAAGAAATCAGAAAATGGAAAGATCTCTCATGATCATAAATTGGTAGGATTAACACGGTAAAAAGGCAGTCTTACCAAAAGCAATCTATAGGTTCAAAGCAATACCCATTAAAATCCCAACACAATTCTTCACAGACTTCTGAAAAATAATACTCAGCTTCATATGGAAAAACAAAAACCCAGAATAGCTAAAACTATCCTGTATGATAAAGGAACTTCTAAAGATATCACCACCCCTGACTTCAAGCTCTACTATAGAAATATAGTAATAAAAACAGTTTGGTATTGGAATAAAAACAGACACATGTATCAATGGAATAAAATGGAGACCCAAACATGAATCTACACACCTATGAATACCCATTTTTTGACAAAGAAGCCAAAAATATACAATGGAAAAAGAAAGCATCTTCAACAAGTTGTGTTGGCATAACTAGATGGCAGCCTTTAGAAGAATGCTAATAGATTCTTATCTCTCTCCCCTGCGAGGAACTCAAGTCCAACTGAATCAAAAACCTCAACATACATCCAGTTACACTGAAGTAGGAAATAGCCTTGAATGCATTAGCACAGGAGACTATTTCCTGAATTTAATACCAGTAACATAGACACTAAAATCAACATTTAATAAATGTGACCTCCTGAAACTAAGAAGCTTCTGTAAGGCAAAGGACACCATCAAGAAGACAAAATGCCAGCCTACAGAATGAGAAAATATCTTCACCATCCCCATATTGGACAGAGGACTGATATCCAAAATGTGTAAATAGCTCAAGAAATTAGATATCAAAATACCAAATAATCCATTTAAAAACTGAGTACAAATTTAAAAAGACAATTTTCAACAAAAGAATCTTGAATGGTCAAGGTACACTTAAAGAAGTGCTCAACATCCTTAGCCACCAGGGAAATATAAATCAAAAAAACTTTGAGATACAATTTTACACCTGTCAGAATGATTAAGATAAAAAAAACACTAAAAATAGCCTATGCTGGAAAAGATATAGAGTAAGGGGACACTTCTTCACTGCTGGTGGGAGTGCAAACTTGTACAACCACTTTGTAAATTAGTATACTGGTTTCTGAGAAAATTTGGAATCAATCTTCCTCAGGACTAGTGATACCCCTCTTGGGCATATGCTGAAAGGACACTTGTTCAACTATATTAATAGCAGCATTTATAATACCCAGATTATTACCTAAATGCCCCTCAACCCAAGAATAGATAAAGAAAATGTGGTATATCTACACAGTGGAGTATTACTCAGACAAAAAAAATGGCATCATGAAATTTACAGATAGATGGATGGAACTAGAAAAAAATCATCCTGAGTGAGGTAACCCAAACACAGAAAGACATACACAGCATGTACTCATTCATAAGTGGATATTAATTATAAAGCAAAGGATAACCAAGTTATAATTCCCAGTTCCAGAGAAGCTATGTAACAATAATGACCCTAAGAGGAACACATAGTTCTTCCTGGGAAGAGGAAATATCCTAGGTAAACTGAGGGTATGTAGGAGTAAAGGGAAGTGGAGGGAGATAGGAACATGATGGTTCAGGATGGTCCAGTTAAGGTCAAGATGGACAGGGAGAGCAATGAAAAAGATATCTTGATAGAGGGAGCCATTGTGGGATTAGTGAGAAAGATGGTGCCAGGGAAACTCTCAAGAACCCACAAGGTTGACCCCAGCTAATAATTCTAGAAGTAGTAGAGAGAGTTTATAAACTGGCCTACTGTAATCAGATTGGTGACTATGCTAATTGTCATCATAGACCCTCATCCAGTACCTGATGGTAGCAGATGCAGAAATCTATAGCCAAGCACGGGGCTGAGTTCCAGGAGTTCAGTTGAAGAGAAGGTGGAGGGATAATATGAGGAAGTGGAGACGGTCAAGATCACGACAGGAAAACCCTCGGAGCCAGCTGACCTTAGTTTGTGGGAATTCATAGACTCTAGACAGACAGCTAGAGAGCTGGCATGGGAAGAATGATCTAGGTCCTTTGCATGTGGTTGACTGTTGTGCAACTTTTCCTTTTGTGGGGCTCCTAGCGGTGGGACCAGGACTTGTTCCTGATGCATGAGCTGGCTCCTTGGAACCTATTCCCTATGGTAGGATGTCTGATTCAACCCTGTTGCAGGGGGGAGGAACTTGGTCCTGCCTCAACTTAATATGCCATGCTTTGTTGATTCTCAAGAGAGACCTTACCCCATCTGAATGGAGATGAAGGAGGAGTGAATGGAGGGCAGGTAGAAGGAAGGTGGGGGATGGAATGGGAGGAGAGGAGGGAGAGAAAACTTCAGTTAATATGTAAAAAAAAATGAAGAAAAATAATTTTTTCCATTTGTGTTCAATATATATTATATATATTTGAATCATATCTATTATATAAGTTTATATATACATATACAGACATACACACATATATATAATTTGAAAGTGTGTTTCATTAAAACACCTATTTGTAAAAGATAGACTCATGTTCACTTAATTTCTCAGATTGTTGGTAGAGTTGATCATCTTTCTATGTACACCAGACATCTGCTCTTATTTTCTTTCTCTGTGTCAATATTGCCTACCATAACAAGAACAAAGAGAGCAGGGTTGCCTCTGGTGGAAGGCAAATAGACCATGCTGTGCTCCCTTGGTGACAGCTGCAGAAAGGGTTAGAGAAGCTGATCTGTTGGAGGAGGCCGCTTGTTAGTTCCCTACTGCTTGGCCTTGAAATAATCACACAGAATCTGTATTATTTCAATCACTGCTTGGCCCATTAGCTCTAACTTCTTATTGTCTAACTCTTAGATATTAATTTAACCCATCTTCATTAATTTGTTTATCGCCACGTGGATGTGGCTTACTGGGTAAGTTCCGTCTGTCTCTGGCGGGGTCTACATGGCTTCTCTCTGACTTTGCCTGGTTTCTCCCAGCATTCAGTTTAGTTTTCCCTGCCTACATAAGTTCTGCCCTATAAATTGGTCAAGGCAGTTTCTTTATTCACCAATGGTATTCACATACAGAGGGGAATCACAAATCACTGCCCAACTGGTCTAGCATTATAATTGTTCAGGTTTATCAAGAAAAATGTACACCATCTACTTGCCAGTTTTTCCATAAATTTAAAGCAAATTATAATCAATTATTTTGAAATTTGCTTACAGAAGTAACTTGAAATCTGTTCACATCTTTCTGCAAGTTAAACAAATACTAAATTAGTTCAAAAGTTTAGTTCACATATTAACTCCTAATAGTCCTTTAGCAGAATATAATAATTAGGTACTGAAAAAGTTTACTGATCAGATTTTAATAGTGTCATTGTATTTCAAAAGTAAAATGAATTTAAAATTATTAGTCTTCAAGCAAGTAGGATTTTTATTAGTAGGGTTTTTATTTAATACAGAGAATAAAATCTAGAGATGGTGATAAAAATAAGAAATAAACTACAATTTTTAGGGTATCACTGCTGATAAATAAAAGTGACTATACTACATGAAAAATAATGTAGAATTAACTCTATATTATTATTAACTCTAAAATGCTTATGCTGTCATTCTGAGTATATAACCAATCAACTTAATGACACAATTGAGGTCAGGGTCAATGCATAATGCACAACATAACATAACTACATAGCTTTCTAATAGTTACATTAATAATAGATAGTCTAGAAGCATAGTAACATCCAACTGATGGTTTGAGCAGACACAATCTTGATGACATCACACGTCTGTGCTTACCATTGGGCCTTCTTGATTGAATGTGGCTATTTCCATCCAGTCTGGACGTCCATCTTCATATGAATCTTGAGTACAAGCTTATAAATTTTTTTTGAATTGGGAATTACAAGAGAAGACTACAGCACAGAATGAAATAATTTTCTCCTTCTTTGAAGCATAAAATATTCAAAACTGGTAACAGTAATAGCTGTACTTCACATCACATGTAGAGATATAAAAATCACATATGCACAAGCCTGTTAAACAAATTGTGTGTCTGAGTAAAATTTGGCAATCCTTCACCAAATCCCTGCTTCCGCTTTGTGGCTTTAATTTGTACCTGAAAGCCTGAATTAATACTCATTCTGAATTTTCACTTACTCCAAGTGTTCTATCTCCATCAATGATTTCTTAATTTAACAGCTCAAATTTCAAATACTACTCATAATTCTTCAGAGAACGATAGAATTGTCTTTTGATATCTTTTTTATTTGTAGGAAAACATTAGGCAACTGGAAAGCATAAATATCTTAGCATGGGTTATTATCATTTCAGGGAAAATGTGTTTGAAATGAACAGATGCATGCAACATAGATCAGTGGAGATGATCAGATTCTTACATTCTTACAATTCAAGCATTTTTTATGACTAGTATTTAGAGGGAAATAAATATTTAGTACAAAAATTCCAGCAATTCAATAAGAAAAATAGCATTAAATATGAGTAAAATTGTTATGGCTTGAATGAAGGAGCACTGCCCAGAAAAGTCCTGGTAAGTTAAAAGGTCTCTCTGATGTGTAATATCTGAAAGCCTGTTCTGGCTTCTGCTCAGATGAACTTCTATTCTTCTTTAAAACTGTATAAATTTTTAATCACACAAATGCCTCATGAATAAAGATTTCTGATGTGAATCCAAATACAATAATAAATCTAAGGCACTTTTGACTATCTTTCCCACCCCAACTTATGCAGCTTTCCTGAAATTACTATTGTGAGTCTTGATATATTCCCTCGTAGTTTTTTATATGGATTTTCCTATAAATATGTTATAACCATTAGCTGGTATAACCAGACTTCCACAGGAAATATATATTTTTATTGATATTCTGTTCACTCAAGTTTCTGCATCAAGATTTTTCCAAACTAGCAATGAACATAACTGCTCATTCCTGTTTATTTGCTGAAGTAATTGCTACAAATACTGGGAAATAAATGTTCTTATGTCAGCTTTGTTGGGTAAATACAGGAGGTGAGGTGTAGACTTACAATCAATGGGCAGCTCCCTGTTATGAGAATGCTTATGCAGCCATCTCTCTTAAAAGCGTGGAATCATGTGCTATTTCCCCATTTCTACCGCACAAAGTAGTGCATTGGGTATTCCTTGTGTGTGTATACACATGTGTAAGTGTTTGTACACTATGCATGTGGTGTGTGCATATGTGCTTGCAGGTGAGTGTACCTATTCGTGTGCTGCATATAGAGCGTAGAAGCCTGGTGTCCTGCTCGGTCATTCTCCTCCTTATTCCCTTGAGTGAAAGAAAGTCACTGAACCTGGAGCTAGGTCCTTTTGTCTCCATTCCTGTAGCATTCTACTTGGATGTTGGGTTAGCAAGCACTTTTACTCACCAAGCCATTTACAGCCCCAAGTTTATTAACTTTAACAAGATGTTGGAAATCAGAGCTGGAGAGATGGCTCAGTAGTTAAGAGCACGGAATTGTCTTCCAGACAGCCTGGATTCAATTCCCAACACCCACATGGCAGCTCACAACTATTTGTAACTTCAGTTTGGGGGAGTTTAATATCCTCTTCTGGCTTCTTCAGGCACCTAATATTCAGTGTACCACACACATCTAGGCAAAACTCCTATATATATATATATATATATATATATATATATATATATATATATATATATATATATATTTTAAAAAATGTTCGAAAGCAGCACCAAAGTATGTGAGTTGCTGTGGGTCAGGCAGAGACACAATGACTCAAGCCCTGAGTGTTTCTGAGAAAACATAACTCTGTCTCTGTGATATTTGTTACAGAACAAACAGTGAAACAAATCTGTGTTCTCTTTAGGAATGTGTGTGTGTACATATGAACAATGCACCTCACTGTTGAAAAGAATATGTATACGGAATAGTTGAAACACCTGTTAGTTTGATGGGTAATGGTAGATTCCTTATTTTAAACCTCAATTTCTCAGATTTTTGTCAAGTTGGAGCATCTTTTCATAATTAAGAGGTCATTCATATTTTCTTCTTCTATGATTTACATTTGATACCTTAAAACTAGGTGTAAAGGTGAAGTAGGCCATAGTCAGTATTCTGGGACTCTCTCTCTATCTAAGGATTCTATAAGTGTAAACAAAAATACAAGGATGGAAGATACACTAACTAACTGACACATGCCTTTAATCCCAGAATTTGGGAAGCAGAGGCTGGCTGATCTCTGCGAGTTTGATGCCAGCCTGGTCCACAAGCGGTAGATTCAGAAAAGCTGCGGCTGTTGCACAGAGAAACTCTGTCTTAAAAACAAAACAAAACAAAAAAAAAACATTAAATATACAGTATGCACCTAGCTATCGCCGTCACTCAGCGCACCCTCGCACCCTCTTCCAGCTGCACTGTCCATTTGTTTGTATCCCATCCTGGGAGGAGGGTCTCTCAGCTGCAGGTTTCCTTGGCTTCTGTCTCCGCTGGCTTTAGCTGGGCTGGGTGAATGGGAAGAACCACAGGAGGACATCCAGAGAAAAAGCTCTGCCCCGCCCCTCTGGGCTCCCTCCTGGTTCTCACTGTTGCAGTTCCAGTGCTCACAGCATTCAACTCGCACAATTTCCTGTTTTAGTTAAATGATTTTGAGACTCTCATCTCTTCCCCACAGGAATACTGCTGGACATGGCCTTTAATTAGAGAACTAATGACATCCTAATTTAAGAGCAGCTAAGAAAATGTCTTTCCTGATTTGGGTCCAAATCTCTCCTTTTAGAAAAGACAGATTCTGCATCATCTGTTTTTTTCCCCCCACACTGAGTAGAGTCAATACCAGTCGATGCTATATTGAGCATTTTCATGTCTTAGAACAGATAATTTGCACTGAAAATACAATCTGAAATTCAAGCTGATGCTTTGATCAATTTTACCAATTATGTGGAATAAGTGTCTACACACTCTTATGGAAGTGTATTTTACTTAAGAGGATTTCAAAGACATGCAAAAGTTGACAGGGTAACATAACCAGTTCTCATCCAACTCTGTCCTGGTCATTATTAATCTCTCGTGTTTACTCCGTAATCCACTTGTTTACTTCTCATGCTATTTTTCAACACACTTAAATACATCATGATTTCTCTACTCTTAAAGGTTAAGATGTTCAAAAATATCTATCTATGAATCATTGTGACAAATAAAAAATGTCTTAATATCAAATATATGCTCTTCAGATTCTCTTATATTACATTTATATTTGTTTTAATTTAGATCTCAGTAAAGATTCATGTGTTAAATATCCTCTCTGTCCTCCCTCAGCCACTCCCTCCCTCTCTCCCTTCCTTTCTGTCTGTCTTTCTTTTTGAGACAGTTTCTCTATGTAGCTCAGACTGCCTGATAGTTGCTGTGAAGGCCAGACTGGCTTTGAACTTGTGTTGCCTCTGCATCAGACTCCCTTGTGCTGGGGTTGCCATCGGTCTGGGATTGTGTCTTGTGATCCTGTTTTGAAGCATAGACCCTTGTCCACCATTTTGTCCATTGTAATTTATTTTGTTTTGTTTTCGAGGACTTGAAATCCGTTTCTTGAGGAATTTCCTACATTTTGAAATATTCTGCTTGCATGTTGATTAGTAACGTGTCTCTCTAAATCATACATTTCTTATGACTTACATGTTTTAGGTGGCATGAAATTTACCAAAGTTTATTTTTAGTTGTGTGGACTATTTCACAGCTGACCACTATGTATTTTTCTTTTAAAGTACCTAATTTCTAGTTTTTCCTCTCTAAATATTGCCAACATCCACAGTTTCTCAAACCCCAGATCCTTCATGTCTTACCAATGCAACGGGGTCTATATTCTGCGTTCATCAGCTGGTGAACTCCCATTACAGCATCACAAGCAAACCTTCCCACTGCTAACTTTTTGGCAATTCAGAGTAAAGGTCATATTGGAGACGAATCGCTAACTATTTGGTAATTCAGGGTACAGGTTATATTGGAGATGAATCACTAAACTATGTGGTAATTCAGGGTACAGATCATATTGGAGACGAATTGCTAACTATTCAGTAATTCAGGATTACAGAGCATATTGGAGAAGAATGTTTAATTTTTAAATTACCTTTTCCCTTTTGAAAGTATTAAGCTAGTTTAGTATACATTGGAGTCATGATCAATTAGTTCATTTTATTATTATTATGAATTCATGTGCTTTGAATACTGATGCATTTCAGTTTTCTTCACTGAGAATTAGTTTGTCCAATCTCTACCTCATGGGACCGTCAAGCAGTCTATGTCTTATTGCCAAAACTTTAGCAACCTTGGGCAGTATCCGGCTATTTGATATTCACAACATTCTTGTTCACCTCTGACCCTAGATCTGAGATTGACACACTCCCAAGAATCCTTACTTACTGCTCAGCTTCAAACTGGAAAAAAATGTTGTTTGCAGGGCCAGAATATTCTTTTCCATTGGTTTGCCTATTGTTTCTAGGCCTTTCTTTGGACAGAATTTCGGAGGGAAAATAAAATGATGTGTTTCCTTGTTTTTTATCTCCTATTTGGGTACATTTGAATTACTTTTCTCTTGTATAGAATATCAGTAACATATATTTTTTGTTTGTTTGTTTTGTTGTATGAGCATTAGCTTTAGAATTCTAGTAAGACCACAACCTTACTAGGTCAGTAGGCCTATTTTAGCTACTTTAGAAATATCTGGAACAATTTTAAAGAATCAAGGTTTTATTTTGACTTTTGCTATTAAAACATTGATCCATTATGATGAGGAGGAATTGACTGACATAATAGAATGATTCTCTCTTGGGTGCAGGCAGAGGGAGAGAAGGAGGGAGGGAAAGAGAGAAGGAGAGGGAGAGAGATGGAGGAAGAGAAAAGGAGAGGGAGGGAAGTGGAGGGGGAGGAGAAGGGCAAGGGGAGACAGAGAGACATAGACAGAATTCTTTCTTTCATGCTATCTAGGTCCCCAGCCTATAGTGCAATGCTGCCCATCTTCCCACATTCAGAATAACTCTTGCCCCTTAGTTAACTCTCTGTGCGACATCCTCACAGACACACCAGAGATGTGCTTTTCTATTCTCCACAATGCTTTTCAGTCTAATGGAGTTGGTGATCAGGGGTGCACATCACTGCCATCAATGATATGTTTACATAAAGGACTTATTTGCTATTATTTGGTGATTTTGATCTTCATGTATATACTTGTTAAAATCCATTGCTGAATCATTGGTACTTTTGCTTCACTGTGTGATCATGCTCTAAAGTATATTTTTGGAAGAAATTTATTAAGACAAAGTTTGATTATAGTTATGGCAGAGAGAGGCAAGGAGGGAGGCAGGGCAAATGGCTCTTGGGAAAAGAAAAGTACATAACCAAGACATAGATATGTGCTCAAGAGAGAGTTCCATTTAAGTGTCTTGGCAGTTTCGGTGGTTTTAAATTTCCTTTGTTGAAAGGGTTTCTAAAGAACTTTTAAAAAATGAGCTCATAGGATTGTTACTTAAGAGCTTTGGACAATACAGTCAGATAAGATTATAGGTCACCAGGATCAAGGAACTTCTCATTTTGACAGTTCACAGAAAATAAGGCATAGGGTATATGTTTTCACTATATAGGTTCATAATCTTTGTTTGTGAGAGCCTCAGAAAGTTACAGGTTTAAAGCTGGGACATGTAGGTTATATATACTTAGATTTTTGTGAGGGGTGTTTCTTTTTTATTACTTTTTATTGAGCTATAGATTTTTTTCCCCACTCCCCTCCCTTCCTCGGATCTTTCCCTCTACCCTCCCCCATGACCCTCAAGCTTCCAATTATCTCAGGAGACCTTGTCTTTTCCTTCTTCTTATGTAGATCCATGTATGTCTTTCTTAAGTTTTCCTCTTTATTGTCTAGGTTCTCTGGGTTGTGGGCTGTAGGATGGTTTTTCTTTGTTTTATGTCTAAAAGCCATTTATGAGTGAGTACATAAAATATTTGTCTTTCTAGGTCTTGGTTATCTCACCCAATATGTTTTTTTCTAGATCCATCCATTTACCTGCAGATTTCAAGATGTTGATTCAGGTTCAATTTTATGTCACATTTACTACTTTGCTAACAGTTTTCTTTTATAACAATGTGAAATATTCGCAAGGCTTCAAGTTCAACCCAGCAGTGCTTATGCTGATAACTCTTCAGATCTCAGGTTTTCTATAACTCATTGCCTAGATCTCTCAGAAAGACTCAGCATCCTTAAATTCTTGGCTGCTCGTAAAATGCATAGGCTTCAGAGCCAAAGGTAGCATCGTCTGATGTATCATTACAGCACTTTGTGTCTTGACTCAAACCCCTTACCTATGGGAGCCCTGGAAGCTGTCTTTTCCTACATGGCAGTGACAGACTCCTGCTACACCTAACACGACTGTCCTATTTTCATCAAGGATATCCTTGACAGAGTGAATTTGACAGTCCTTTCTAACCCCTAGATTCATCTTCTCTTATTTGCATTGAACTTGAATACATCTGTACAGAACCTTGAAATCTTAAGACCCAGTAAATTCTGGCAGAGACTAGTTACTCCATTATAAAATCTTAAAGTATAAGACAATATATGGCAAACAGTTAAAATGACATAAAGCAGACTATTTGCCATATAGATATGTGTGTAGCTTGCTAATGGGAGCGAAAGGGAATGGCAAAAAGGGATTTAATTTGGAGTATAAAAAATTTCAGTAAAATCTTGTATATAAAACATACATAGAATATATATGATCTGTTCATATACCATATAAGCTGATCATTTGTGTATTTTCAATATATACATGTGAAATATATATCTATCTATCCATATATCTATCCATATATATATATATATGACATCTGTCATCTGAAGATAATATACACACGAAAAAATTAAGAGCATTTTCCTATAGTCTAAATAATAAAAGCAATCCTCAGATCTGAAGTTATTAATTTATTGCAGGCAAGATTTTGGTTTAATAAATAGAATTAAGCTGAAACATGTTTTCAATGCATCTCTCCTCTTCCTCAAAACCATTTTATTCATAGGCCTGGATAGACGGCTCAGTAGTTAAGAGCGCTTGCTGCTCTTAACAGAGGACTAGAGTTGAACTCCCAGCACCCATGTGGTGCTTCACAACCGCATGTAACTCCAGTTCCAGAGGGTCTGGAGCTCTCTATTGGCTTCCTTGGGCACTGCACACACATAGGGTACACACATATGTGCAGGCATGTACTCATGTACATAAAATAAAAGGAAATGAATCTTAAAAATATTTTGATGAATTATCTCTCTACAATTTTATACATGTAAAATGCATTGAGGACCCCCCCTTCACTTCTCTAACTTCTCCTCGACCCCTATTTCCTTCCAGCCTTCCTAGAAGTCCATTTCCAGGCTTCAAGTCTATTTTTGAGACCCACTAAGGTTAGCCAGAACTGTCTCTGTGTGGCTGGGTTTGGAACTATCCATTAGAGGCAGGTGGGCTCCTCAGTGACACACAGCTATAGGAAATGACTATTTCTGCCTCAGGATCTATCAGTAGTTCAACAGAAAGCACTGGGCCCTGTGCTCCCAACCCTGATCCATGATTGACAGCAAAGCCCTGTTCATGTATCTATGTGTGTGTGTCACTCACATTCAGAGGGACTAGTTTGGATCTATGCTGGTTCCTTCCCTGTACAACTGTAGTTGATGAGCTCCCATTAGCTCAGGTAAACTGTTTCAGCGGATGTCTCCATCAAGGTCTTGACCTCTTTGCTCATATTCTCACTCCTCCTGCTCTACAACTAGACTTTGGGAGCTCAGCCCAGTGCTCCAGTTTGGGTCTTTGCCTCTGTTTCCATCAGTTGATGGATGAAGGTTCTGTGGTGACATTTAAGATATTCATCTATGTGGCCCCCTCTCCTCAATTGTTTAGGGTCTTAGCTAGGGTCATCCTTGTAGATTCCTGGAGATTTCTCTAGCGACAGGTTTTTGAGGAAACGGGACAGTCGAAATGGAGGAAGGACAAAGATGAGATCAAAGAAAGGGATATTTTGATTGAGTGTGCCTTTATGGGCCTAACAAAGACCTATTCTTGTAGAGACACATTATAGGATGCCACACCTGCTGTGATGTCATGACTGTCCTGGTTCTTCTATGTCTGTAAGTCAAAATCTCACAGCCCTTCTTTTTATCTTCCAGCCCTCACACTCTCCCTACCTGCTCTTCTCTGATGATGCCAGAGCCTTAGAGAAGTCTGTGTAAATGTTCTGTGTAAGGCTAAGGACTCAGCTGTCGCTGACTCCCAGCACCTTAGCTAGCCCCAGTCTCTGTACTCCGTTACTGTCATTCAATGGAAAGAAAAGTGTTTCCCAAAGGAACCTGTTGTTAGCATTTGCAAGGAGACTAGAAAAGAGACTTTTAAGTGGGGGACCCCTTAAAGGTGGAACTCTCAGAACATTGGTGATAAGGAAGCAACTCCTCTCAAATGTAAATTGTTACACTTCACTCTACAATATTACCATTTTAATGGGAGAAAGGACACAAGGTCTCAACTCTATTTTAAAGAACTGCAGGCAGCTAAGGAATACTGGGAGTTGAAGAAATAATCTTTCCCAGGGAAGAGCAAACCAATTGGTTATCCAATACCAAATGGTCAGTCCTGAGAATATACATACAAGCAACACTATAAAGACTGAGAAGGTTATATTTAGAAATATATGTATATGTATATACATATAAGCATGAAGCAACAATCAATGAAAAAAGAGGCCATAAATTTGGAACAAGTTTGAACAAGGAGAGGTTTAAGAGTGGGTTTTGGGAGGGGGGAGAAAGGGAAAGGAGAAATGCTATTATAATGTAATCTCAATAATTAAAAAACAATTCCTAAAGAACTAATGCAGTGGTAGTAAAAGTAAGAATAAAAGTAAAATGTTACTGTTTAGATGATTATGTTCAAAATACTTCATCTTCAGCATAATTTCTCTTCTTTTAACTCATGCATAAACCCCTACCCGCAAAGCTAAGACCAAATACCATTTCCCGCTAAGTCTTTCAGTTTGATCTGTTGCCGTCTGTGAAGCTGCAGAGCTAAACACATCAGCAGCATCTGGGAGTTGTCACAGCCCACTGGGCTATCTTCCATATTCGCCATCGCTGTTACTCTTGGGGAGATTTCTTGGCGTCATTCCTTAATCTCCAGTTCTACTACAGCGTTCTCACTTGTAGCTGTTTGTCTTGTCAGTCATACACGGTATCTCTTGGTGGACTAAGTCTAAATTGTGAAACCACAAAGGTGCTGTTTCTTTTCTTTTTGATATGTGTATGACTGTCCACATGTGAGTGCAAGTGAACATGCACAATGTGCCTATGAATATGAAGATCAGAATTGAGACAAGGTGCCTTTCTCTGCTCTTTTCTACCTTCTCTGTTGAAGGAGGGGTTTTTGCTGACCTGGAAATGCGGCGATGTGGCTTGTGTAGCTTGTCAGTTCTTCCTGAGACTCCAGTCTCACGCTTGCCCATCCCTGTTTCTGCCCAGCAGTGGGGCTAGAGTCTGGCATCCGTGCCCACCCGGTGCTGATGAGGGTGCTGTGATATGAACAGTCTTCATGCCTACGCCACACTTACCATTGAGCCGTCTCCCCAGCCTTGTGGGCTTTGTTTCACATTGTGGTTCTTCCATTTACCACTAATGCCATGATTTCATCTCTGATGCTGACTTTCCTTGTCAGGAAATCTGTGTGTCTTCTGTTTCTTGAAAGGTTTATTTGAGCACTTGAGATAATAAAGGTCTTGACAACTGTTCTTTCCCTAAATTATGAAGCAGTTGCTTCTTAAAGTAGGAAAATGTGTTTTCTGGTCTTGTAGTGCCAGGACCCATGAAGTTCTCAATATTTTGTTTCCTGCTTCTTATAAGCATTCCTAGCCAATAACCAGTATCCCCAGTTGACTCCAAGGAGACCTTTCTCTGTAAATCTGTGAGAACCCATTCTCACTTTAATGTTGGTAGATCCCAAAGCCCAATTGTTAAGTAGACTATTTCACAGTTTCCTTTCTGATGGTGTGTCCTGAGTCTAGCCTGACCTTTTGTGTCCTTCCATGGTCCTAATCTGTACACTATCTCTCATTAAAGAAAGAAGGTTCTGATTTTTCTCCATGGTCCTTACTTGGTGATCTCACCCTGCCCTAACCAGAGTTCCTTCTTTGTGCCTGGTAGCTTGCTTTCTACCTCTGCTTGTTAGCTGGTGCTCTGACAGCTGCTGGCAGATTCTCCTGGTATGCTTATCCTGGAAACTTCCTTGGGTGCTCACCTTTCTCAGTATCACATGGTCCCAGATTTCTCACTGAATTCTTGGCAAACGTCATCTGGATTGATGTGACACAGTTGTTTTCTGTTCACAGTATCAAGCATCCTCCACTGCAAATCTGCTTCTGGGCTTGTCTCACCAATTGTGTGTTCCTTCTGAATGTATAGTTAGAGTTTGCAGTTTTGACTCTCTGTTCTTCCTTCCTAGTTAATGGATATAGGTCTACGCCCTGACAATTGACATCATTATCTTGTCCTTGGACTTTTGATACATCTTTTCTCTGTTTTCAGATGTGTGTTTTGTGCATAAAGTATGCAGCTAAATGGAACTAGACACCCTACAGACGACTTGTATCTATTGGCCTCTTAATAGTCTTAATAGGCTTTTCTTTGTCATATTGGGTTGTTACCTAGACTGTT
The DNA here is from genome assembly GCF_982192425.1 of Myodes glareolus. NCBI lineage: Eukaryota > Metazoa > Chordata > Mammalia > Rodentia > Cricetidae > Myodes > Myodes glareolus. The sequence goes on from NC_142038.1 coordinate 63,997,210, forward strand.
CTACTCATCAGAGGAGTCTTTCTTTTTCTTTTTCTATAATCAAACACTGCCTACTCTAGTCACAAATGATGTTCCATCCTATTTTTTAAAAATCACTTTTAGCGTTACCTCTATCAAAATCCCTCTGATTTTATTGATTAATTCAAGATTTCTACAGTGCCATTTACCTTAATAACATACATATTTTGGCTAAAGTATTTAGACACAGTACAGTCACCGACATTCCCACAGTAGGTCATATAAGAAACCTGGGACCCACCACAGAACCCTCCTTCATCCAACCACACTACACTGCTTTTAACCATCCTGATAAATCCCTGTGAATCCATAGCCTAAATATTTCCATTTCTCATGGTGTGCTGGATTCTCTTTTTCACTGTTTGTGCCTATCTTAATTTTCTGTGGCAAAAGTCTGTGCACCCCACATTTTAAGGAAGAGATGGCTTATTTCTCGCTCATGATTTGAAAGGATATAGTTTGCCTTGGTGGGAAAGGCATGGCATCTGGAACACACGTTCCCTAGTTGCATGTGTTCACCGTCCTAAAGAAGAGAGACGAAGGATGGTCTCTAGCTTCCTGTTCAATCCTTCTGTGACCTCAGTTGAGAACATGGTGCTGCCCATCTTTTGGGTGACTCCTGCTTCTTGAGTTCAGTCTTTCTGGAAACACGTTCACAGATGTTCACAGAGGTATATTTCCTAGGTGATTTCCAAATCCATCAAGTTGAAGTTGAGTATGAATTGTTAAAATACCTGAATATACTTCACTTCATCACCTGTGACTCTGTCAGCAACAAATGACATATTTAAATCTTTGGTGGCTTTCTGTTTATCTTAGAGTAAAATTTAAACTCATTTACTTACAAGCCCTACATATCCTTTTCCAGTTCTTAATTTTCTTACCTCTTCTATCTCATATTCCTGTACTGCATACTTTGCCAACCTGACCTATAAACTCCTTCTGAAGTAAGTCCCACTCTGAATAGCACTGGGAAGTTTTTAGTCTTCTCTGCCTCCCTTCCTACCCTTTCAATCCAGACATCACTCATTCAAGGAAACCGTGTCCAGGTTACCAAAGCTGAGTCAGCCATCCTTCCTGGACTTTCTTTATCATGGTTGATGACCTTTTTTTTTTTTTTTAACACTGCTAACTTCCCCTTGGATTTCACCAGATAGTTAACTCTGAGAGCAATGCTGCATTCACTCTGGCCAGTATCATATTTCTGTGCCTAAGCTCAGTTTTGCACAAAATAATCATATAGTAAAAGCTCATTTGTAGATGTAGCTGCTGTTAAGAAATTCTTTCTAATGCCCCACAGCAAAGTTGCATCCCTCCTAACAATTGACATCTCATTCACTTTTTCTTTTTTGGATTTTTGAGAAAGGATTTCTCTATAGCTTTGTAGCCTTTCCTTGAACTAGCTCATGTAGACCAGGCTGGTCTCAAACTCACAGAGATCCACCTGTCTCTTCCTTCCAAGTACTGGGATTAAAGGCGTGTGCCACCACTGCCCGGCTCAGGCTCATTCAGTTTTGTTGGTCATTACACCCCACCCCCAGCATGCCTATCAACCAGCATTGATTAATCCCTGAAATAACATATTCAATTTCTTTTCTACACAGCAATTTGCACTCACTTATCAAGCTCCAACAATAACCATTTATTAGCAAGCATTCTCTTACTCCAAGTTCTGCACGGCCTCGCTAAGGTTATGCCTAGTTTCTTCCAGTGCTGAGATCGAGGTATCAGCAAGCCTAATTTTCATCTAGACTCCAGGGAAATGTGCTTGGTTTGCTTGGAGAATCCAGATCCTCCCAGTTATAGAAGGTATTTGTTTTCTGCTTGTCAACAAGTGTTTATTCTCTTCCCCTGCCTTTGCTTTTGAGAATTTGCGAGGCAGCCTTTTCACCTGCTGTACCAGGGACTCTTCCCCATCTTGAGTCCTGGCCACACTCTGCATCTTTGGTGTCTGTAGTTTTTATTCTGACACCCAGATATAAAAGATCGTGGAGGGAGGGGGTATTGTTTGGATCTACCCTGTAATCTCTCAACTTTGAGTCCTGTTGATTCCACACCTTAATTACTTCTACCAAACTCTGTTATTTTCACATAAAGTAACTAAACCACATGAGTGATATGGTATCACATCCATTAGATTCAACTTCCACAAGTGCAAGAGGGTCTCACAAAGGCCATGGCCCTGTGTGTGGGAGAGTCTAAACAGAACTCTGTCAGTCAGAAGCATCAGACAGCTTTGTTTTTGCTTGGTCTCAATCTCTACCCAACAGACAGAAGACACTGAGCACTGAGATCTTTATGTTTTTAATTTCACTGCTATTTTCTTGTGATTCCAGAAATGGTGTTTGGATTGTCACCTGTGCTTTGTAAGTGTCTCTTGAATGCCCCAAATGGACAAATAAAAAATGGTGGCTGTAAATCTTGACGAGCTTTTAAAATTTTGAAATATAAATGAAGTTCTAATATCAAAGTATGTATCACTTAAACTGATGTATGTTATGATGTGAAATTACTTCTTTAAAAAATTATATCCATTTGTGTGTATAAGTGCCTGTGTGCATACATACACACCATGGCACATGTGTGGAGGTCAGAGGATAGGTTATGGGGGTAGGTTGTCTCCTTCCACCATCTGATTCCAGGCATCACACTTCACTTGTTGGACTTGATGGCAAATGCCTTTACCCCCGTGCTTGTAAATATAGTTCTTTATGGAATGTGGTACGAGTGTGCTAAGAATGCTTCCTCTTTTAGTCCTTGATCATGAAGACAGTGTTAGCTGTAGGGAATGGATGACAATGCACGCTTTCATGTAATATCTTCCATGATTTCTCTCTTTTGATCATTCCTGTAGATAGTAAAGGTCAGAAATCAGCATCCTTCTCCTTGTCCTCCTCCCCACCTTCCAGAACACTAAAGAATTGATTTAGCATGACATATATTCAGCACAGTCATCTATACTTGACTCCAACTGGTCCAATAAATGAATCAGTTATGCGTGTCAGGTGAGAGATCAGGTTTATATATAGTGCTCTAAGATAAAAATAAAAAAGGAATAGCATCATAGATATTAAAACAAAAGGAATGTTGAGGTGTACTGTTCTGGTAAAAATACGAGACTCTACGAAAAGGATGGAATATATGAAGGACCATCCCTAACTACAAAGCAGTCTCTTGCCTCTAGAAAGAGAAGAGTTTCAAGGTTGAGAATCTGCGGGGCGCCATCCTGTCCAGCAGGAATGAACCCCACCAAAAACGAGAATTCCTTCTCTGGTCACATCTTTATTTGGAGCATTCCCTTGAGGAAAATTGGGGGAAGGGACGATAGAGCAGGGACGAGAGAAAGCTTAGAGAGAGAGCGTTGGGCCCCGAGGCAGCTGCTTTTAAACGGTGGAGCGGCTTGAACGCTGTCCTGATTGGTTAATGCCATTCTGCTGGTCTGAGCATGTGCAGGCAAGGGTGCAGGCAGGGTTGCTCAGCCCCACGTGGCTACCTCCAAACTGCAGGACCACCTGTGCCTCCAGGTGGCTCCCAACATCTCCCCCTAATTATTGTCTTTAAGAGCAATAAGGCAAAACTATTTTCCAATCTGGTCCCCACCTAGACGCAGCATGCCAAGGATATCTCTGCTCCCACCCATCTCCAAGGAGGGAGAAAGGCAGAATAGAGTCAGTCAGAAAATTGTTAAGAGATAAGAGGTTGCACAGGGTGTTGCTCAAGTCGATGGTGTGAAACAGCTGCTCTTGGCACTGCCCAGAAGGTCATCTCTGCTGTCTCCGCACGAATCTTCCACAGCAGGACACTCAGCATCCACTGGGTCATCTTCTTTATCTCTCTGGTCGGTCTCGCTGGCATCCAGATGTATGTCAGCATTCCTAGAAAAACATAAACAAAACTCTCCTCCCAAATTAACATTTAAGAGTATTAAAAACTCTCAGTGTAAAAATTCAGCACAATCAGTACTGGAAGTAGGCTGGTTTTGAACTTAGAGACCTGTAGGTCTCTGCTTCAAAAAGCAAATCTTGTTTGCCTGTACCAGCAAAATTTTGAATTAAAAATGAAGTGTAAAGAATGCAAGAGAAATCCTTTCTCTGGGGGAAGCTGTCACTGGTAGTGTAGTCCCCCTCTATTGTTTAAAAACCAAAGCAGTTGTCACTGGGAATTGAACTCAGGACCTTTGGAAGAGCAGTCAGTGCTCTTAACCTCTGAGCCATCTCTCCAGCTCCCCTATTCAGATGGAAAAAACCTCTAGGTAGCATTGTTTATCTCACCAGGTGCCTCAGGCAAAAGGTCCGCCTTTCTTTGTTACCTAGGATACGGTAACCAGGTAAACATGCCTTTATTATGATAATCACGACCAGTTCTTTAAGGGAGAATGGGCGTAGCATCGATCATCTTACTACTTCCTGCTGACAAAGGGACGTTGTGAATTTTTTGGGGATAAATGTTTTTATCTGACTAATCTTTTGGCGACAAATGTTTTTATCTGACTGAATTTTTGGCGACCTTGGCTGAGGGCGGCAGCAGCGGACAGCGGCAGCTGCCATAGCTCCGCCTCTGAAGCCCCTTATGGCGCGCTCCGCATGGCCCCGCCCCGGGCCGTGCGCGGGCTCGCCGTTTCACCTCAGGCAATGAACTCGCACCGCCGGCTGTGAGTCTTTTTCAAGCTCCGGCGAGGGGGGGCATCCGCCCACCCGTGGAGGGGCTTCTCCTGCCCGGTCCGCCCGCGCGCAGAGCCCCGTTCTCTGGGAACTCACCTCCCCGCTCGCCCATGTTGCTATGGAAACACAGTTTTTCCGCAGAGCCGATTCAGCTCCTCTTTGCCTTCTATGGCGCCGCTGCTCACCACGCAGCTTCCGCCTCAGTCAGGCGAGTCCGCTCAGGTGCTGAAAAAGTCCTCCAAAAACCATAGCCCCGCCAGAAGGCCGGGACATATAGCCTCTGATGTCACACGGACTTTAGCCCGCCCGCGACCTGGCTATTCGCAGGCCTCTGCGGACTCCAGCAAATTTCCCGCCAGCAACTGGTTAGCATGGCCATGCCTCCCGAACGAGCTAGCACTGGAGAGTGCAATTTTGCGTCTCCCTCCTGAGTAGCTGGGATTACAGGTGTGCACCACCGTGCCTGGCCCACTTCCGTGTTTTTAATCAGGCATTACCGCTCAAAGGCGGGCCGGCTGCCGCCAGCACTCTCAGCACGATCAAGCAGCTTGTCTTTCTCAGTCAAAAATTAAAGTTTTTTGTACGTGAGAGCCAGAGACTGAGCTCTCTTATCAAAATTAGGCGAAAATCACCTCAGAAACTCTGTGGCTCTTTAAGAACAGGGAAGGCAGTGATCAAGTTTGCCTCCCTACGAGACTGTTGCCTCCAGTCTCTATCAGCGAGTACGCAGGTGGACGGAGAGGGAGCGGAAGCCGCGGTCTCCCGTACCCCATCGTCCTCAAAGTCCCGCCTTAGTTACCTCGCCTTTTTTGCTGCTGTTTACATCCCTCCTGCACTGAAATTAAGGGATTTTTCTTCCCCGTTGCTTTCTGTACCTTCTTTCAGATACCTTAACTTTGATTTTTTTTTTGTATTTTCTTTTCTATTTTAGGCCTATCCTTTGAAATTCCTTTTTACATTTCTTTTCCTCCCCTTTCTGGGGATTTCAACCGACGTCACTCACCGCTCCATGTTCTCAGAGTTCTGAAATTCAAGGCTCTCTGTGCTGGTGTCTGATCTTGGCTTTTTCTCCCGGGCTTTCTCAGGGTCCCCCGGCGTAGTTGTCAGGGTCCCTCAGCGTCCCGGAGTTTCGAGCACCAGTTGCGGGGCGCCATCCTGTCCAGCAGGAATGAACCCCACCAAAAACGAGAATTCCTTCTCTGGTCACATCTTTATTTGGAGCATTCCCTTGAGGAAAATTGGGGGAAGGGACGATAGAGCAGGGACGAGAGAAAGCTTAGAGAGAGAGCGTTGGGCCCCGAGGCAGCTGCTTTTAAACGGTGGAGCGGCTTGAACGCTGTCCTGATTGGTTAATGCCATTCTGCTGGTCTGAGCATGTGCAGGCAAGGGTGCAGGCAGGGTTGCTCAGCCCCACGTGGCTACCTCCAAACTGCAGGACCACCTGTGCCTCCAGGTGGCTCCCAACAAGAATCCATTTCTTGTTTAAATTTCTCTATTTTGCATGCTTATTTGGATATCAAGAATGACTTTTTGTAATTTTATCAAATCAGTTGCTCTGCAAGTATGTAAACTTACATGTGTTGTATTATTAAAGGATAGTTTATCACCATATGATGATGATTAGGTCATAAGATTGAAATTGTTGTTTTGACTCTCCTAGTACATGAACAATCAGAAAGTACTGTAACATTCTAGAGCCATGTTTTGCTTCTCAAATGAAAATCAAAGAGAATACAGAGAAGGTAAGCAAGTGGCAATCCTTTCCACGTCTTAAACTTGCATGCTCCATAACACAACAATGTTGAGAACCTTTCTTACTGAAATTCATGCGTGTGAAACCAGAGCCCTCTCATAAGGCAAAATACTGTATTTAATAGAAATAATAAAAACAACGGTAACACATTTCTTTAAGATTTGCTTGAATAAAAATCTATAACTCCTAATGACATAATGCTATGCCCATAGTCAGTTCACTCGACACCAAAGAAGCTTCTGGCAGCAGATGGTAACTGACACAGAGACTCATAATTGGACAGGGTACAAGTGAGAGACTTTGGGGCCAGAAAGATTGTAAGGGCAGGAGGTGGCAGATAACTCTGAGGAAGCAGCATCTTCTAGACACCACAGGGCTGACACACATATGAACTCACAGAGAACATGGCAGCGTGCACAGCCCTGTGCGAGTTCAAGCTCTATAAAATTCTAGCACTGAGAATTGGAAGTAGAAACACAATCCCAACCATAATCAAGAAACTCTTTGTAACTCAGACCTGCTGGAGAAGGGACAATCAGTGTTCTTCAATGGAGTAAATTGAAATTCACTAGGTAAATCAAAACACTACAGAGCAGGCCCTGTGCCCAGGCATAGTTTGTGTGTGATGTGTGTGTGTGCCATGCTTTTTGCTTTGTTTTGGTATTTTTTGTTTATTTGGTTTTTGTTTATGGTTTTTGAGGGCGAGAGGAAAGAAAGAGAAAGGACATGATGAAAAAAGAGAGTGATAAAAAATTGTTTAAAGAAAAAATACTTGTATGTCTCACTTCTATAAAAACAAAAGGTGTTTTCATGTGATTGTTTTCACATAAGAACAAAATCTCAAATGGCATACACCAAACATGCCTCTGGACATAAAGGAGGGGGATGATTTTGCTTTTCATTTTGGACATTTATTTATTCATGAATATATTTTCAGTAAGCCGGATTTTTCCTCAAAGTCTCAAAAAAATTAATAGCTGTAGGGTTCTTTGATAAACATTAAGAAAAATGAATCAAATAGGGGAGAAACTGTTTTCAGCATCAGAAAAGAGAAGAAAATGCTAGACCGTTAGCGCGAGGAGTGTTTGTGACGTTATTGCCACAACAGACTCAGCTGCAGCCAGGCTGCTCTTCCAAAAGGAAAGCCTCGGTTCATATCAAAGTCTTGCAAGGTTTATATCTCAGACGGTACTTTTCTAGAACCCCTGGAAGGAAGGAGCTGCAGAAGTGAGCAGAGAGAACCAGGTAGGTAACAGCTAAATGGCCGAGGATCCTTGGTGAAAAACATCTAAATTATTTTTAAAGGAGAATGGGGAATATTTTTTACAAGGCCGAGCTCCCCAAGAGTCGATTGTATAGCATTTTCTTCTAATTTGAAACAGCCAACCCTGAAAATTCAGCACACAAACAAAACTCACATATCTCAGAAAGTTCTTGGCAATGACGCCACACACAAGGTCCATCTGAGAAGTTTTATCTCTCCAAAGTAGAAACCACAGTACAGGAGAGGAGACCCCTCACTTGCTCTGATCCTGCAAGTGGTGTAGAGCACTTCACAGTTGGTGGTTTCGTGAACTGTTACACTCGCTGGAGTGGGCTTTTGAGTAATAGACACCTATATTCATCCACACTCGGATAAGCAATCTCTCAGTCACATTCATTGCAATACTAGCTGGTTTTTCAAGTTGGACTTAGAGACTTCTTGATTGGATCATCTGGAGTGATGGGGCAACCTTACACATCTCCCCAGGTCCTCCTCCAACGCGGTCTGCGGAGACTTTCTCTGTGCTCCACCAGTGGCTGGCTCTCCTCACGTTTTCCTTCTCATCCTTGGAAGGTTTCACACTTGCATCTTAGCTTGAAAACTTCCAAGGCCTTCGGTTTCTAGCCAATCACACCTTGCCTCAAATTTCTCCCGTGGGATCTCATTTTAAAAGCTTGTTTTTGAAGAACCTGAGGTGGTACCCAGCTGACCGAAGTGTTAATGTGTAGGTAAAAATCGGGCTTACAGGAAAACTCACAGCATTTTAACCTGTCTAACAAAGAAAAGGAAATTGCTCAGCTAATCATCTAGACCGCAGGGAAGCAGAAAAACAATAGACTAAGCTAAGAGAAGGTGAGCACACCAAGAGAGAAGGTAATTTTAAAAATTAATTAATTGAAAATTGTAAAAATGGAAATGAAACTGAAAGCATTATTAAATACTAAGATGCATGCATTTTATTGTCAATAAAAAGGAAAACATCGCCATGACCATAAGAAAAAAAATCCAGCAATTAAATCAAACATTAGAAGTAAAAACACAAATATTGAAATATTGAAATACAAAAACTGCTTAAGTTCATTTATACACACACACACATTAGCTTTTTTTTTTTTTGAGCCTGTCCTGGAACTAGCCCCTGTGGACCAAGCTGGTTTCAAACTCACAAACATCCTCCTGTCTCTCCCTCCTGAGTACTGGTTTTAAAGGAGTTTGCCACCACTGCCTGACTCATAAGAAAATATTTAAGCTGAAAAATTGTATATCTGTTAATGAAATTCAATTATAGAGCTTATCTCCAACTCTCTTACCATTAAACGTATGGTCAAGGTGGCTTTTCTTGTAAATTTTAACAGATGTTTAGGAAAACAGTGAAAATTGGCCCAAGTTTCCATGAGAAATAGAACAAATGAGGATTGTTTATGATAAAATTCATGAGGCTGCTGTTCGCCTAATACAAAAAGCTGACAAAAAGCATTTAAGGAATAAACTACCCTAGACCGATATCTTTCATGAGGTCAGATGTAAACCTGGACTGACATGTGGAAAGAAAGCTCACCTGAGGTTTGTCCAAAGACTGACTTATTCTTATAGCATTGAAATTCAGTCAGTGTAATTCATCTATCAACTCTGATCATCTTAACAGATATGAGGAAATTTTTCTCAATGATAAAAGTTCAACAGTGTTTCCTAATATAAATAGAAAAGGATCTAGCCTGCTAAAAGTCATGTAAACAGTACCTTAAACACTTAAAAAAAAAAAAAAAAGATTTGTCCTATGTGTTTAAGACTCTTCAGAGGCTACAAAAGGACAGCAGATTCCCTGAGGTTGGAGATGTAGGCAGTTGAGAACCTCCCAACATAGGTGCCAGAAAGCAAAACTGGTCCTTTGCAAGAGCGCTTGCGCTGAGCTGAGCTGAGCGCGCTCTCAGGCCCCTCTAACCGTTCCTATAGTGGCACTCAAAACAACCTCAGCCAGGAACAGCGCAGGACGGTTTATTCTTACTCCTGTGGTTCAGTGCTCCGCTGGAGATTCAAGCCAGTGGAATGAAGTAAGAAAAATACAAAAAATAATAATTTGTCAAGGAAACATTAAGGCTATCTTTAACGTTTTTCATCGTTTTATAGTTCAAAAGCGCTAACAATATTTTGGGAGCATCAAACCTCAACATTTCCCTGCCTTTGTCAGTCCGAGAAGGCAAACTGCAGCACGAAGAGAACTAATTTTTAGAGAGAATAATACAGATGTTAGATGCACATTCTTTCCAAACCACATAGTATCGGATGATCAGTGTAGATAAAGTACATTATCAAGAAAAGTGAAATAGATGTACTATCTGTCTGAATTCGGGGAAATAGCCTGATTGGTGAATCATGAGGGAAATCACAAATGAAAATATGGAATAGATGAATATGATGCTTTTCTTCCCTCAGGATTGTCCATATAATTTAAACATTAGACTGAATTTGTAAGTAAGAAATTTGAAACCTAGAAAAATTGCTGTCTCCTTTGGGCTTCATTTTATGAAGAAGAAATGCTATTAGCATAATCATGACAATTTTGTTTATAATTCTGCATATAAGCACAAATTGTATAAAAATACAGCAAAATATTATATGAGTGTAGGTAATGATCAGTCATTCATAGCAATAATTTCTGGCTTTTTACCTTCAATTTTCAGATTGTCTTGACAATAATTGTGGATAATAAATTCTGTTCTAAAATTTATAATGGATATAATTTTGTTGTGATACAAAATTGCATATTTTGTCATCATGTATTTTATATCTGAGAATTTTATTGCAAACAGTTCAAAAATGTTGCCTTAATACATATTACCATTGTTATAAATCACATAAAACTAAAACACTATAAAGAAAATTTCTCCTGACTCATACCTTAAGACTGGGTAATAGCTTGTAATTTCTTAATAGAATTATATATTGAAAGATTGCCTGTCCATTTTTTAGAGAGTGGAATAGCTGCATTGATATATCGTGTTTATATGATATGTGTGAGCAGTTATAAGAAAGTCTTCTCTTTCAACATTTTAGGCTTTAAAATTGCTGTCTGAATTCCTCTCCTCTCAACCCAATAACCTCTATCATTGTAGATAAAATTTTAGAGTAGAGATAGCATGCAGTTTAGAATAGAAAGTCTGTATTTTTTGTGTCTGCCATTAGCTTTGTACCAGTCAATATTGTGAGTGAGGAGGGGACTTGATTGTCTTATCAGAAAAATGTGAAGAATGGTAATTATTCAATATCTCTAGTATTGAGTATGTGATAGTTACTTATTCCCTCCAAATTTATCACACAGTGACTAATTTGCTAATCAATCTGGACCAACATCATCTTTTAGGTTTTAGAACCTTAGGAAATTTTATCTTAATGACTACCTAAATAAGTAGGAAGCAGCAATAGTGCACAGACTTCAGTTCTTTAACTACACAGACCTGCCTTTAAATTCTGGCTCTGTCTCTCACTAGTGAAATGCCAGGCACACTAGTCAATGTGTTCATGTGGCATTATGGTGGTACAGTTGGTATGTAGAATGTATCGTATACAGTACATGTTTACAGTAGGGGCAGCCCTCGGTCCAGAGTACTTCAGAACTGGGAGCAGGATGAAGACTATATCATTACCTCATATCACTGAGCTTGCAGCAGAGTTGAGGCAATATTTGTAGGATTTCCACCCCAGTATTTTGCTGTCAGAGTGGCTTTGGGAAAGGTCTCTGGGACAACTCTTTTTCTATCTGTAAAAGTAGGTAATAACATCTTCTATGGGATTTAAGGAGAAAATAGAGGTAGGTAAACATAGATGGAAAAAAAGGAAGACAGAGATATAGGATTTATCCACAATCTATCATGTTTGTATGTATGTATGTATGTATGTATGTATGCATGCATGTATGTATGTATGTATCTATCTATGATCCCTCTATCATCTATATCACATATGTATCCATAATCTATCTATTATCTATCTATCTATCTATCTATTTATCTATCTATCTATAATCCATCTATCACCTATATCACGTATGTATCTATAATCTATCTCTCTATCATCTATCTATCTATCTATCTATCTATAATCCATCTATCATCTATATCACGTATAAATCTATCATCTATCTATCCATCCACCCATCTATCTATCTATCTATCTATCTATCTATCTATCTATCTATCTATCCATCCATCCATTATCCATCTTCATCTATCACCTATGTATCTATAATCTGTGTGTGTGTGTGTCTACCATCTATTTACCTATGTATCATTTATCTATTATAAATAAACATATATTTTTGGAATATTTGTATCTGAATTTATACATATATTCATATTTCTAAGTCACATAGTTCTTGGTACATAGTAAATAATTCATATGTGTATAAATCATTTAAATTAATTTTCTGATTCTCAATGGTATACCTTTTTGACTCTTGCTAATTTAATTTTTCTAATGAATTTATTCTTTTCTTTCTTTCTTAAGCTCTCTAATATGCCACAAAGATTTTGTTATTCTTCTCAGACACAGAAGAAAACGTCTGTTCTAGTGCAATAAGGCAACTTTTAGTCGTTAGGGCTTTCTCTTCCTTCCCAGGTCAGGCTTGGAAATCCACAGTCGTGGAAGGAAGCATAACAGTCCCCACAAAGCCTTTATGATTTTTCTTCTCTTTTGTTTCCATAGTTATTCTTTGCCTGTCATTTAGTATCTAGTGTTTTGTATCTTATTAAGCTCAAGACTGGATAGGAATGTATGGGGCAGGGTTCCATCATTTGCTCCTTCTGTAGCAGCTCCTGAACAAGAAACTATCTTTCCTGTGACATACTCTCAACTCTTTTTAGGTATTTATCTTTAGTCTTTTGGCCTCCCAGCTGACATTGACTTTGTTTTCCAGAAAAATCACCATTTGGAAGAAGAATCCACTTTAATAAATAGTTCAAGACCTGTTTTTACAAAGATTAACGCCATCTAAAAGATGATTCATGCTTTCTTGTCTCGAGGTTGCAGCATGTCAAGTTCTTAATGCTTCCTTCCTGTTTTTCCCTTGTTGGCTAAGATTCCATGGGGTATCTTTAGACACACACAGAATAAAACCCCCCACTGTTAGCCAATGTCATGCTCTGCTGAAGAGGACAGTGTTGAAGGTGGAAGATACACACAACTGCTATGGTTTGGATCTTAAAAGTTCCCTAAAGGCTAATCAATGAAGGTTTGGTCCCCAGAATGAAACATCATTGAGAATTAGGATGAACAGTGAAGGGAATATCAAGACCTCAGTATCCTCCTCTTTCCTTTACTTCCTGTCTTCCGTGAAGTGGGCAGTTCACTCTATCCCACTATGAAAGCTGAAGATACATGAGTCCAATAAAATTTTAATTTTTGTGAGTTGATGATCTCAGCTATTTATTTCAGTAACAAAACCTGACCAGCTCGTGGCACACCACCAGTGTTTAAACTTACCTTTTCTTGATTGCCTTGGGATTCCTCAGAGTCTTGTTTCAGCTTGTAGAAAGACAAAAACCTTGGTACTTGAAAGTCCCTCTCCAGGGACATTGTCTTGTCTTCTCTTGAAGTTGGAGAGAAATGTGGTTTATATATCCAGTGAGACTCTGGCGAAAAAATCCTAATTTTTACATTTGTGAGCAGTTGTCAGTTGGGGATAGCTTCTGAGTTTGGGATGGGAGCTTGTGTGCACTTTTGTTCTCAGGGATAGGACCCTATCTAGTTTAGACCCACACAGGCCCTGCAACTGCTGTACCTGTGAGTTCATATGTGCATATGCTCTGTTGTGTCTTGAAGGCCTTGTTTTCCTGGTTTTATACTTCTCCTCTGGTTTTTATACTCTTTCTCCCTCCTCTACAGAAGAATTTCCTAAATGCTGAGGAAGGGATTTGATGGAGATATCCCATTTAGTACTGAGTGCTTCAAGGTATCTTACACTCTGAGCATTGTGTAGTTGTGGGTCTCTTTAGTTAGCAGTCAACACAAAACAAATTCAATGGTATTTTTAAGGTATTTTTGTCACATAATGGTATGAGCATTTTCTTTTAACCTTACAGGTCTTTTGCTCAAATCTCATAGTTTCTGATTTTATGTTTCATGGGATTTCTGTGTATTCAAATGTGTGTCTCTGCATCTATATGTGTTTTGTAGTTTTTATTTGACTTTTTTTCTGTTTGTTTTGTCCTATTTTGGTTTGTTTGACACCCATGATATTGAACTCCAGGTGTATCAGTCACTTCTACGCCTGCTCTAACTCCTTGTCTCTTCTAGGCTCTTTGGTGTCTATCTTGGGGCTGCCTGCTCTCTCTTGACTCCTGGAGCCCACCATAAAATTACCCTGGTGTGCCAGGAAGTCTCCCTATGCCCTTTTGAGTGCCCCATCATGTGGAGGAAGGGTGCTCCTACACTGATCCTGAGCCTCTCCCATGAGTCTATTGGTCCATTTGGGAACTCTCTGGATTAAAATTATTGTCACCAAGTTTTCTTTATATCCTTTTTGATCTGCTCATTCACTACCTCTCTCAGCTCCCTCCTGGAACTTGCTGTCTGTAATCATGGTTAGCCACTTGTCCCCAGCCACTACTTTAGAGTTGTCGCCTCTGTCTTTATCACTCTTGTTGGGTTGCTGGGTTCTGCTATCTCTGACTTTCTTCCATCCTGGAGTCTACTCTAAGTCACATGGGTACATCAGGTACTTTCTCTATGCCCTCCTGGGTCTCTATGATATTGGAATCCTTCCTTTGGCATAGTGTCTGTTTAGAACCCCTTTCCCTAAACCTCTCCCACCTTGTCTTTGCTCATCTTCACAAAGATGTCTTCTTTCCTCCCTGATCCATCTCTCAAATCACTTCTGTTCCTAACCATAGGCTTTCCCCATTCATAATTAGACTCATTGACTCTCCACCTGTCTTCTCTAATCTTTTTTTTCTCCTAGACTCAGAGATTTCATTTAACCTTCTCTGTCTTACTACAAATGGCTTGGACTTAGAACAAACCAGAAAATGGCACACTTAATTTCCAAATTCTCAAAGATTATAACAACTTCTGTCACCACACAAGCAAGTAATCCCCTATCTCTTATCTCTAAGAACCCTCCGCTCGCCACTCTACAGCAGCTCTTCTCTCTAAGCCATGCTCCACACTCTCACTCGTCTCTGAGCCTTCCTTACCCTTTGTTCGCTCTAGCTCCCCGCCCCATCACTCACTTCAGTCTTACAGAGATTCAAATGTCTTCTGTGCATAAGTAATATTCAAAATTTTCACATGCTTTCTGACTGTATACAACAGCTGACTCTGAAGTTAGGCTATGGTTTGCTCTCTTTCATCCCAAGCATGCTCATTTAAAAGTATCTTCCAAAATCTCTGTCATGGGTCTGGCAGGTCACCAGACTCTGTGACAGGGAGAAGGAAAGAGAAACAGAGCAGCCCAGAAAAAGACATCATGCACTTCAAAAACAGCTACAAGGTAAATTATTGCCAATAGGGATGGCTGCTGCTTATCTTTATGGCCTTCTTTTGGATTTTGTTTAATTCTATAATCAGTGATGATCAACCTTCCTAATGTTGTGACCCTTTCATACCGTTTCTCATGTTATGGTGACTCCAACTATAAAATTATTTTCATTGCTACCTCACAACTGTATTTTTGCTACTGTTATGACTCACAATGTAAAGATGTGATATTCAGGACGTCTGATGATATGATACCCCTGTGAAAGCTCCCAGAGGGAGTTGTTCTCAACCCACAAAGTGAGAACTACTGTCCTTGATGCTCTGCTCCTCAGATCTCTAAAACGTTTGCTAAGATGTGACTTTTGTTTCTTTTCAAGATTTTAAAACTATTGTGTAAGCTTTATGTATTTCAGGATTTGTAAATTCATTACATATTGTTGAAAAGATCTGTAAAATCCGTAACAAAAGTTAGCTTGAAACTTGTAATAGAAAAAGTTAATAACTAAGAAATTTTGGTTTGATACAGCATGCTTATATGTAGCTTCAGTTCAACTCTTGTTTAGGAAAATAGATGCTTTTTTAAAGGGAAGTGTGCCTAATGGGCTCACCTTGGAGTAAATAGCAACCATGTGGCTTGCTGCCATCTTGCCTGATGACCTCATTAGAATGGAATCAACCTTGTGGCTGGTAGCCATCTTTACTAAGGTTAAAGTGAGGGAGTACCATGTAACTTCACTGCTGTCTTGATTAAGGTGACCATGTATAAATCAACTATGGCAGCACCCGTAAAACTTCATCCTATTGAACCCTCTCCTTATCATTGTATTTCCTTTTGTAGACTAAGGAAGCCACAACAGGTTTCCAAGAGAGTTTGTTTTCTTTTATTTTTCCTACATTAAAGAGGCAATGGCAGATTTTCAAGATATTTTGCAATATGATGCATTTGCATAATAATTTTTGTCTTAGGAGTGAAAAATAGCAGATGAGAATGAAACCTTGGACAAGTTTTATGAAAAATAGGACTTTAAAAACAACAGAGGCTTGATTATAAAGGCTTATAAGTTTCTAGAGTTACAATGGTCTACTCAGGTTAGTAGAAACTGACTGAGAGGTGTGAGTCTAACCACTTATGTCTGCTCTATTCAGCACTAGGCTTCTAGAAAATTTTAGATCAAGAACAACATACATTCGATAAATGAAGCTTATGAATTTCTAAAGTATACTCAGGCTGGCCAAACAGACTTAAAGATGTATACCTCTCCTCTTTGTCTTTGCTAACTTTGGTAAGTAATCAGGATAGTAAGGCTCCCAGTCTCGTTGTGGCCTGTATTTATGGTTTGAAGTTTTGTTTTGATGTTAAAGGATCCTCAATTAAATTATCAATTCAACTTTTTTTTATAAAGTAATTTTATTAAATTATAAAAGTTTCCATTTCCTCTCCTCCTCCCAACACCCTCCCACTCCCTCCACTCCCTCTCCTCCTCCCTCTTAGTCCCTAAGGGCAGTCAGGGTTTCCTGCCCTGTGGGAAGTTCAAGTTCCTCCCCCCTCCCTCCAGGTCCAGGAAGGTGAGTATCCAAACAGACTGGATCCCCAAAATCCAGTATATGCAGAGGAAACAAGTCCCAGTGTCATTGACAATGGCTTTTCAGAAAGACTCCGGGCCAGCCACATTCAGAGAATCCGGCCACATTCAGAGAATCTGGTTGGATCACGTCCTCGTTCAGTCCCAGTCCAACTGGCCTTGGTAAGCTCTCATTAGATCCATCCCCTTGTATCAGTGGGTGATAGCATCCTTCACAGTCCTTATTTCCTTTTTCATTTTCTTTGTCCTTCTGCTCCTCATTTGGACCTTTTTAAAGCCCAAATGTAACAGGGATAAAACAATAAAATTCTAATCGTCTAAAAGTCATGAAATTGCTGAGAACTGTTAAAGATAATTGAGATACACAAGTTAATCATCAATCACCTTATAAGGGATCACCTTATAATAATTCCTTTAATGTCCTCAGAACTGTATTTTTAGCCTTGCTAAATATAAGTGTAATTCATTTATAGGGACAGCTTTAGCCTTCTGTGTGTGCTGTCAAAGTTAAGACTAAAGGATGTAATCAAAAACAAGGAGATTTTATTTTAAATCAGGCATACTTAATGGATTATATGATGTCCCTCAAAATTCTAAGAGGGAGCTGCTGAATGTGCCATTTAGTGTTTCGGGTGGCCGGGCAGTGGTGGTACTAATCCCACAACTCGGGAGGCAGAGGCAGGTGGATCTCTGTGAGTTTGAGGCCAACCTAGTCTACAAGAGTTGGTTCCAGGATGGCTCCAAAGCTACAGAGAAACTCTGTCTCGAAAAATCAAAACCAAAATCAAAAAAAAAAAAAAAGTGTTTAGGGAGAAAGGTTTCTTGTGATACCAGCTTCTGAAAACCCTGCAGTTACCTCTAAAGTAAACTATACCCGGACCTAATTTGAGTGTGGTAATGCTGACCACTTGGTAAAGAACTGCCCATGCTTTCCTTACTTTCAGGCTACTGATGAAGCTCCTAACCCAGTGTAGGCCAGTCCCTCAAGTTTCTCCTTCGTAAGAAAATCTCTCAGATAGATCTGAGTCTGGGGGCCAAATACTAATGCTGTCTGCCTTGTGTGCAGCCTAAGACTTAATGATGCTCTATGAGGATGCCAAAGACTAGCAACCCCTATCCCCCAACAATATCATTGAGATCATCATGGAAGAACCCATGTTGACTATCCAGGTAACAGGAAAGTCTCTGTCATTTTAAGTGATACAAAGGCCGTTTGGTCTATAGTCCCTGCTCAAATTTGTCTTTCTCAGATCTTGGTAATGGTGTTGATGTGGGACCTAGGTTTATTAGACAGTTTGGCTTCAACAAGCTGACCTCAGCCAAACCCTGCCCCTAAGCTGCCATTCCAGATCAATCTATTTATAGTTAGAATCTGCTGTGGAACAATGGTTTTATCCTGTAAGGATTTGTTTCTTGTACTTGTTTAATAAAATGCTGATTGGCCAGTAGCCAGGCAGGAAGTAGAGGTGGGGCAATGAGAACAGGAGAATTCTGGGAAGAGGAGAGATTCAGTCTGCAGCCATCACCCAGACACAGAGGAAGCAAGATGATAATGCCTCACTGAAAAAGGTACCAAGCCACATAGCTACCACAGACAAGAATTATTGGCTTCTATAAGTTATAAGAGTTAATAAGAAGCCTGAGCTAATAAGACAACCAGTTTATTATTAATGTAGACCAGTTTATGTTTAATGTGGTTTTTTTTTGTGGGGGGACTGAACGGCTGCAGGGAACCAGGCAGGATAGAGACCTCAGCCAGGAAGAATTTCCTTTCTCCTTAAAACATTTTGGCTTTACAATAATTTTGGGTACAAAAGATGTACATGCTGCTTGCTAATTACACAAATTTAAAAACTTTAAAATAAAATTTTAAACTCACAGACAGTTTTACTTGGCTAACAGGCCTCTTGATGGAAAGTATAAATTCACAAAACAGATTTCAATAAAAGACAAACTCAAACTATCATGCTACTATTACTAACTAAAAATTGTCTTTTTTGGTTTATTAAAAATAGAAGCAAAAAACTTGCCTTTTAAAGACTGCTCTCAGTAATCAAGCTCCTATGTCTTATGGTAAATGTTTCCAGATGAAAGGGGAAAAAATGTTTAAGGTTTATGTTGGTTATAAAGGTCTAAGAAAGTGACTTAAGGTGTATAAATGCAAGTTATAAGAGTATGAAAAAGTGATTTAAGGTAAAAATAATAAAACTTAACGATGATACATTGGGGTCAGGGTCCTGCAATGATGGGGGACAGACCACCAAAGCCTATTAAATCATAAGCAAGCTTTATTCCAGAAAAAGGGAGAAAAAAAACTCTCTATGGAGCACACCAAGCTTACCAGCTATAGCTGTAATCACAGCTTCTGAACTTGTGGCCATGGGTGTTGGTTTTGGGCCTTCTCTTATAGTGAAATCAAGCACCAGGTGTGGGTCAAAGAACTTTTACAACCTCGAGGTCAGGCTTAAAGTCACATTACATTTTAAGTTCTACAACTTTTGTTTATAGGACGTTAGGATGTTAACTTAAGATGTCTGTGAAAGCCTGTGGCTGATACAGCCACTTTTCAATGTCCCTGAATGAATACAAGGCAGAGAGTCGAGTCACATAGGTGGACAGTTAAAAATTAAGGAAATACAAGCAGAGGATTCCATAGAGCAATAGTTAGAAGCTAAGCTTTGTCTGCAGGACCTGCCTCGCTGGGAAGCTGGGAGGCAGGAGACAATTGTTAGAAGTTTACCTCTGTACACAGTGGATGCCAGGATGTCTGCTGTTAAGGCAGAAAGTGTTTGTTAAAGGCTAACAATGGCTGCCAGCTTTATTTATTTTTATTTCAAAATGTATTTGGGTTTGCAATTTTATATTTCTATATTCCTGAACCAGACCATGTATTTCTATATTCTATTCCCGGACTCTTCAAGAGTTTAATATAATCAATGGAGTTCTGATAAGGTATTGATAAAACCTTGGTTAAACACTAGTTAATAATAGTGTTTACAGGCTGAAAATTTTAAATTTTCTTTAAATATTCTAAATATAGACTTAAAAGTGCTTCTCATTGTGCTATAAACATCTCTGTCCAATCAATACCTCTGAGGCCCTCTGGACAGAGGAAGGAGTGTCCATACTTTTATTCTAGAACCATCTTTTTGGGTCCTCAAGCCCTTCTCTTTTGTTCTCTTTCTTTCCAAAAAAAAAACTTGTCCTATTACAGGTGGATGTTTGTGTTTCTATCCTGTTGCTGACTTTTCAAGCTTTGCTTTGTTGTGACTCAAAGGTGTGAGTCGGCCTCAGCTGTGTACAGACACCTGCTAACTGGTGTTTCTACAATGAGGATTTCAGTGCAGATTACAGACTGTGGTCCTGCTGACTCCTTTTGTCCTGAGTCTCCGGGTGTTCCAGTTGGCTTCCACTCAATTGACAGACACCATCCAAGAATCAGCTTTGGCCCTGTAACTGAAAACAAAACAAAACAAAAGCCTCACCTTGTTAAACCCAGGTGGTCCTGAGCCCCAGACCCCCTAGGTAATGTGAAAGAGAATTGGCTTGCAAAGTGTGCCCTCCAGGGGCTGGTCTTCCTTGGGCCCATAGCTCCTACCCCTCCTTAGCCCACTGGCCCACCTACTTCTATCCTTCTCATAATAATAGTGATGATGTGATCACTTTCTGTCTCTTCAGGTTCTTTTTGGCAAAATAACCTGAAAGTCAGTAAAGTAGATGCTTCTGAGAGAATTTCAGGTCTCCTGAGGTCTTGCACCCATGTTTTCAACCACCATTCCAGACCTCCACTCCAACTTCTCAAGCCCCCAATCAACAGGAAGTAGCCAGAGTAAAGTAATACTTTGTCATCAACAGAAGGCTGGAATGTCACTTTCAAAATGGCGGTGCTGGTGAGAATGTCTAAACAGAAGTACTTGGCAGGTAGGTAGAATTGCTGTTGAAAAAACAAACCTGAAGGTTTCTGTGCACTAAAAATCAGATCTCTTCAGATGGTTTCTGTTTACCTGAGACCTCCCTTAATAATCTTTCCCCAAAGGTCAGCCATCTCAGGCAAATGCATCTCGTTCTAAGCATTCCCCACAGCCTGTATCCGCTCAGATCCCTTCCCTGATCTCTGTCTGATAGAATCTGCTTGCTTTTCTGCCATTTTTCTCTTCTCTCTTCTTCAGCTGCTCATCTTAGCTGAGAGATGGCCTTGGCAGTTTGATTCCCCAATAAACCTTTCTTTCTACCCACAGAGCTATCTGCTTCAAGGGTTTCTCGGAATCATTACTAGCAAGATTGTGTAGCAATGTTACAGGGTTAGACTTCACCCTAGGGCCTGTAGATGGTCACTGTAGACCTCTAAATTATATTGTCCTATGGTATGTTCGACTTCCCTTACACATTGTAAGTTCGCTGATGGCTGGACCCATTAGTCTGTACTCTGAATGACATCAGCATTTAGGTTCTGTTCACAGTAGTTGCTAAACAAATGTGCTTATTAATGATAGAGAGAAATGCTGGATTTAACAGCTTTAGTTTTATCTATGCACTTAACTAAGAGAAAATGGATTTAGGTCAAAAGAAGGTGAAATATATACTTTTTAAAACATTGAAATGCTATTTTCTCTGCAAGTGAGACTTTGCGAGAATTAAATTGATGAAATAAACAAAGTTTAAAGATAGACAAACTGAGGTTTGCATTCTCTACTTGAATATACCTTTCTCTTTCGCTAGAGTTCAAGGCATTCTTTACCTATGAAGCAAGGATAACAATACTATATTTATAATGCAATAACTAGACAGCAAAATGAATGTAACCAACACCTGGTTCAATAAGTAATAATAAGGTTGTGCTCAGAAGTAATAGGAATTTTTTTTTGTTTTAAGATATAGTATACTGTTTTATACTTAAGGTGACAGTTTTTCAGAAAAAAAATTGAATTCCATTTTTATGAATATGAAACCACAATACACTTTTCCAAATTTAATTTTGATTAATTTTTCGCATTATCTATGAGTAGTAATATTTTAAGTAAAGCTCATGTGTAAATAATTTCTAGGATAAGATTCAGTGAACTTAGCCTGTTGTAGGTGAGCAAGAAAACATCACATTTACATGTGAGTAAGACTGTTTTCCAGACAGAAACTATTATTGAGCAACAGGGTCTCTGATTTGAGGTGACTAAGCCTAGGATCCCTTTGGCAATGTTAATAGCAGAGTTTCCAAACTGTGTTTTGAAAACATTTAGTTAAAAACACTTAAAAATAGATTCTGCAAATAACAAAATTTGCATATGAATAGTTTAACAGTAACAGTGGGAATTAAAGGTAGAAAATATAGTAAGAGAGTAAGAACTTATTCTTCAAAGATAAAAACTAGTGAGGCTTAGGAGGTCTAGCTTAATACTGGAGTACCTTGCCTAAACAGGCACAAGTTTTAGGGCTGGTCTTCTGAACAGGAGAAAAAAAAAATCATACAATGATTATATACAGCAGAGGAAAAAAAGGAGACATTTTCTGATTGCACCATCTTTGGAAATGTATAGCCAAAGAACTAACACAGAACAACTCTATCTTTTTCTGAACTAAAACTTCAGAAAGTATTTCTAATAAAAAGCACAGTTTCACTTGTCATGTGATTGTATGGCTACTCAGGTGATGTCATTTTAACCACTATGATGAGCCAGCTAGTCAAGGGGTTTTTCCCTTGAAGAGCTGGGTTCCAGATGGAAGACTGAAGATAACATTGGAGCAGGGAAAGGTTAAGACCATGTATGTGTAATGTAGCAAATGCAAAATAAACCAGGAAACGCATATGTATCTACCAGGCTCCTCCTTTAAGGATTCCTGTGCCTCTTGTGTCAGCTCAACAGGATCCTTTAATAGAAGTCTCCTGTTAGTCAGTGGTTCTCTCCACAAATTACAAGTTCTAACTCCATGATGAAAGATAGATGTTTGGATACAAAGACACACAAAGAAGAGGGCCTTATAATTGGGAATCAAAGACTGGAGACTTCAACCTGCAAGCCAAAGAGTGTCAAAACTTGCCAGTGACCGCCAGAAGCTAGGAGCAAAGAATTTCCTCTTACAAACAACAGAGAGAGGACAGGTCTAGGGCTACCTTGGCTTCTGACTTTAGCTTTGAGCACTCTGTGAGAAAAGCTGTTTTAAGTCACTCAGCTTCTTTATTTGTTATTGAATCCCTGGAAAGAAAATACACTCTGGATGGGGTCTAATCTCACTATAAACATTTATGAATGTCCTTCCCTCTTCTCAAAGGCTTTTCAAGATTAAAGTGAATGAATCAAAGTTCAGTTTGAAACATCCTATCAACTAGAAAGAAAACAGGAGATTTTGTGGGCTGGGACCCCATGTAGTTTTGCCCTCAGCATCATGACATTAATTAAATAAAGAGACATTCAAAAAGTGTTTGGTAAATAAAAACCTGGATTTATATGCTTTACTTTTCTTAACTGCTTATAATGATAATGAAGGCAATATAATTCTAGAAACCAAGTCTATCCATTTCTCTCTTAGAAATATTTTGATTGAATGCAACCTACAAAGCTCAAATTAATAAGCTTCAGATACTAGCTTTCTATCTTAAAATCCCAAAGTCCAGATGTTCTAGGATGAGAAGTAATCCACACGCTAAAATGCTAACACCAAGATCTTTACTCTCCTTTTCTTTCTACCATGCTGCTAGCTACGCCATCCCTGTCTTGTTCTCCATGTAGTGTCAGTCACGTGTGACTAGTCACAGAACAGGTGATAGACCTGCCAGCCTCACGGAGCTGTGTCCTGCCAGCCAGGAAAGAGGAAGAGCTATGAGGACAGATTTGTGTGAACTGTGACATTTGTACTTGTATTGTTCCTCATTTGGACACTTCTACATGTGTGAACTAGTGAGAAGCTTCAGCTAGGAGTCCATTTGATTACAGCTAGATGGATGATAATTTTGGGGAGGGAAGAGTGCTGTTGGTTAAAAATAATAAACAAGCAAATAAATAAATAAATACATTGTTTAAAGTAGGAGAAATGCACCTCAGGGTACCAATGAATGACCATCTATCTTCTTTACAATAAAACTACTTCAGATTAAAAATATATAGCTTATGAAATAAAGTTATCCACAATTGAGGGCTTTCAGTGGGGTGCAGGTGGAAAGGACCTAGTTTTCTGTAAGGGGTTGGCTACTGGGAGTTTCACCATGCTCCAGTGAGTAAAGAAGTAATACAAATTGCACTTGTGTGTTTTGGTTTGTTGGTTCCTTCTTCCTTCCTTCCTTCCTTCCTCCCTTCCTTCCTCCCTCCCTCCTTCTCTTTCTTCTCCTTCTCCTCTTCCTCTGCCTCCTTCTTCTATTATATTGAGGGGGGAGCTCATAATATGGGAACAGAGCTAGGAGTTCTGGGAAAAGAGTATGATCTGCGTGCATGATGGGAAATTCCAAGTAATCAACAGCAATATTATGTTGGAAAAAAGAAATATTTAGCTCATCTGTGAGAAATATTATATAAAGTAGAGTAAACTGGGTGATGGTTTTGACTTAATTTAAAAGATGTAGTTGTTTTGCCTTATGAGTATGTATGAGTCTTGTATATACATGTATACTTTATGAGTGCCTGATGTCTATAAAGGTCAGAAGACAGTATTGGATTGCTTGGAACTGGAGTTACATACAGATGACTGTGAGGTAACATATGGGTGCTGGAAACTCAACCCAAGTCTTCTGTAGGAGCAATGAGTGCACTTAACTACTGAATCATCTCTTTAACCTTGGAGTTGGTTTTAAAATGAATGGGAACATTGTAAGAAATGAATGCTAAGATGGTTTTTAGGATATTGTTGAATTAGTTTAAACTATATCATTCTTATGAGATAGTTATATATGCTGTAAAGAGAAGAATTGTGTGGTATTTCATCTCTAATATTTACATGTCTCTCCTAGTCGGAGATAAATTGTGAGTCATAGAATTCAGTTATCATGAAATTCCATCTCAAATTTAATAGACATTTTTCAAAAGGACTCATAAGCATCATTCCATTCTCTAAATTGATATTACAAAATCGCTAACATTAAAGTGATAAAAATATTGATAAATCTTTGCCTACATTATTTATATGCAATCATACATGTATAATGATTTGCTTTTGAATTATAGTTCAGTGAGAAAGTATGTTAGATAAATTATTTGAAGCAGATATGAGCCTTGGAATATTGTGATTTATATGATTGTATGAGGAAATTATTTTCATTCTATTATTATGCACTAATATTCTAAATTCTAATGACAGTAGATAACTTCTATTGATGACTTACAAATATATACAAAACAAAAAACACAGCTAAATGCTCATGTGCCACAGCATAATTGAACTGACTGAAATTGTGCACCAATTTATGCTTTGTTTATATATATATATATATTTTCTTTGAGTCTATCTAAACAAATATCAGGCAGAGTATACATGCATACAGAACAGTTTTGAGGGGAAAAGAAAACATTCATTTGCTAGAATTTTCTACTGTGTCTCTAAAGGATTGACAGAGTTTGCCCCAAACTGAGAGAAACATTTTCCAAGAGCTACCCAGTGATCTATTGTTTTACCTTTACTGAATAGATTTTTCTGATTAACTCCCGAAAGGTCTGATTTATGGGAAAAGGTTTGACCTAGCCAATAGGCAGAAGTATTGATGTGAATCCTAATTGAAATTAATAAGATGACATTCTGGTTTTAAGTCAGAATTGGCTAGTCTGTTATTCAAATCTGAATCCAAAAGAAATGGGTGAGATACAGTCCCCGAATCCTGCAAATGACCACACTTGGTATCCGGCCTTTCGCCTCAGCAAAGGGCTACATATCTGCCGTTTCCACTCTAAGGAGAGTGAACAGGGATCCTTAGTGTAAGCATGGACACGAACAGAGCGCTGTCAGTTTATTGAGAGGAAATAACGGGTTCAAAAGAGTGGTAAGGGTTCTTGGTTAAGAAAATGCACTCAGACCAGATCAGTAGAAGTGTGGCAATTCAGTCGCCGATGAAAATAATAGCATGCTCTGCAGTTTCTCCACAGCCCTCAGTGAGTGCAAGGCTATGTATGGGCTGGGAGAAATCATGGCACTGCAGACAGAAAACACATTGTGGTTTTGGGTGGCGAGTGCCTTAGAGCATGGACTGACCAGTGGGGTTGGCTGTGGGGGCACCCATCAGAAGCACAATAGCTGCTGCAGACTCACAGAGATTCCCCTTTCCCAGAATCTAGATAACTGCCGTGGACAGAGAAGTTGGAGGAACTTGCGTTCCTGCCAAGATATGAGCTCAGATCTGACTCTTTGCGCTACATTGTGAAAATTGTCACTCTGCAACCACCTTCTCCTACTCAAGAATCAGAATTTTTTCTCCTTCCCCTGATTTTTGAAAATCCCTCTCGCACCATCTTTTGTCAATTTTTCTTTCTTCTTCCCTCCTTTATATCCCCCCTTCACTCTCTCATTTTCTTTTCTTTTGCCTTTAACAAAAAACAAAGGAAAACAGCTGTTGCCATTGACTCAGACCCCAAGGGGAAGCTGAACAGAAGACTATGACAGGTTCCACAATGACCAGAAAATGTGACTGTGCGGAGTCGTGAGTGTGTGGGGGAGGAACGAGAAGAACAAAGGAGCTAAGTGTATGAATGAAGACACACAATGGGTGGAAAGACCAAATGCCAGGCTCGTGAGGTTCTCTGGGTATCCCTAGACACGTGGGAGGATGAGAACTGAGAGAAAAGACAGAAAGAACACACAGAAATAAGGTCCTCAACAACAAGTTAGTTCAATTAGGTCTGTGATGCCCAGTAGTCCATAAGGTTCCAATGAACTCTATGGTAAGCATTGATAATTACAACCTGAAACTCTGCTTGCTTATACAAGCATGTGTGCTTGCTTGAAGAAGGGGATTGTCTTAGTTAGGGTTTTCATTGCTGTGAAGAGATACCAAGACCACAGCAGCTCTTATAAAGGGAGATACTTAATTGGAACCGATTTAAGGTTTCTGAGGTTTAGTCCATTATCTTCATGGCATAGGTAGGAAGATATAGTGCTGAAGAAGAAGCTGAGAGTTTCACATCCTGCTCCGCAGGCAGCAGAAGCGTCTATGCCCTACACGAGTAGTTGGAGTGTATGAGGCCTTGAAGCCTGCCTCTTGCAGTGATACACATCCTTCAATAAGCCACACTTAACGGCAACAAGGCCACACCTCCTAATAGTGCCACTCCCTATTGGCCATGCATACCTATTCAAACCACCATTGGGGTCATCCCATTTGTCCTTCATCTGCTGATATTTGGCACGTGACATGACCCTGGGAACAAAAGACTAACATCATTGGCGGTCAAAGCAAAGGGAGAGGTTTGAAGTGAAATGAACTCAAGTCTTGTTCTGGCTGTGCTTGGCTGCGGATTAATGGGCAGTTTATTTTTCTTCTTTAAAGTGTTTATCTACTTCATTATTTTGGTTAAGAGATTGTTGTTGTTTTTAATGTCTGGAAATCTCTTCAGTGTTTTGGTCACTGAAATGCAGCCAGATTGTCACACCTGCATTAAACTGTCTGGGTTAACTGTACTGGCCATACAGCACTTAATAACTACTTGAAAAGTAGAATTGAACTATATTTTACAAATCATCTCAGAAAGCTATAAACAATCCATGCCACTGCACCAAAATACAACAATTAGTAGTTTCTTAGAGACTATTTACAAAATGCCATCTGAAGCTCAGTTCCTTATATTTTTGGTTAAAATTAGACGAGTGCCAAGAAAAGCTTTACGGCATTATAAGCTTGGTTGTTGGCGTTTTGTACATCTTTTAAATGTTGACACACTTTCTTATGCAATATTTTATTTTATTTTGGGGGCAAGGTCTTACGAGGTATAGCCTGGGTTCAAAATCTCCATGAACCCGAGGATGAGTTTAGACTACTGATTCTCCTGGTTCTGTTTCCTAACTGCCAGGATTTCGGGGTTGTGCTGCCATGGCCAAATTTATACATGGTTATGCATTTGTACATGCTATACAAAGGCTCTATTAACGAACTTATGTCCCCCAATCCCGATATATAATGCCTTCTAGAAAACTGTCATTTTTCTTACTAGATAAGTAAGCCGCAGAGGTCATCTTGGCATGTACAAATTCACACAAAGTTGAACTTTCTCTTGAGAGAATAATTTTATTGAAAAGAAATATCATCTATTGGTTTTCTGAAGATAAGACCTTTAATGTTTATTCATCTTCAGCATGTCTGCCAAGTTACCCTGATTCAAACATCACATAACGCATGCATCTACCAAAGCATTACACAGACACCCCTAAATAAGTGTCCACCATCTAAATTAATCCTGTGCCCAAGAGTACAATGTTACGTAACTATGTTTTAAATTCTTCTTGGATAGCCCACTGCAGTGAGTTCAGAACTTCTTAGGTGAGCACCTGGCATCATTGACAGGGTAGTGACACTTCTTTGCCTCAAAATAAACAGCCTACATATTAATGCATCACTTTATACGTAGAAATAAAAAGAAATAAAAAGCACAGGGAACTGGAAAGGTGACTCAGCGGCTAAGAGCACTGACTGACCTTCCGGGGGTCTCAGCTTTGATCTCTAGCTTCCACTGGGGTAACTCATTTCCACTGAAAAACTCCAGTTCGAGGGGTCTGAGATCTTTTCTGTCCTCTGTAGGCACCCACACGCACACCCTCAGACACACACAATCACACATAAACTTAAACAACTAAATCCTTTTTTACAGTAGCAAGATGAAAAAGAAGAAATTTTAGTACATTAAGGAGAGATTTGAGCTCATGACCCACCCTAAAGCTCAAAATTTTATTTAGAGATTTAAAAGGTTTAAGTGTGTGTGTGTGGGGGGGTGACATTTATGTGAGTGCAGGTACAGAGAGAGGGAATCCAGTAGATGGGAGATGGAGTTGCAGGTGATAGGGATCCAGCAGATATGGGTGCTAGGAACTTAAGCAAGCTTTCTGCAAGAACAAATGTAGCCTCAACAGCAGAACCATTACTCCACAACCAGCATGAGATTTTATGAAAGCAAATATTGCTGATACACTTGAAAATTTTCTCTAATATAAATTTTGTCATCTTTTCTTTAGAGAGAGCACTTCTGTTCTTAGGTGAGTGTGCATTTTTGCATTCTGCGTGTGCATAGTTTTGCTTACCGAATGCATGCTGATTCATGTTATATAATGTATTAGGTAGTTTATAACTTTATCCAAATTATAACTGTGTATCACGTCATACTATGCCATACGATTTTGTAAGCTTTATTAGTCAACTTACTTTTTCCTTCTTTATAATGTTTTGCAATTCAGTATGTTAGTACATTATATACTTCATTTACATTAAAGGCCATACAGCTTCCCACTGCATCAATGTTGCAATGTCTTACTCTGTATAAATAACCACAAGAATATCACCAACCTACTTTTCATTCTCTGTAAATAAACACTGTGTACTTTCAGAGGCTCAGAAATCACCAACACTATTGGATTTGGGGCCCAGGATATTGCCTTAGACACAAACAAAAGAGCTTCATTTTTTTGTTTTTGTTTGTTTGTTTGTGTTCTGTTTTTTGTTGTTTTTTTGTTGTTGTTGTTTTTGCTTTTGTCTTTATCGAGACAGGGTTTCTCTGTAGCTTTGGAGCCTGGCCTGAAACTTGCTCTGTAGACCAGGCTGGCTTCAAACTCACAGAGATCTGCCTGCCTCTGCCTCCATAGTGCTGCGATTAATGACATGAACCACCATCACCTGGCTAAGAGAGTTTCTTACAGGCATTTGTTTTAAAGGAGTTTTAGGTTAAAAATAATACAAGAAAATAAACTTAACCTTGTATTCTTGATACTAGAAACCTGTGTATTTATACATTGGCTGCGTTATGAAGTAAGGTTTTTCTGGTCTTAATTAGAAAATAATTGACCATGATTAACCACTTGTAATATTATTTCTATCCATAAATATATTTATCATTTTAATCAGAATGAAATCAAAGAACCATGTGTGGGAACTTAATGTGTTTTTAGTTGAGAATTGTTTATGTTTTAAAATGCATGACCATGGAGAATTATAGTGTAATAATGGAATAACCTTGAGTAATAGTAGTAGCATGTGCCACATTAATTTCCAAAATATTGTGCTCCGTAAAAGTAAGCATTAAAAATAATCCCATATCCTAGCATGAGAGAGAATCAAAAACAGGAAATGGGAGCTTTTCCTCAGAGGCTGTAGTCCTTGCTCCAGCTTCTAAGAATTGATAATGATGGATATTTACTACCATGATGTGAAAGAAACAAACTGTGCTCCTGAAAGCTCTGTGTCATTTATCTTTTTTAAGGCATCTAATAATGAACTTCTATTTGTTTTCGAATTGAACAGGAACACCTTTTTCTAGAAGGTATTCTAGAAAAACCTTTTGGGCAACTTGACATTTTTCATCTGTTGTTATTTACTGAAGGCTTGTGTGGACCTTTTATTTCTTTTCTGACCCCAAACCATATAAATAAGAATATGATTCTGTATTGGGAGGTTGAAAAGGCATAAATACTTTTAATGGCTGATTTTCTTTAACCACACATGCGCAATCACACCCTTGCCAACAAAGACCGAAGATATATGGAAAACATCCACTGCTGAATCGAGTAATAACGATAGCAAGAACCTTGTCTACTTCCTGGTAACAGAGTGTTCTCATTAACAGCCTCATACACTAGAGGAAAAATACTGTTCATGTTTGTATTTTTCTCAACAGAGAGCTCATACATTATTAGCGTTGTGTGCTTTAGTTTTTCTTCATAAAAGATACATCCTTCCTGTGGGAGACTTTTGGAGGCAATTAGTTCACCAATGATTGTAATCCTCAATTTAGAAACTTGTAAGACTTAAATAATTAGCAGAAGTCACTTACCAAATTTAATAAATGGTATGTTTTAAATAACTGCTCTACATTATATCAGTTTTACAGGGTTGTTGATGGTTGATGTTGATGTCCTTTTCAAGACCAACTGAAAATGAAGAGATAAAATTCTTCCCAATCTTTTTAAAAACATAGAGGTTTGAAAAGTAAATATAAATGTTTGATTGTTGGTGATTTAACACAGAAACTCAGGATCAAGTCTAAGAGACTAAGTAAAATGGTAAGAGTGTATATGTGTGTTCTGCTGATGGACAAAGAACCAATTCCTGATTTTCTGGTGCATAGTAACATTTGCTCTTTCAAATAGAATGTTGTAGACTGAGGCAGAAGAATGGCGCATATAAGGCAGCTTCATCGACATGAGACAGTGGACATCCTGTCTTCTAAAAAAGGAACAATGAAACTGCAAGCAACATTAAGTTCTTTAACTGCAAATTTAGATTTATACTTAAAAAAACAGGATTCATAGCAATAGCATAGAGTAGGAAGGTTTTTTATAAATCAAAAGTTTTCATTTGAAGATGTCACAGACTTTGCAGCTCACATTTTCCACAAAACCAGAAGACTGAAGCTGGAGAGACTCTGTGGTAAAGACACTTACCACCTAGCCTGACAACTAAACCTGAGCGCAGGCACACAGGGTGAAAGAGAGAACCAACATTCATGAATTGTTCTCTGGTTACCACCTGCAAGAATCTGCCATTCAGGCACACCAGTCACGCATGTGTGTGCACCCATGCATGCATGCACACAAATATATAGCTTGCAACTCAGCATTTAAAAGGCGTTCTGAGTACGTACCAGATATGTACACTATGAAGCATAAATTATATTTCTTGGGTAACCGTGTTAAAATTAGAGTAAATTTAAATAACTTGAAGTAAAACAAAATAAAGCCACGAAGGATGTGTCATTTCTAGGAAGGTCTCACCACAGTCAGGGAGTGTCTTCCCTAGTTCTTTGATTGTGTCATAACGTAGGTATCTATGCTTCATAATTTATCTCGGCACTTCTGTCCACTGAGGATGAAAGTAAGTGAGCCGATGAAATGAGGTGCACTCTTTTCTGCCCTTTCATTAAAACTTTAAAATAACAAAGAAGCATAATTTTGAGGAATTTTTTTCTACAAGAATCTTGGCATTATTATTTGGCATTTCTCTCAAGCCAAGGAGAGGTGCCAAGATGTTACCACACTTAAGAATAATTGACAAAAATTACAACTTACTAGTCCCATGACACTTCCAAGGGAAAGGTAGATGCCATGAATTGCATTGTAAGAGGTGGAACTTCAAACATGTAAGAGGTAACCTTAATAAACATTGTTTTGAATCGTTAACTCAACTAAGTCCATCCTTTCAACACATACGAGTGCTTCACATACCTGGAGTCTCCAGCACAGCTGCAGAAGTATGCTGTCAAGGTGGTGGGGAAGAAGTTGTTTCTAATCCTCAGTGTCTGGGAAGCCTACATGCAATTTTGCTTGAAGACAGCAGAACCACTTCTGATGCTTGCTGAGAAGACAGATAGGGTTGAGTAATTAACACCAGCTAAGAATAGTCAGGAAACAGATGGGGGAGAAGACTCGTGTATGAACCCAAGATAGTTCAAGGTGAGAGAAGATTTTAAAATAGGAACATTTTATTTAAATAAGTCTAAAACAAATTCAATTTATCACCGTAATTATTTAAATCGTTTTCTTCTGCTTTACTTTTTCTCAAAATACACAATTATGGGTGGGATTGTTACGTGTTGAGCATACATGCTTTGTAAATAGTGCTTTATTTTCATTTTACTCCAAATGAAACACCAAAGAATTCTGCTAGGGGCATATCTGAATCCCAGGACACCCACCAGCATGTCCTAGAGGCACTTGTTGAAGTATCCAGATTCTTGTGTCTCAGAGCAAAGACTTGTATCAGGGACATATATAGTTAGGGCTAGAAACTGACAGTCTATTAAGAAAAGGAAAGTTCCCCTAAGGATGAGAATGAGCTAGGGAGGTGAGCAGGAAGTATGAAGTCAGAGAACACCCTGTGTGAGCTTTAACATGCCAAAAAAGAGCACTTCCTCTCTATACTTTATAAACCAGAGACTTTTTTTTTTTTATAATATGTACATCTGTGAAACCCAGATGAGGGAGGGCTTCATGCTATGGTGCAATGGCCTTGTACTCTGTAAAGATTTGTCACTTGTATAGGTTTAATAAAACGATGATTGGCCAGTAGCCAGGCAGGAATTATAGGTGGGACAACCAGGATAGGAGAATTCTAGGATGAGGAAAGGCTCAGTCTGTAGTTGTCATCCAGATGCAAAGGAAGATGAATGAGAAGGCCTCACTGAAAAAAGGTACCAAGTCATGTGGCTAACACAGACAAGAATTATGGGCTAATTTAAGATGAAAGAGTTAATAAATAAGAAACCTAAGCTATTGGCCATGCAGTGTTGTAATTAATATAGTTCCTGTGTCATTATTTCAGGTCTGACAGTGGGAAAAAAACAAGCAGCCTCTGCCTACAGCTTCAGGTCTTTGCAAACTGCCTGGGATATGTCTTATTTTCCTGTGAAGACCTGGCTTGGGTAGGCTTCTAGTCTTTCTGTGCCATCTTGAATTTTTCATGTGTTAGCCTTGATGCTGTAGAATTCAGTCTCTACTCCTCTGCTGCAGAGTGTATGGCTTACGATATTCCTATCTATCTGTGTTAATCAAGTCAAATCAAGTAGAGATCCACACTTCCAGGTCCTCTGTCTATCCAAAACATTGATCCAACCTGTCATTTAATTCTCACAAGAATTTGTAGGCAGTTGCTAATATAATTTCCATTCTGCAGGTAAAGAAGAAAGCTGAACTATGTAGTCAAAGTGTTCAAAACAAAATCATTTTTGTCCAGCAAGACTTTTATACATAGTAGTCATTTTTCAAAGCTGAAGCAAAATATATTTACATCTAAACAAAGACTTAGACAGTTTGTTGTTACCAAGCCTGCCTTACAAGGAAGGAAAAAAGCTCTTTAAGCTAAAAGTAGCTGACTGTGGTGAAAATCTACACAAAGCCTCAGTTTTAATGGCTACATAGTATTGGGTTGCAGGACATGGACATAACATGGTAGACATAACAGAGATTCCTGTGTTCTTCAGGATCTTTTCACAGAGGCATGGTACTTCCTCCAACCCCCAAAGTAGTGGAGTGTCCAGAAAACAAAATCTCATATGCATTTTCTTGACATTTCAAGCATGCAGCATGGATTCTGACTCTACGTTTGGGCCTTCTGACATGACTTTAGTGGTGTCTTCCTTACATGGTACAGCTCAGTGTCAGGGTTGTGCTGGATCCCAAGGCCCTGCTTTGGGGTAGTCACAGGAAGCTTGCACCCACTGCTTGCATTCTCATGCTTTTAGTTTGTCTTGGCCAGCTGGAGTCAGAACACTCAGGTCAGTTTCCTCCTTAAATCCTCACGTGCAAATTCTTCCTGTGTTAAGAAATACCTGTTGCTATTCTCTCTCACTGACACTTTCCTTGTATTATCAAAAAAAAAAAAAAAAAAAAAAAAGAGTTATGGCACTTGTTCCCTATGGCTTTTCTGGTAGCATTTATTTCTTACTATCATGAATTCTTTCAGGAACTGTGTGTGGCCTCCTAAGGAGATAGAAACCAATGTCTAGTCACTCCACATAGGGCATCAAAAACTAAAGCAAAACTCTACTGACTTTTGGCACAGTGAACTTAGGGATTTATTAGGGTTACTGTTTGGAGCTTGAGTGACTCAAAGGTTGCAAAGCACAAGCCAGTGTCACACAGAAAAGGCATTCCTGAAGCTTGCTGCCCAACTTGCAGGCAACTCCAGCAATGCCTTCTAGTGGTTGTCTCCTGCCTCTGTAGGGAACCGGCTGCTTGCAAGTTTTGTGAACTTTCTGAGTCTTATATGCCTCCTCTAACCTTCATGAGGGAGTCTTTCAAATTCAAAGGAAATATCTACACCACAGAACTTCATAGCACATTGCTGACAGAATCACAAAACCATTAACTGTGCCTTTTCTTTTTTCAATGTGCCTCATTGAAGCCAATGAGATGTGAGTCCAGCGAATGAGACTTGAATAACTCCTTGCTGACTGGTAATGGCAAAATTATACCTTCTAGAACTTCGTTACCAATCATGTGGCCTCTGAAATATTTACAATATGCTTCTTTTCTTCAGTAGATGGAAGAAAAGGATAAGAATTTGGCTTTGTCTGACCATATCATAGATTACACGCCCTGCTGGATAACTTCCTTTTGTGTTAAAGGACAGAAGTGATATAGAACATGAGGAAATTCTATCAAAACCCCTTCATGAAAATCACAACAGTCTTCATCAATACTGCTTAGAATTTTTTAAAATTTCTTAACCTGCTCTGCCTAATTATTAAGTATTATTAATCTTTAAGAAACATGTCTACCATCTTTTTGGAAAAGGTGGTGCCTATCCAAGTTTTGTCAACTTGACAACCTAAATATACCTGGGAAAAATGAATCTCAATTGAGAAATAATCTTCATTAGATTAGCCCGTGGTTATGTCTGTGGGGGCATTTTCTTGAGCACTGCTTTATTTGAGAGAGTCCAGCCCACTATGGGAGGAGAAATCCCCGAGCAGTAGAATCTTGTCTATATATGAAAGGTAGTTGAGGAAGTCATAGGAGCAATGCAGTAGGCAGTGTTCCTCCACAGTCTCAGCTTCAGTTCCTGCCTCCAAGTTCCTGCCTTTGTTTCCCCCATGATAGACTAAACCAGTAAATCAAATAACTTTTTCCTTCCCCATGTTGCTCTTGGTCATTGTTGAATAAGAGAAATCAAACTAGAAGCATACTCAATTGAAAATTCCTGCCCCCATCTTCCTGAGGAGCTCTCTCCCTCTCTCTCTCTCTGTCTCTCTCTCTCTCTCTTTCTCCCTCCTAGTTTCTTCCTACTTCCTCACCCATCCAGATTATGTAGATGGAAGTTTCTGTCCCACCTAGTCCCACAGCCACTCAGTTCCAAAGAAACACACAGAAGCTTATATTAATTACAAATTGTCTGGCCTATTAGCTCAGGCTTATTATTAACTAGCTCTTACAACATAAGTTAGCCTACAACTATTATCTATGTTTAGTCATGTGGCTTGGTATCATTTCTCAGTAAGGCATTTTTATCTTACTTTCTCTGCATCTGGCTGGCAACTGGATTTCTGATTCTCTTCTTCCCAGAGGTCTCTTAATCTGGTTGCCCCACCTATGCTTCCTGTCTGGCTACTGGTAAACCAGAGTTTTATTAAACTAATAAGAGTGATATATTTTTGCAGAGCTCAAGGATCCTACAGCATTTCTCCCTTTTTTCTTTTTAAAACAAGAACTCTTAATCTA
This sequence comes from Myodes glareolus, assembly GCF_982192425.1. Taxonomy (NCBI): domain Eukaryota; kingdom Metazoa; phylum Chordata; class Mammalia; order Rodentia; family Cricetidae; genus Myodes; species Myodes glareolus. The sequence continues at coordinate 64,033,285 of NC_142038.1, forward strand.
ATTTCCTTAGTTCAGCTTTTTTCCTAACCATTATCTATGACAACTTGTAATCAATACTTTAATCAAAGACAAACATCCATAATCCATTTTTTGGGGGAATATGGGCATAGTTTTCTAGGCTACTTTCTGCTGTTTGGAGGTACTGAAAATCTTATGGGACCCAAAGAAAATTTAGGATGGTCAAGTCCTAACTGGAGTTTTCTGTGAGGCTGGATCATTTAAACCAGCAGTCTTGAAACTGTTCTGGATGTAGAACTTAGAGGAAACTGTAACAGGTGCTCTGAAACATTGGATCATATGAGCTGTCCACTCCTATTCGAGATTTTTTTAGGGAGTCTTCCTTGATCAAATCTTATTTTTCTTAACCTAGAATGAATCCACAGGCTCTCATTTCCTGTAGAAACAAATAACAAAAGCATTTTTCTAAAGTAACTTATCTTTTGACTTAATTTTGAAATCAAGGAATTTTTAAAATATATAGGTTAGATTAATCTAGAAACATTTATAATCAAATGTCTTTTAGCCACTGTTGCTCCTTCCTCAGCACTCAAACAATTCAATATCATACAGTATCCAAATTCTCTGTGTATTTTCCAACTTTACATGGCTTTTAAAACTATATTTCTTTTATTTTTTTTGATTTTTTGGTTTTTGAGACAAGATTCCTCTTTGTATCTTTGCTGTCCTAGAACTTATTCTATAGGTCAAGCTGACGTCAAGCTCACAGAGATCCACTTGCCTCTGGATCCCAAGTTCTGGGATTAAAGGTGTGCGCCACTTTTCACTTTTCTCTCTCAAGCCTACATATGTTTTTAAACACACAGTAAACTGTTTAGAGGTTTTTGTCTTCTGAGTTTGTTTTTACTATATATCTCTATCCTTTTCTGACCACATGAGACTTTAATCTGTTAATCAGCACGGCTAGGATTTAAGCAGCAGCTTTGGCAACAAGTTCCACCCATTCCTTGATTTCCTGAGAGTCTAGCTTTATGGCAGAAGTATGGGCAGGAGCCACGTTGATTACCACAACTTTGCAGAGTTTCTAGGTCCATGCTACCACTAAGAAGAATGCTGCTGGCTGTTCATGAACACTATTAAGCGTTTAGTGGCAGAACCTCTCAAAAGAACTGCCATGCGGTTTTTGTTGCTAATGATGAGTCAGGAAGTGCTTCTTAATGCAGCTGTGCTTCTGCCTGCTGCCAGCAAACAGAGTCTACCAGGGAAAAGATGTTTAACAAGAAGCATAGCTTGACTCTGTTCTTGTCTGTCTACAATCCCTTTTTAAGCTTTCTCAGACTTTATGTGGAAATTCTTGCCAAATATTTGGGTGCCATTTGTAATCAGAAGTTTTGGTTTTGTCTGGTCCTACAGAAATTCAGTCCCAAAGAAACACACAGAATTTTATATTGATTATAAACTGATTATAACCTTATAACTGATTATAACCTTATAACTATTATCTATGTTTAGCTACGTGATTTGGTACCTTTTCTCAGTAAGGCATTCTCATTTTGCTTCTTCTGTTTTTGGGTTGTGGCTGCATCTCTGACTTTCTTCTTCTCAGAATTCTCCTAATCTGGTTATACCACCTATACTTCCTGTCTGGCTACTGACCAACCCATGTTTTATTAAAATAATGAGAGTAACATATCTTTGCAGTGGTACAAGAGCATTATCCCACAGCATGATCCACCACCTTCTGTATCTCACTAGAAAACAGACTTCTAAGGGATAATAATAAAATAAAAACAAAAATAAACACATTGGGATAGGACAAAACAAACAAACAGAAGGAAAAGAGGCCCCCAAAAGGCTTAAGAAACAGATATAGCTGCAGAGATCCACTCATTTACACATGCAAGAATCCCACAGAAACACAAAATACTTGAGAGCCATAATATATATGCAAAGGATAGTCTTTGTTTCCTCTTCGGCATTGTTCTCTAAGACCTGAGGAGAATAATTTGATAGAGACATCTCATTTCTCATTTTCTGCATAGTGTCTGGATATAGGTCTCTGTATTTGCTGTAGGGGGAAGAGCATCTTTGATGATGGCTGAACAAGGCATCAATCTATGAGTAGATCAGAATGTCATTAGAAGTCAAGTAATTGCTATATTCCTTTAGCAAAACAGTAGTAGGTGGTTTATCCTAGGTCCCTGGGCTATCTAATCTCAGATTCTTGGTTACCCAAGCATTGTTGGATATGGGTTCCATTTCATAGAGTGGGCCTTAACCAAATCAGATATTTGTTGATTTTTCCAACAATCTTTGTGCCATCATTGCACTAGCATATTTTGCAGGCAGAACACTTTTGTTGATCCAAAGACTTGTAGCTGGACTGGTGCTTGCATTTCTTCTTTGGTCGCATGCATAGTGTCTTCCTGTACCAAAGACTCACAGAGGTGAATGCTCTGGATAGGCACCAACTTGGCTGCTCTATATCCAGTGAGTTATATGGATGCTGCCTTAAGCAGTGGATCTTGCTGTTAGCATGTGGAGAATGACCAATATCCTTGGCAATGACCTGTTTGGAGGTTCCCATAGGACCCCCCTTACCAACAACCCATAATCTGAAGACTAGGCAGCTGCTTTACAGTCTCACACCTTTTTAGACTTCCCAGGAATGCTGATAGGTTGAATATACTAAGCAAAAATAGTCAGAAATATGCTTAGAAAGTTACTCTCAGTGATTCCAAGGCCACACATATGGGGCTATTTACTTATATTTGGAGAAAAAAATTTTAACTTGTCACATTTGAATTCTTTTAATTTCTATGTCTTCTCTGAAGTCCAAGGATAAAGTCTGAGAGATATTCCCTTCCAGATTCTGTACAAAATTTTTTTTAGCCGTGTATTAATGTGAAATAAGCCTCAAACTTTTTTCTTATGAGGAGTTAGGACTCTTGATTACCCATGTGAAGCTCAAGTTGTTGTAGCTTCATGAGACATTGTTAGAAAGGGGCACAGTGCTCAGACCTCTGTACTTTGAAGACAGGGAAGCCAGGATATGGAGGAAATAGTCATAAGGTTCTAATGTGTTCTGGACTGAGCTACTGGAAAAAAGGAATTGGCTCCTATGAGATGAAGGCCTCCAACAGTTGCCCAAGAAGATTTAAGCATTTTAAGCTCTGTCTTCCTGGTCATGTCTTTCATGTACGTTCAGAGGCTTAATAGACAGATGCTTACTTATATCTGTAACGTTATTAGGGCTTTTTTTCTGGTTCTCAGTCCAGACATATCTTAGTGTGTCTCAATGTCAACTTCATTGTGACAAGACAGGATTAACTTGTTATGGTTGCAGTAATCTTGGTGCTTTGTTTGAAATAATGCTTTTAATAATCTAAAATATTATACTAGAACTGTAAAGGGCACATATAATATTAGAAAAGTTAGTAAGGAATGTTTAAAATGTGAACTACAATTATTTATGTGTTTTGTTATTAATGCACTAAATAAAAGAGCAATATTAAATCCAATTACATATCACAGAAATACTGAATTAAATTAGTTAGTGAAAATGCAGTGTGTTTTCATAGTCAGCCTATTGCATGGCATCCCTTTGAAATGATTCTAGCTCCTCGAATGTAACATGCATAAACTTTGGAATGAGGAGAATAACAGGAAGGTAGGTTCTTCTATAACACCTAGTATATATAAACACCTCGTCCCATTTATTTGTCATTGGCCCATTTATTGCTAAAACAATGTTGCATATTTGATATTATTCCTGTGTTTCTGGTTAGAAATTCAGGACATCGAGTTTCATGTATTTTGATCAAACTCTTCTTGAAACTACAAATTTTCTACATAGCACATAAATAAATGGATTTTGTATTTTGCTTGATATACAGTTCTCTCTAGGAGTCCCTGTGATACCATAACATTTGGATAGGAATCTCTTAAGTCTGTGCCCTCCTCTGTGTCACGATCCAGGTGAGGTTATTTCAGTACCCATGGCTGGCCTGGTAGAAAAAAACTACACAGTTTTAAACATCTTATATTTTGACTTGAGATTAAAATAATTGAATGTATTTGTAGTACAATATAAATATCAGAAGATTAAATGTCACCATTTTTCACTATCTTTATGAAAAAACAACATGGGAGTTAATGGTGATAAAAATTCATAATTTGGTTGCTGGAGACATCCATCATAACCCTTCTTGGTCTCTCCCAGCTCGTGGGTATATCTTTGCTGTGAATTATACACAGAAGCTGGACAAGGAGGAACAGTATCCAAGCCTTTAGATTAATGGCAATCTCACCCAAAATAAATAGGCTAATTAACATTACTATAATGAAAACACAAATCCTTATTCCATGTTCCAGGTTATATAGTTTATTAATGAAATACAGACTTAGACATTTCTTTAACCAGGAGAAGTAATAGCTGCTAACACCCAATTGTCTCCTTTCCCCTCAGAAACTTCTGGTATAGTAACAGCATCATGAGCTCATTTATTGATTTTAATGCCTGGTTGTTTTCATTGAAACTCTCTCGAGTCACTTTAGGATTCTTGAAAATTTAAGGCATACCGTGATGTGGGGATAGAGAATTGCCCTGGCTAGTTTTAATTAAAAACACAATATACGTTGAAAAATAAAACCCCAGGTTGGCCCACATACTCTTTGCTCAGTAGGGAAAAAAAATCCAGACTTGTTTGCATTTACATTAATGATGAGGATCTATGATCCAAACTGAATGGATGTGTTCTTGCAGAAATGGCAGTTTGTTAGTGTTAGAAGTTTTATTTCTGATTGATTAAGTAATAGATAGAAAGAGACTTGCTGTTCTTTGGCATTCTGTTAACATGGGACAATTTTAGAGGGGTTTTGAATAATTCCCTTGTAAAGGTCATGCACATTCAGTGTGTTTTTGCCATAACCATATTCTTTGTTTGTTTGTTTGTTTTAAGACAGTGTTTCTCTGCAGCTTTTGGAGTCTGTTCTGGAACTAGCTCTTATAGACCAGGCTGACTTCGAACTCACAGAAATCCACCTGTCTCTGCCTCCCAAGTGCTAGGATTAAAGGCATGTGCCACCACTGCCTGGCTGTAACCATATTCTTTAAAAGTAGAGGCATGTAATAAACTCAGTGCCAGCCCTTAACAATTTGTTTAAAATCCCCCAATTCTGTGCAAAAAAACAAAACAAAACAGAACAGAACAAAACAAAAACACGTTGGAAACAGTGTTCTAATAGTTTAAGTTCCTCAAGTCAAATGGCTGGGTTCATCTCTGAGGAAGCACAGAACATTGCATTATCTGTGGTGTAGCTCCCAAAGGTCTCAGAACAGCAGGACTTCCGGGTGTTATATCTTTCTTCTGGGGCCCAAAGCCAAAGGAATATTTCCACATTGTGTTATCTGTTCTTGAACTTTCCCTTTAAAGGTTTTGTTGTTATTGTTATTTAATTGTGTGTGAGAGAGTGTGTGCTCACATGTATGTGTGTGCAACATCCATAGAGGTCAGCGGTATCTGACCCCCTCAGAGCTGAAGTTTCAGGCAGTTGATGGGAACCAAACTCAGGTACTTGGTAAGAAGGGTTTTCTTGATCAACTACTGAGTCATCTCTCCAACCTTCTTTAACTAGTCCTCACAAGACAAGTTGGGTAATTTTTGTATTTTGTACTTCATGACAGAAGTGACAGGAAACCCAAATCTGCTAGTGTTCTATTTTTATTGCAATTAAAAGACTTGTTGGAAGAATTGTGACCACCCTCAGCCACTGACTTGATGGGAATTTGGTGATCCACCTTAACCAGCCCTGACCTGTCCTTTGTCTTACTGTTAGTTTGCTTTCTTTTCGTTATTGTTTGTTTGTTTTCCTTTTTTTTTTTTGTAAAGTACATTGTACTTGGAAAAATTCTAATCTCTGGGTTGCATAGCTTACAAAGTAGCAGGTTAGCAGAGGGGCAAAAATTTACGCTCAGAGTCCTGCCTCTGCCTGGCCAAACTAAACAGATGACAACATGCTCTTGGAGTGGATGAAGCTATTGAGGATTGTTTCTTCATTGAAAATGGGCAACAGACAAACACTAGGCATGTGTGGAGATGGAAACAATAATGCATTAATGCATAAAAGTGTGTGGCTGATGCCCTCAGACAAAGCTCAGTAAAGGGGATTAGGGTGTTAGCAGGACACAATGCAAAGAGGCCCTAAGGCCCTAAGGTGCTTCATGGGGTAGAGCATGGGTTGGGTGCTGGGTCCACACTAGAAGCAGAAAAGTCAATGCTAGGAATTTAAGATAGTAAACAAGCATAAAAAGCCGAGTTCTAAAGCACAACACCAATTTGCTCATTTTTGACCGGGCAACAACACAGAGTCTAGCTCATGTTATAATGTTACCTTATCATTCTGAAAATCATTATCCACATAAATTAAAGGGGATGCAGTGTAGGGTCAGTGGTTTTTCACTGGAGGTGCTATCTGCAACTGCATTGCTATCCTGTTTCTAAGAGGAAAAGAACAGAGTGCGCTTCTCAAGTCTGTAAAGGGCACTCAGATATTACTGTCACAGGTACTCTGTGGAAGTACAGCCATCAGGAGACACTTCAAAGCTAAGCAGATGTAGACAAACTCACTGGAACTGGAAATTGGCCTTCATTTTGCATGAGTGTTAGTGTCAATGAACCCTTTGAAGGCACCATTCTCCCAGCTATGGAGCCTGGATTGGTTAACTGTCTTTTCTGAATGTCAGATTTAACCAGATAAGTAATATGTTCCATTGTTTGTTGTGTGTGAAATCACCAGGCAAGAGTTTTTCTGGGTATAAGACCATGACACTTGGCTTTGAGCGACATAGCACCTTACTCTTGTGTTTTGCCTTGGATAGAATCAGACTTTCAACAACATGGTGGTGTTTTCTGTATCTGGTCCAGATAGTATCTGCTTCACAATCTTTCAGGCTACTTGTTGAAAATGCTAATTCTCATGTTTGAATTGAAATTATTAAGGTAAAACCACTATGCTTCAGCTCCATTTTGTGTTTGCTTAGCCAGCTCCTAGCTGTCTACATTTCTCCCAGCCCCCGTGTGACAAGCTTGACTTAGCAACATTCCTGGCCCTGACCACAGTCCAGATGTATTAACTAAAATAGTTGGCATGCTATGTCTCAGATAACTGCTATACACTGCCAGCAACAAGTGTGCCAAAGTTACTCTGATCCTCTGCTAACTTTGATGCAAATTATGGTCTTTGTGGTGTTTGTCTTTAAAAACTCTGTGTTCCTGAACTTAGTCACTAATAAAATTTTCAGGGGCCCAAGTTGGCTCTTGGTCTGGCCTCCAATAAAAAAGACTTAAAAGTTTTAACTAGCTTAATTAGGGTGGTAGTCAATAACTATCTTGGGTGGGTCATTCATTACAAAATCAAAACTTAGAATATTTTGTGGGCAGGTTCTAGGCACTTGTCTGGATGTTTTTGGATGACACTGGAAAGTTTCTAGATGCTTCTTTTTCTGTGCTGCAAAGAGGAGCTTAGAAGCCACCCAGCAGGCCCCGTGTCAAGGTGCTGTGTGTGGAATCTGGGAGAAGAGTTCCATGCTCGTCTGCTGCAGGCTTGGGTTTCACTGAAAACCTAGATGTCTGACAAATGGATAAAGATGATGTGGTCCATTTACACAATGGAGTACTACACAGTGGCAAAAATAATGACATCTTGAAATTTGCAGGCAAATGGATGGATCTAGAAAAAAACCATATTGAGTGAGCTAACCAGAACCCAGAAAGATAATTATAATTTATACTTACTCATAAGTGACTTCTAGACATAAAGCAAAGAAAAAACAACCTTCAGTGTACAATGTCATACAACCCAGACAACAGAGAGGACCCTATGAGAGACAAACATGGAAAAAGAAAACTTCTTCTGAGTAAATTAGGAGTGTGGAGGTCACAGGAGAAGATAGAAGGGGGGAAGGAAGAAGGAAGGGGAGTGAATAAAATTGTATAGCTCAATAAAAACAATAAAAAACAAAAAAGAAAATGAATCACCAGGGGCCACATGAACTAAGCAGGCCCACACATCTATCTCCACTCTTCAAGCAGAGGGATCAGAAACAAGCTGTGAATAAGCAAGGCAAAGAAAGGGGCCCCTTGGTCCACACCAGAGTCAGTTCATTGTCAGGTGCATGAAGATGTAGGGGTTCCGTGCAGGTAGTGTGACTAAGGGCCACTGACTGCAATATAGCAGTTTTCACTGTTTAGTTTCATGGCTCCCTCAAAATCTCAACAGTGTCTGGGAATTCCAAAGGCCTGGCTTATATCAATTAACTCATTTTAATGTATTAGTAATTGAAACTTAATGTTTAAAGGCTTGATTACCCTTAGAAAAAGAAGGAAGAACTGTATGGAGTCTAACCATTGTACATCACTACCATAATGGACTTCCTGGTGCTGAAATTGAATCAATACATCCACGTATGCCTCAATCAATAGAGTCCAAATCAGAAAAAAAATTAAAAGTCACTTCTATTTCTCAGTGACATGATTCTATATTGAGAAATATATAAAGGCTCTAGAAATGTGGTTAAAAACAAATGAATATTTAGCACATACAAAGTATAAATATGACAAATGGTAAAGAAGAAGCCACTGTGTAGTATTTTATCAATTTTGTTGTCTCCTAGTTGAATGACAGCAAATGCTAGAAGAGTTTAAAAGGGAATCCGAAGGTGACATAGCAGGCAGGGCATATTTATGCTAAAGGTTTAGGTTTGTGTACAACATGCATTGCAATTCTTCGTATGGAAGAATCAGGGAGTCAAAGGCTGCAATATCCATAGATGAAACCGTCTGGCTTGCCCTAAGAGGTCATCCCTAATCCAGCCTTGCTCACTTCACTCTGTCTTTCAGTACGCATCGCCTCCTATGATCAAGATAAAATTCTGACAGTCAGACACATTTCTTATTTCCCAAGATCTCACAGTGTGGTTGGCTGATGGTGCTTATGTGTAAAGCCCAAGACATTGTTTTATGCAATCATCACCATAGTACTAATTCATGTATCCATTCAACACATGTGGTTTGGGCTTTCCCTGTATTGCAAATCTGTTGTAGACAGGTGATGAACAGTGACTCCTGTGTGTGCTTGTTCTGTGAGTCTTAAGCACTGAGTTGATAAATTCTGTCAAATGCCTGTATCATTTTTGTCCGTAACTTATCATGAGTTTAGAAATTAATAAATGATGAAGTTTAATGAGTTTAAATGATTGGCAATATTTTTCATTAAGAGTAGATTTTTTTTTTATTCATTCTGTAAGGGAGAAAATGGTCTCACTGAAGGTTTACTCAATCCAAAAGTTTTTCTCTAACTGTCATTATCTAAGAGTCATAGAAGAGAATTATCTGAGTTTCATGTTGTTTCCATGTAAATGACATAAAGGTATTTTTCTTGTTTAAATGAAGTATTGTTGGAATGGAGTTCAAAGGAATTGGCCATGCATTCCTTTGAATTAACATTAACATTAAAGACATGCTATGTTGATGGTTTTATTAATGAAGATTGCAATATTCCAGATCAATGTAACACCATCTGAATGACAGACAGAATTAAGAATAGCTTGAGAGCAGGAGGAGGTGCCTGTGTGTGACCATGAGATGCCATTTCCTGATAGATAGAAGAACAGAAGCTAGCATCATCCTGATGTGTGTACTTACTTCTATCACAGCATTCTGATAGGACAATGGTGGTTAACTTTCTGCCCAGTGAGAAAGGACAAGTATGTGAAATTGGCTTAGACTCAGAAGAGGATTGCCTTCCTCTGAAACACTCAGGGCTCGGAATCAAACACCTGGGAATTATCAAGCCAGTATCCACACAGAAGCTATTCTGCTGTGCCTGGAGGCTCCTGAACTTTACATCTAGGGAGTACGTTGATGATTTCCAGTGCTGATGAGGAAAGTCTCATTAAGTGATACATTATGTGAAATACTTAATTTTTGCTATATGATAATTATTTGCATTTAAGTGATGTTTTTGACATTTGTATGTACTCTGGAATCATCAGCTCAGGACACTTATTGTATCCCTGTTACTACACAAACTGTTTCTTTGTAATGAGAACCTTTAATATCCCATAAGGTATGGAAGAATAGGGACTCCACCATTTGTAACAAATGGGCGAATTCAGAAGGTATCATATTAGGAGATAAACAGATACATGCAAACAATACCTAATCATCTCATTTATATATGCAGTGCAAAGCTCTCATATTCAGGAGTAAAGGGAGTAGCTGTTCCCACAGCCTGAGGCAGCAGAGGGTGGAGAGAGAAGGAAAGGATTCAGTTAGACCAGAGGACTCGGTACTGGAAATTTAGTGTTCAGTACAGATTCATAGCTAATGAGTTTTGTTTTTTGTTAAGTAGTCTGCTGGAAAATAAAAACTTCACTCAGTTCAGAGCCATAGGATTGTATGAGGGTTTGGTCAGGAAAACAATTTTTCTACAATGGTAGAGTTAAAGAATTATTTCCAAGAACCCTAGCACTACAGAATAATGCACTGCTTTGAAATGGAGGATATGAATTGAATCTAAAATTAATTTTTCAAGAAAAAATTGTAAACATAAACAAAATAAAAATAAGCAATGGATTCGTCATCCAAAGTCGCAATCCATATATATGATAGCAAAAGTGAGTGGTTAAAAAGAAAAAAAATGGGGCCTGTGGTTTCCTTGGAACATCCTGACTGCTTAACTTCAGAAAGCAAAGCATAGAGTTCCTCACTGTCTGGATTCATGTATAACAATGTATTTATTTCTGGCTTCTTAGCAGCTTGAGTCCCATGGCTCTGGGTATATTAACTAAAAGATTAAAGGCATAAATTATCATAAGTAATACAATACTTCCACGGACAATTTTTAAAAAGAAAGAACTGTATTTCCAAAGAATGCAGTTCACGCTGGCCTTATTAATTAGTACTCCAGAGAAAATTACTATGTCCTCTAGCATATGTTTTTTTATAATAGAAGAAAATTAAATTTTGCTGGGAGGGGTCTTAATTTCCCATAGCCACCACAATAGCTTATGCATTTTCATTTCTCTGTTTGTCCTATCTTTTGGGTGGCTGATACTCTTCCCTGGACCCTCCTGTGTCTGTGTTTCATGCTTACAACCTACTACAGTGTACATTTCCTGTCAGGCAGGGTTGGTCTGCAGGTTTGGTTTCGTTCAAGGTAGAATGTCTCAGCAAAAGAGCAAATTCTTCCAAAAGGCTTTCCTCGTCTGGCTGATTCTCATTAGGTGACGCCAGCAATCCTTTGTATCAGTGCCTAAATCCAAGATCTCATTAAAAGCAACATATTCCAAAAAATACATATTTATGGTTTTGTTTGGCATACCATCACTTGGTTTCTCAGAGTTATAATTCTTACAGAAACCACAGATAAAGTGTTTCCCCCATTATCTACTTATATTTTAGATAGTTAATTGGCTTGACATTTCATAATTCTCCAATTGACCACAGTTTTTTACTACTATTATGAACTTAACTATTATTACTATTATTGAATTACAGATTCAACTATAAATTGTTGGTGTCTCAATCTGTATATTCATTTCTGCTGTTTACACCATTGTCTGCAAATAGTTTTTTAGAAAATAAGAAAACACACCCAGAGACATAAGAATGCTTCTGTATATATCATTATGGATTTATGGATTTTGTTTAAACAGATAAATACAATTTAAAATATAAAATAAAAAATAATCTAAAAGATCCTCTGCATTTCATTTCTAGACTTCCTTAGCACGAGTCAGGAATGCTATTTTATGACCATGTAGCACATACTAAAACTAGAATATATAAAGATGGAATTACATCACTGCTCAATTATTCAACAATCACATATATCACAGTGTTCTGAGAGATCATCATGCAAACAGTCAGTGCTGTTGCCAAGAATAATGCTGAAATAGTTTAAGATTTTTTTCAACTATTCTGCCCGTCCTTTAAATACATCCAATGAGGTAGCAGAATTCCAGTGTGAAGTGTCACTTGGAATAATTCTTTCTATACTTGACACGGTTGTATAGGTTAACCTCCTCTAATACAAATCTAAGGCATAAAATGCTCCCTATGTAAAACTTATTAAACAGGCTGTGATATTACAAATAGAAAATGGTGTACATGATTCAACAGGCATAGGAAATGCAGCCCATGCCATCGATTAGATACATTCTTGTGTTTCATTCTACCTTCTGTTTTTAAGCATTTAAATTTTTTATGAATGTTCATTTAAATCCTCACAAAATCTTTGTCTGGTAGGATAGACTGACCATTTTATTAGCAGGTAGAGAAACAAAAGGTCACAGAGGTCTAGTGCACAATCCAGGCCAGGTAACTAGAATTTAAACATATTTTTTGCAAAAAAAAAAAAAACTGTTTGCTTATGCTGTGTTAACATAGCTGCTTCCAATAAATATCTTGTGGGTTTAAATGAACTGCTTAGCTATGCTCAGTAAACAAGTTTCTTATTCTGAATATAGTTGCTGATGGATGTGTAAGTAGACGGAAAATAGGTCTCTACATTCATTTAAGCAGTTCACTCCTTTTATAAAATGATGCAGCATCGTCTACACTTATAACTCAGTTTTTGAGCTTCTAGGAGACACAATTTTTTAGATCAGGTTTTCCTTCTACCATCAGTTCAGTTTCTGTATAGTGACATCAGCTGCTAACTGGTCAAGAACTCCTTGCTGGGCATCCACTATGTCATGGAACCTGCTAGTCACCATCGAGAGGAAGGGGAAGAGGATCCTCTTTCTCAGGTTCTCAGGATTATCTCATTCTAGACTGGAAGGTAGAACTAAAAAGATCAGTTGTAACATGTTTACTTCTTTGATAGCCATGGGATGGGTACCTTGCTTTGTCTAGCAGTAGGTATGGGACAGCGGCAAGTATCCTCCAAAAACCTTTGCTTGGTAGAGTGCTGGGCAGTCAATAGACCAAGCTGAATATGCAAAGGATGACATAGTTCACTATAAAGAGAATCTATGGTACAAAATTTCAAATACTACCTAAGACACAAATCTTTGTGCTTTCCTTTCAACAAGAAATGCTTCAAAAGCATTTAAAATAAGAACTTATTGGTCGTCTCAAAAATTAACTTTGCTTAGTAGGACCATTGTTTCTTTTCTATTTTTACTGTCAGTGCATTATTTTATTTTAAAGCTATAGATATAGAAATGAGAATAAAGAACATTTATGTATAAAAACAAAATGGACCAATATTTGGAGATTATTCACTCAGTTTCACCAATTTGGACCAGGATGAACAGACCACACTGCTAACATTTGCATGTAGTAACGTATACTTCATAGTATCATTGTATAAGAAAGACACAGCTTTGGTTTGCTGTCCAGTCTATTCTGAACCTGTTTCAGCATTGCAAAAATGTGCACACAGAAAGTCTAAGGTTGTAGTTACTTGTTTCTATAAGTATGTGAGTTCTGAAGCCAACATGATTAATTTGTTGAGCATATTTCAAGCAAAGTACCTTTAAGTCATATGTTTAGTTTGTGTGTATGTAATTTATAAAACTGTAAGGCTATAAAGTGAACCTAGCATAGTAAGTCAAGGCTTTGTAAATCCATGCATTATTCTGAGGCTGAGGTTCTGAGTCTGGAGGTGGTCCAGCCGTTGTTGATTTTTCAGAACCCCTGAGCTCAGTTCACAGTACCAACGTTAGGCAACTCACAACCATCTGCAATTCTAGCTTCAAGGAGAGCAAAGCCATTTGGCCTTTGTGGTCACTTGTACACACATGCACATCCCACTACACAATAATTTCAAAAAAAAATCAGTCTTTAGGAAAGGTCCTAATCACTGTTTTATTGCCATAAAGAGACACCATGATCATAGCAGTTCTTGTAAAAGCAAACATTTAATTGGGGGCTTGCTTATAGCTTGAGAGGTTATTCCATTGTCAACATTGTGGGGAGTATGGCAGTGTGTAGGCAGACATGGTATTAGAGAAGTCACTGAAAGTTCCACATCCTGATCTGGAGAGATAGAGGGCAGAGTGGCCTAGTGTGGGCTGTAGAAACTTCAAAGGCTTCAAAGTACAAGCCCAGTGGCACACTTCCTCCCACTAGGCCACACTTCCTACTCCTTCTCAGAGAGTGGTGTCATTTCCCTGATGACTAAGTTTTCAAATATCTGTTCCTAGGGGGCCATTATTATTCAAACCACCACAAGAAATTTAAAAAAAAGCCACAGAGGCTCTTTAAAATGTCTTTAAGGCTTTTTATGTAAGGAAAGAAGGAGAGGACACCAAAGAGAATGATGCACAAAAGGTGTTTTATAGTTTTATTCTGAGTTTCATTAAGTACTTTCTGCAAAGTCCTTGATAGGTAGTGTCTTGGGAAAAAAATTGAATTTCAAGGTACAGACCCTAATGTGGAAAGTTGCTTTGAAAGGCTAAAGACCATCCTCTGTATATCAAGAGTAAGGCCTGGACGAACCAGGTCACTGAGTTTCTCATTGTAACCCACAGAGATGTAGACTATATCATGAAAAAGAGTTCTCTATCACACAGAGGGATTTTTAGAGTGCTTCTGAATTGAGAGAGTACCCTGAGAGTATTGGTAGGACTGTGAAGGATATCAGTGTGGCCTTCTGCTACTGCTCCCCGGCTGACATGTCAGTGAAGAAGAAAGAACAGTGGATGAGAAATAGCTGAGATGCAGGAAGAGACCACGTTTCAGGCTGCCTGGATAGCAACAGAGGAGAACAGGCTTTAAGGTGAGGGTGAGCAGCAGAGATACCTGATAATTAAGAACCACTATCCTTTCAGGGGCTCCTCTATCTTTTCAGAGGATGACTGATACTGGAAGTACTATGGAATGAGTCAGCAAGAAAGACCTTTAGCTGGGAGTCTCCTCTGAATGGTCATCCATCAGTGAAACCAGAGAAAGGTCTATGGAAGGTAGTGCGGCACTCTGAGTCACCAAGACAGGGCAGGGAAGCCTCCTTGCAGCAATGGCTCAGAACTTCTTTTCCCATAGCAAGCAGGGTACCAATCTCTCGGGTAACCTGAGGAGTGAAACAGTGGCTGAAAATTCTAGAAGAATCCTTAAATACTTGCATTTGAAAACATGCTAAGTTGACCTGACTATCTTTTCTGCCATCAGGAACATGTCAGTAGTAAAGAGAAACTTAATTTCAGCTAGAGAGATGTTACAAATTTTGCATGCTCTGAGAAAGCAAAGATGGAGTGAGAAATAGTGACTCATGGAGGAGCAGCACCATGGACAGATCTCTGAGAGCCACTTCTTCATAGACCTGTTCTGAAGGTATAGAGTAAATGGCTGCAGAGTATAGCTCCGTTGGTCAAGTGCTACCGAACACACACAAAACCAGCACTGCATAGCAACCGGGTTTGGTGGTATACACCTATAATCCTACCACTCTGGAGGAGGAGGTAGAAGGGCCACCACTGGATACCCTGGGAGTTTGAAGTTTTGCTGGATATTTTGTTACAGCGGCCAAAAAGGCAACTAATTCAACAGTCTGCGTTCACTTACACTTTAGCATCGAAGCTTTCCATAGGGTTTCCTTTACTGGTCCACAGCCAATCACTGACCAGTCTTGACCTTCTTGAATTTACTCATTCCTGTCCACCTCCTTTGTAACTATATAATTTCAGATCATGCTTCATGTTGTTAAAGAGTCTCACTGTTTTCCTCATCCTAAACCTCGTCCTCTGCCAATTAGTCCCTAAACCATAGTTACACTGATATTTTGCGCATTCAATTTTGTCAAGTTACTTGCAACTTAAAATTTTCCTATTTTTAACAACTCTAATTGCTCTCAAGAGAAGTTTAAAGTACTTTAGTATAATAGAAACATTGTGTGATACAGTTTCAACCCCTTTTCCATCCTTCTGTTGCCCTTCACCGTCTCAAAGGCAAGCTAATGATTATGTTTTATTTCTTGAACATATTTTACCTTTTTATTGTGGTTCTAAGAATGAAACCTAGGCATTAAAAATGCTGGACAAGTGCTCTACTTCTGACCTATGTCCTGGCACTCCTAGCCTAGAACTTTAACTATGATCTAAGTTTCATAAATTACCTGGAGGATCTGGGCCTTCTCCAACCACATATTTCCCACACTCACAACCAAGTGCTATGGTTTTCTACCCAGAGTCTCAGCTGATGCTTCCAATGAAAATTAATTTCATTTTTATTTTCTATACTGTTTCATTATAACATTTGTCAATTTGAGGTATATATATTTTTTTTAGCTTTTCTGTGTTTTGCTTTGCTATAAGAACCCAGAAAGTCATGCAGCATCTTTTATATATGTGCACATTTCAGACTCCATGACAGAGTTTGGAATGTATCAAATCTATTTATCTGTTGACTTATCCATTAATCCATCCTTCTGTCATGGTCAGTTTTATTGCTGTGACAAAATTCCTTCAAGGGACTTGAGAGGACACAGCCCATCATGGAAGGAAGCATGATGGCAGGAAAGAATGTGCTGCTAACCTGCACCTCGGTCTTGGCAGAACAAGAAACTGGCAGCAAACAGGAAGTGGGGCTGGACTTGAGATCTCAGGGTCACCCCACAGTGACATTTTCCTTTGAGGTCGTTCTACTCAGATTGTACAGTTTCCTGAAACAAGGCCATTGTCTGGCGAACAGGTGTTCAAACATACTTCACAGCCAACCATAACACCCTCTTAAATGTTTTATTATTAATCCTTATTAATAGTGCTACAAAATTCCCGAGACCAAATCAGAAACAATGGTCTTCTTTTTCTCCTCTTTTGACATTGATTTCATTAAGTTGTTTTATTAACACCCACACCCAAATGTTTTAGTTTTATCCAGGTCAGTCTTCAGTTCATCTGATAATTTATTTTGTTTCTAGTCGTGTTCCTTCAAATAAAATAATCTTGAAATCCAATTGTTATTCTTATATTATTATAATGCTTATTGTTATATTAATGAAAGCATCCCCATCACCCTTGATAGATAAGAACAAGAATAGAAGGGGCTTTAAATCCTATTTTCTCTGCATCTTATTTATCTCACATTCCACCAAGACTTTCTCCTGCAGCCAAAGCTGCACTCAGAAAAATTTCTATAAAGAACCAGTGTCATAGTCAATGTTCTATATCTGTGAAGAGACACTATGACCACAGCAACACTTATAAAGGAAAATATTTAAATTGGGGCTTCTTACAATTTCAGAGGTTTACTCCATTGTCATTATGATGAGTAGCATATGGCACATAGGTAGACATGGTGCTAGAGAAATAACTGAGAGTTCTATATTCAGAATACTAGGCAGCAGGGAGAGAGATACAACCACTGGGTTTGGCTCAGGCTTCTGAATTCTCAAAGCCCACCCCCCCAGTGACATACTTCCTCCACCAAGACTATACCCCCTAATCTCGCCAAACAGTGCCACTTCCTGATAAGTAAGCATTTGAACCAATGAACCAATGGGGTTCATTCTTATTCAAAACAGCATATTCCACTCCCTGGCCCATGGGCTCATAGACATATCATAATGCAAAAATTCATTTAGTCCAACTTCAAGAGTCCTCATGGTCTATCACTCTCTCAATATTGTTGAAAAGTACAAAGTTCAAAGTCTCTTCTGAGACTCACGACAGTCTCTTAACTATAATCCTCTATAAAACCAAATTATAAAAAGATAGTACATACTTTCTTTTTTTTTTGTAATTTTATTAAATTATAAAAAGTTTCCATTTACGCCCCTCCTCCCAACGCCCTCCCACTCCCCCCCCCCCTCTCCTCCTCCCTCTTTGTCCCCAAGGGAAGTCAGGGTCTCCTGCCCTGTGGGAAGTCCAAGTTCCTCCCCCCTCACTCCAGGTCCAGGAAGGTGAGCATCCAAACAGACTGGATCCCAAAAATCCAGTATATGCAGAGGAAACCAGTCCCAGTGTCATTGTCAATGTCTTCTCGGAAAGACTGCAGGCCAGCCACATTCAGAAAATCCGGCCACATTCAGAGAATCTGGTTGGAGTACATACTTTCAACATATTGTGGCATGCGATATGCATTACCTGTTCAAAAAGGAAGCATATGAGGAAATGCTGTATTCCCCAAGAATGGAAACAAGCTGGGCAAAATTCAAACTGAAATTTCCAAGTCTGAAATGAAATTATTCTTCAGATATCCAATTCCTTTTCAAGTTTGTCCACTGCAACACACTTCTCTCTCTTTGACTGGTTCCACATCCTGTTAGCAGATCTCCTTGGCAGGCATCCCATGGCCCGTGCATTGCCAACATCTTGGGATCTCCAATGATATTCAAGCCTCACCTTCATAGTTTCACACAATTGGACCTCTCTAGGTCTCCACACAGGGACACCCCTGATACATGCCTGGCTTAAGTGGCTTTCTTTAGTCTCAAAGGAAGATTGCACAACCCCTTTCTTGTGTCCATGAGTATAAAGCCAGAACCACGTGACAGAAGCTGCCAAGTTTTTCTGCTTGCTGGGGCCCCTTAATTCAATTACATCTTCACCAACTTTCTGTTTTTGATGGTTTCCTTCACTGTCTAATCTCGGCTGTCCTGGAACTTGCTCTGTAGACCAGGCTGTCGCCAAATTCAGAGATCCACCAGCCTCTGCCTCCCTAGTGCTGTAATTATAGGCATGTGCCATCATGTCTGCCTGTAAAGTTTTCCTTAATTCCTTTCACAAGTTGGAAGCATATCTAGGTGGGGGATTGCCCTGAGGTCACCACTCCCTTATTATTGTTCAGCATTCGCTCTTTGAGCACTGGACTTCACTCCATTATACTTCCTGGTGCTTCCTTTATTCTCAAACTGTATATTTTCTATTTTTCCTTGCTCATCTGGCTCCATTTCAATATAGATTTGCTTAAGAGTGGCCACTAATAACCAAGCAATATAGTCAATGCTAGGCTATTTTGAAGTCTCTTCTACTGCCATTAATCAAAACACTCTTCAATTTAGTCTCAGGTAGAATTTTTTTGGACAAGGGCAAAAAGCAGGTATAGTTTTCCCCAAAATATCACAAGAATGGTTTGCAGGTCACATATTCTTCCCCTCTGAAACTTCTTGAGCTGCGTCTCGATGGTTCAAGTCACAATCAGCACCACTATCTTCCGTGATCCTGTTTGGATAGCCCATCAAGACCTACTAATCACTTCCTATTCCATAGTCCCGTAATCTACATTCCGTCAACAAGCAACATGGTCAGGCTTGTCACACCAAACCCCAGTCTGGTACAAACAGTAAATGTTTTTGGTTTGTGAACTAGAAGTCTTTGTTACAACTGCTTGACTTTTGCTGTATCACAAATCAGTGTTAGGTAATACAGAAAAGAGAGCAATGCCACACTTCCGGAAAACCTTACCAACATTTGAATTTCAATTTCATGATATTTTATTTTTCTGAGACATAGTCTTTTCCTTCTCCCTATGCCCACAGCTATTTAAAATGTAATGGATCTCCTGAATTCAAAGATTGCAAAACATCACTTGACCTATGTGTTAAATAATCTTAAGAGCCCTGATCATGACATGAAGTTTCAGGATGATTTTTCTTTGCAACAAGGAAGTTCTGCTAAGTGAAGCTGAAGGAGAAATAACACTTGGGTGTAGCTGCTCTCCCATGCTGAGGAGGAGTGGATCTAATCCTCTTTGTGTTATGGTATACTCTCACCTCTGCTGGACTGCAGCCGCTTTTTCACTTTTCTGTCTCTGCCACACATTCACTGATTATTTTAATCCATGTTTTGCTTTCCATCTCTAGCATAAATAACTACGGAACATTCTTGTCTTAAGAGGCCATCATGGAAAATGATAGCAGAATATGAAGTCTACCTTTTCAGGCAATCACCTCATGAGCAGCTCAAGTTCAGCATGCAGAGTGAGGGTTTCTGAGTTTCCAATGAAAACTGACCTGCACCAGCTGTAGAGAGACTAAAGTACCTGGTTGCCTGGAACTTTCTACAAAAAGTTGCACAGGAGATTTTTATTTGTCTCCTCTAGGACACTGTAGGATTGTCAAAGCACACCCACTACCACCCACCCAAATGGAGATTATCATAGTAGAGTTGAGCCAGGAAGAGAGGGAAGATTTATACTGGGTCATTCATCTCTGAAGAGAAGACCTTATGACATTAGATAATGAGTCCATTTAATTAGGACAAAAATAGGAAAAACCAAGAACCAATGACTGATCATTTAGAAAATACAATGAGTTGAGTAAT
Organism: Myodes glareolus; assembly: GCF_982192425.1. Lineage (NCBI taxonomy): Eukaryota > Metazoa > Chordata > Mammalia > Rodentia > Cricetidae > Myodes > Myodes glareolus. The sequence continues at coordinate 64,053,512 of NC_142038.1, forward strand.
TTTCAGACATATCTAAAGTGACTTTTACTCAGGGGAGCTAGAGTTTTGGGGACGTGATGATTATAATGGAATCAGCTTTTAAAATAATTTAATGTAGTGAGATATATAATAATATTATAAGGAAACATGACAGAAATATTTGATTTTATTTTAACTACAGAAAATTGATGAAAATATAACAGATAACTCAGATTGATGTTAACTCTTAATAGTGTATAGCACCTTAGTTTGTTATTAATTAATCTAGTTATGAGTAAGTTATATTTAATACATCAATCCTAAATTATTTTGGTCATTTTATTATTACAGAGATGGACACAATCTGGCAAGTTCTCAAATTTATTACATTTGCGATATATGTATAGCAGAAATGCTTTGGATAAGAGTGAAACATCTAAGTAAAATATAAAAGTAGTTTGACTAACATCTAAAATAAATTAGACTAGACTGGACATTTACAGTCACATAAACAACATGGGAAACTTTCAAAATTTAAATTTTATTAAATTCCATAAAATGGAACATGATGAATGGCCTTTGCTCACATTTCATACATTATATAAAACAATCAATTTTTAAAACTAGCAAACAAAATAAACAAGAAATTACAAATGTTTGGGTCTAGAGTTAAAATTTCATAAAGGCAAGTTAGAAATACCATTTCTCTCTTAATAAATAGAATAAATACTTCTTTTAAAAATTCATAGAAGAGAGAAGGGTCCTGAGATTTTCTATGTGACTTTTCATTGGAGATGTTTTTTTCAACATACAATTTTGGGTATAATAAATATGATTATAGTGTGGTATTTTGTACCTTATCAGATAATAACACCAAAAATTGTTCACAAAATTGTGTAAGTATTCAGATACATGCCTTATACTGGTAAGCAGATGACTATGGTTAAATCAATTTCCATCTGATGGAGCTGTTTATAGATACAGAAAATATATGAGAGGATGTTTTCTTAATCACTTGTCTATGCCTGACCATTGATTTTTCTTTATCATTTTTCCTCAAAACTTTATCGTTTTATTGCCTATTTTTCAAAAGTGAATGAATCTTCTACCCAAGGGTGAGGTTAAAGTCACTGGAACTCTGTTTATGTGGATATAAATCTAATATTGCATCATTTTTAGAACTAACATAGAATGTATACCCTTTTCTCAGGAGCTCATTAGCTCCAGCCGTCCTCACGACTCGTTTCTTTCCAAGTGTCTAACATGGTGAGTGGAGTCTCATCTGAGGATGCTGGGCAGCTTCAGAATGGAATGAAAGTTCATCCCCTAATCTTTGAACATAGCTTTGGCCATCAGAAATTCAATGTGTGAGATGCTGTTGCAAATACATTGATCACTAATAGAAATTGAGAAAAGAAGACATCAGCTTTCAATAACCTCAGCACACTGTTTCATTTAATTCTAAAGAAGATAGCTGGTTGTAGGACAGATTAGCTATTTTTCTTGCACTTGAACAAAGATGAATCCCATAAGATACAATCCACATCTTCATGTAGTATCATAGTATTGAAATTGTAGACTTGAATTTTTTAAGTTAAATATGTATACACCATGAGTATATAAAATCCATGATATATGCAAATTATTATTTGTTGAATGACCAAATAAATTCTATACTTTTTTTCAGAATTTAACAAAATAATTCCAAACAAATTATTACAATATCTTTTGATGGTTTCAACGTCCAGTTTTTATGACTCTGTGGTAGTTTATGACCCATTGAGTTTATTAAGAAAGTTATAGCTCATAGGAGAATCATGACTCAGTATTTTATGGAGATAAGTGAATCAAAACAATTACTTCTGGAAAATGTCAAGAAAAAACAATAAGAACTTGTGCTCCCTGATATTAAACAACAACAAATTCCATAATTAAATTTTCATGAAGAAAGCATTGGGTTTAAGATGAAGGAAAAGGGATGGCTCTCGTGAACACATGAGTTCTCAATTATAATTACAGATTTCCAATATGATAATAAACTCTTATTTCACTTTCCCAAGAGAAAATATATGGCCTTATGAGTAAGAAAATATTGTTTCCCTACGGATACCATCAAGGCCTTGGCCAGAAGGCATTTTGTAAAGATCAATGCCCCATTTAAAGTCATCACACACCCAGGTGGATTTCCAAATAGGCAAAACTGTTTTTGAGAAAAGGAGAAAATAAGAATTTAAAATTTATCTCTGCCTTCAGAAACATGGGTTCTTTTTGATAAAGAGGGAAATAAACCTCAAAAAAATCTAGCAGAAGAATAATTTACAATAAAATGGAACTATTTCTGAGTGGCATAAATGAGCAAACTCAGAGAAGGCAAAAGAAATCTTATCTTTTGCTTGGATTTTCTTTCAGACATTAATTTCTGCTGAGGGGAATATATCTGTCACATTTAGATATTTTCACTTGAGTTTCATGAAACTAATTTCCATAAAAATAAAAATTTCATCCATATAACTGGAGAAACAGAAATATACACACAATAAATGCCATTCTCTTAATTTTTCAGTGTTATTTATTTTTAATGGATAATATAAATACATCAAAACACATAAAATACTGTATAAACCATAAAACTGTTTCTATAAATTGTACTGGGATGTAAAGTTTAAATTTCTGTTAGCAGTAAGACTAGCCATCTTGCCTTATATTAAGGGTGGGCAAGGCAACCCAATGTGAGGACTAGGGTCCAAAAAGCCAGCTAAAGAGTCAAAGACAACCCCTGCTCCCACTGTTAGGAGTCCCTCAAGAAGAGCATATTACCAAACCATAACCTATATACAGACAGCCAAGGTCAGTCCCATGAAGTCTCCCTGGTTGTCAGTTCAGTCTCTGGTAGCTCGTTTGAGTCCCGTTGGTTGGTTCTGTGAGTTTTCTTGGGAAAAACTAGAAAAATAAAATTATTCTGAGTGACATAACCCAGACAACAGAAAGGCAAGCATGGTATGTACTCACTCATAAGTGGATATTAACTCTAAAGTAAGGGATAGCCATGCTACAATCCACAACCCCAGAGAGGCTGGGTAACGGGGGGGGGATACTAGGAACTCCCTGGGGAAGTGAAATAGAAGAGATTTTGTGGATGGACTGCAGTGGGTGGTGATGGGAACATGAAGGATCAGCTTGGGGAGAATGAAAGGGGAGAGTACTAAAAGAGATGACTGGTAAAGGGTCAGGTAAAAATGGACGCAAAGGAATCTGTAAGGGTGACCCCGCTAAGACTCCTAGCAATAGGGGATATGTAGCCAGAGCTTGCCATCTCCTCTCACCAAGCAAGACTTCCACTAGGAGGATTGAGACCCCATCACCATACAGTCTGTCCCGACTATGGGAAGTGCTGGGGTAAGGGTAACACAGAGATTGTAGGAGTGGCCATCAATGACTGTTCCAGTCCTAGATCTACACCACGAGGGTGAACCCACCCCTGACGCTACTTAGAGTGCTAGGACCTAGAGTCTGGGTGGTTCAGAGACCTAGAATAGAACCAAACGCTACTGGAGATGCTTAATGATATGCTTTACTCATAGACTGGTGCCTAGCCCAGCTGTCATCAGAGAGGCTTCATCCAGCATGCAATGAAAACAGAGACCCTCAGCCAAACATTAATCTGAGCTTGGGGAATCCTGCTGAAGAGAGGGAGCAAGAATTGTATGAGTCAGAGGGGTAAGTAAATATATTTAAAGTACAAAAACATAAATAAAATATAAAAATACAAATTCAAAAATAATGAGAAAATAAAAAGGAGTCACAGTTTCCTCTGGTAGGGGTGTGTGCCTTCACTCTCCCCCATGTTGCTTGCTTTTATAGCAGTCTCAGGAAGTGAGAGGTGAAAAAGTGCTATTCTCCTTACCTCGAACAGGTGGAGAAGCCATAGTGTCCTTCCTGAGAAGAAGGATTTTATTGTGGGAGGTCCACTTTACACAGAATGCCAAGGCTTAAACTTTCCTGCATTTGCTTTTATCATTGGGAGATCTCTTCTGAGTCACTCCTATCAGAACACTGCACAAAACTGAGCAAAACTACTTCCCTCATTCCTGTGTAGCTCATGTAAACAGAAGCAGGGATCTTGTCTCTCAGTCTGCTAACTCCTGGACACAGGGAGAATCTCAACCTTGGGCTCAGCCTCAGTCTCTTGCCATGTCTGTCTCCATCTCCACAGCCTACCCTGCTGGATCTGTGCACCTGCACGTGTGGAGTCCAGCCCCGATCTCAGCTCCACATCCGGATCTGTGTACCTGCATGTGTGGAATCCAGCCCTGATTTTAGCTCCACATCTGGTACAACGTTTCCTCAGTTCAGTGTCCTAGCAGCAGTGTCCATGTCCAAAATGGGAGAATACCTCACTGGCATCTACTTCCCTGACTCCACACTGGTGAAATTTGTTTAGTGACTTTTCTGTGGTGGAAATCCCACCCAGACCTACTCCTTCCGTTCTCTGCCTTGTAGAAAGAGCGTCTATTGCCTTTGTATACTAGCTATGTCTTTCACTGGGTTAGACACAGTTGATGTCCAATCTTCCATGTTATCCACAGTTCATTCTTAGATAAATGTCTCCAAAATGTAGATAATGCATAAAAAAAATCCAGTGAGTGGAAAATCCTTTGTTTCTTACCTGATACGATTTTTTCCCAACAGAACCAGAGACTGAAACCAACTCAACTTAAACATGTCCTAACAGCTGTGTCAGGCACTGCATTCTAAATTGAGGTGTCTGTGCTTTAACATTTTTAGAACTGTGTGTTTGTTGCACATTTAAAGCCAGTGTAATTGGCTTAATTCTGTGTCCATTTAACAGAAAAATACTGGTAGTGTCTCCCTAGTGCTTAGGACTTGTCTAGTCACAGATTCTTGGTCCCAATTTAAGGGCCAGGTATGAACTTTATTTTGTGGAGAAGGATTTAAATACAAACTTAAAAAGTGGCTGATTATACACATAGCATTTGTACCATTATTGCATCAGTGGACATATCTATAAATAACTCAAACTAAGAATTTAGTTCCAGGGAGAAATATGTGGGAAAAAGATCAGTCGACAATTATAAAATGAATTGTACTTGTACATAGTGCTAGAAAGTAAATAAAAAAAGAGAATGTAATTAAGAATAGCACATTCTTGTGTGTGTAGAGAGAGAGAGGGAGAAAGAGAGTAAAGGAAGGGAGAGAAAGAGAGCAAGAATTATTTAGAGGCAGTTGGGAAGTAAAAGGTGGTAAAGGTGAGAGAAAATGTCCTTGACACAGGGATTAAGGTGTTTAAGTCTGTTCTCTTAAATAGGTTCTAAGATAGCTGACTTTTTTAAGATTGGGAAGAAACATTGAGCTTTAGAAATAAAAGAGTATAATATAGTGAGCACCCTATAGTCGGTTTTTTTCATCTTTATAAGAAATTTTAATTTTTATTAAAATTTTTATACAATATATTTTGATCCTCTTTTCCCCTTCCCCAGCTCCTCCCAGATCTTCCTTATCTCCCTACCTACCCAACTTTATCTTCTATATCTCTAATAAAAAACAAACAGCAACAACAAAAGCAAGAGATAAAAAACTAGAGCCAGACAAAAACCCAAGCATGGATGGGGGAAGGGCTCATGAAGTTCCATACCTATTTGGAACTATTAATAGGCTACTGATGACTTCTGAGGGGAGTATAGTAGGCTTTCTTCAGAGATGTAGACTCTGAAGCTACCCAAACTCTAATAGAGCATCTTACATCCACACACACACATCCACACACACACACACACACACACACACACACACACACACACACACACACACATATATATATATATATATATATATATATATATATATATATAGAGAGAGAGAGAGAGAGAGAGAGAGAGAGAGAGAAGAGGGGAGGGAGAACATGAAGTTTGGACAGGAACTGGAGGGGAGGGAATGGGAGGTACATATAACCTGTAATGGTTTGAATGACTATAGACCTGTATGTTTGAATGCTTGGTCTGTAGTTGGTGGAACTATTTGGGAAGGTTTGGGGCTATGGTCTTGTAGGAGGATGTGTGTTACTGAGGGTGGACTTTGAGGTTTCAGGAGCCCATGCCATTTCTAGCTAGTCCTCTCTGCTTTGTGATTGTTGTTTCAAGATGTAAGTTCTCAGCTATATCTACAGCACCATGCCTGCTTGTGTCTTGCCAAGTTAACTGCCATGATAATCATGAAGTCACCCTCTGAAACAGTGAGTAAGCCCCCAATAAGCTCTTTCTTCTATATGTTGCTTTGGTCTTTGTGTCTTATCACAACAATAAAAATGTAAACAAGTCAGAGTAAAAACACATTATTAATATTAAATGAAATATTTTAAATGAAAATAAAGGAATGGGAGGAAACATGGGGCTCTTGATGACAGTTAGCAAACACATGAACAGATGAAGAGGGGTTGGAGAGAAGAATGAAGCAGCTTCCAGATGCTACAAGTGCCTTGTGGATGATTTGTGGAGGGACCTGAATTATTCTGTGTTTCAAAAATTACTTGCTGGTTGTGAATTTAACTGAGGGGAGAATATACTACTACTATATGGGCATAAACTTTCATAACATTTTTTGGTAAATGATTCTCAAAAAAGGTATAGAGAGTCTGAAAATATATAGCCTGTGGTGTATAAATTTTGCATCTTGTTTTTTTCGAAAGATAAACAGAAAGACAATATGCTAGAGAGATGGTGTAGTGTTTAAGAGCACTCTTTGCTTTGCATAGGACCCTGGTTTGTTTCCCAGGACACACATAGAAGCTCACAATTGTCTGTAGCTCCAGTTCTTGAAGATCCAACCATCTATTTTGACTTCCAGAAGCACCAACCACATACAATAAGCACATGCATACAAGTAGGCAAATCACCTATACAATAAAATAATTAAACGTAGAAAATAGAGAAAACAATTTACGTGCATATATTATGATGTACATTTATAAAAATAAGAAGTAAATATAATTTTAAAAATTAGCTGTAGCGAGATTTATACATAAATTCCTCACTGTGTTCCTCTTTGTTGTAAGAAGACTGCTTGCTTGTTCCCGGCTACTCAGACCCAAAATAACCACACAGAAACTATATTATTTGCAATACTGTTTGGCCAATAGCTTAAGCATATTTCTGGCTAACTCATATCTTAAATTAACCCATCTTCATTAATCTGTGTATCACCACGTGACTGTGGCTTACCAGGTAAATTTCCAGCACGTCTGCTCCTGACAGCGGCTGCTGCGGGAGCGCCTTCCGCTCCTTCAGCCATTAGCCGCTGAGAGACCATGCCCCACGCCCCAATGGGCTGGTATCTCAGCAGTTATTGGCTGAAGGAGCGGAAGGAACTCCTGCAGCAAGTGGCTATATGGCATCTCTCTGAATCCACTTTCTTTTTCACAGCATTCAGTTTAATTTACCCCTGCCTAGCTAAGTTCTGCCTGCTATAGGCCAAAGCAGTTTCTTTATTCATTAACCAAGAGAAGCAACACATAGATAGAAGGATCTCCCACACCATTTCATTATTTTGTAGGGAAAATTTATTGAAACATCACCATTCTTCATGTTGTAGAGGAATAATTTTACAGTGAAATCCTGGAAGGGTGGCATTCCTTCTACAAGGTTGCATAAGTGTATGAAGGGTCTGGATCTTGACATGGGTCATCTGAATCCAGAGCCTGCTCTTGCCCACTGCATGACATCACTGCTTGTCAACCAACTAAGCAGACCATAGACCAGGAGTTGGAGGTTTCTACATGCATTAAAATTGTCCTCAAATAATATGATTTAGATACAAAGTTTATAGGACAGAAATCCATGAAAATTCATTTGACATATGAAACTCTATCTGTGATTTCAATTGTGTAAAATAAAAGTGTGTTTGTGCATGATGAGATTAGTCATCTGCATCAGTCTATGATTTTCTGGAGGTTTCCTCCCCAGATCGCAGAACACTGTTATTCCAAGAAACCCTTTCCCAAGCCAATTTCACTGAGTACACACTTCAGAAACAGCTCTGACTGTAAATCTCAAAGGCAGAACTTGCAAGTTACTGAAGTGCTGCATAAAAAATATTCACAGGCTTGCTTGAGAAGCAATCTTTTTCTTCTGTTTGAAAGGCTTGGAGCTGTGCATGCGAGAGATGAAGGCTGCAAGAACAGCCAGATGGGAGGGAGGAACAGAGAGACCTCAATGTTTGGGAGGAAAACATCTTTCCCGTGCTAGCCTGAGGGATGTATGGACATAGTCTCCGTGCCAAATAGTTCTCTTGTTGTTAACTCACATGTGTGCGATCATACTCTCTCTTGTGCCCTAGACTATCCACCTCTATTCATGGCAACATAAGCAGCAATTCTGGACAGGTTGTAGTTAGAGGACACCACTGAGGTAGTAGCTAGAATATCTTTTTTATTATGTAGACATAAGAATAAAGGAAAGACAATAGAGCAAAATGTCAGACATGCTTGAATAAAATGCTGATGATAGATGATTTCTGTTAGTCCTTAAATTTAATGTCATGCTCAAACTCTTCTAAATATTTAGTACTTATAATCAGATATAAGTGATCAAAATAAAAATATAATCTTCCTTGATACATATGCAAAGTGTAAGATATAGAGCCCCATCTTACAGTGGATGCAGCCTACATAGAGCTTATGGCACTCCTGAGTTGTCTTTGAAAGTCTAATTAATAAATAAACAATCTATGAAACTTGAACTATTCACTATAAAGCACAGTCACATTGATTTTTGGCACCCACTAAAGAGTTTTAACTTCAAGAAGGACTAAACTAAATTATTTTTGTCTTTTCCCATATTCTGTTCTTCTGGCCTGGATTTTGATCTATGATTCCTTCTTAGTACCTCCTTCCAGGGTATGTATCTCAGTTGCATTTAGACTTATTTTTTGATTAATTAATGACCATCAATCCAGAGGCAGAAATCATATTTCCATATATGATGATCACTGAATACTTAATTCATTGGACTGACCAGTTGGGCTGCTTGGGTACAGTTAAGAACCATTGGAATCCCTGGAAGAAATAGTGTAATAGAAACAGATTAAAACTTGTCTTCTGTATAAGGCAGTCCTGTTCATCATTTTGAGAATCTGAACTAAGGAGTTACTATGTTGTAGGAGTTTATGTGTTCCTGGCAGTCCTCAGCTTATTCGTTACCCAGCCACCCAGACTCCCGAAATAACCACACAGAAAAATTGTATTAATTAAATCACTGCTTGTCCAATTACTTAAGCACATTGCCAGCTAGCTCTTACATCTAGAATTAACCCATCTCCATTATTTTATATTTTACCAAGAGGTTTGTATCCTACTGACAAGGTTCTGACATGTCTGTCTCCGGGGGCGGCTCCATGTAATAGTTATTTGCACATTTTGTTGTGTTTAGTGTTGGGGCTAGGGTTTCATAGAGCTCAGGATGATCTCCAACTTGGTATATAGTCAAGGATAACCCTTGGATTCTTGGTCTGAGGAAGTCATTTTGAGTACTTCAGTTATAAACATCTACTGTCCTGCCTTTACTTGAACATTGAATTAGGCCCCATGTCTACCTCTTTAGTAGCAGAGAAGAGATTGCTAGAAAGAAAATGGATTCAACCTTAAGATTAGTATAGAAAAAATAGTTTATTCAGTGTACTGCAGAGAACAGCAGGCCGGGCACTAGCAAGGGTACAGCTTATAAAATAATGTGGGCTGCAGGGATCTGTTTGAAAGAAGAATGTTGACAGCCTGAATGAGTTTTTTTGTGTGTTGTTTCCTGGCATGTGATTTACGTCATTGCAGGAGGAGCATCGAGATCGATCAGTATACAGTTCTAGAGGGTTAATATGGGATGCTCTGTATTGATTTCCAGTTGCGTAAAGTCTGCCAGGCAATTAAGGGCCATGTAAATCTGGCCATGCTAAGAAGGGTAGCTGTCACTGAAGGGCCGGGTTATCAGGTACTGGCTCACAGCTCTGTGGTGTCAGCATTCATCTAAAAATTATTATTATTATTATTATTCTAATTAGTACACAAAGAGTTAGGTTCAGTACAGTATTTTTCAAATAAAACTTTTACTTTTAAAAAGTTCTCTTCCCATCTACCTTCTTCCCCGTGCCTTCCTATGCTCAGTGGCCTTCTTCCCACTTACACATCATGTACATCCTTTTGCCCCCACATTCCACACACACGTTTCTCTAATTCTGCTCTGGCCTATTTAGATCGCTGGTCTGTACTCACTCCCATCCTTATTCACACATTCAGAAAATACTGAAAGTTAAGATATGTGCAGTAGCTGACAGAAGCAGATGCAGAGTTCCACAACCAAGCACTGGGCCGAGCTCTGGGAGGCCTCGTGAAGAGAGGAAGGAAGTTTGTATGGGACAAATGGGTTAAAGTCATGATGGAGGAACCCACAGAAGACAGCTGACCTGAGCTTGTGGGAGCACATGGCTCTGGACCAATAGTTAGAGAACCTGTCCTGGATCAACCTTAGGCCCTCTGAATATGTGTAACAGTTGTGTGCTTGGTCTGTTTGTAAGGCTCCTAACCTTGAGATCAGGACCTGTCCTGTTACTTAGCTGACTTTTGGGAACCTGTTCCCCATGCTGGATTACCCTGACAAGACTTTCTTTATACAGGAGGAGGAGCTCAGTCCTACCTCAACTAGATGTGCCATGCTATAGCAGGGAGATAGGAAAGGAGGAAGGGAGAAACTATGGTCAGTTTGTAAAATAAAGGAAAAAAAAGTTAGTTAAAAAAAAGGAACATTAGGATATATATATATATATATATATATATATATATATATATATATATATGAATACGCAAAACACGCAGATTTTTGTCTTTTAGAGTCTGAGACACTTCACAATATAATTGTAGGACAAATGGGCCATCCAAAGAAATCCACCCTGTCTCTGAGACCTGAGCAAGCGAAAGTAACCCACCCTGGATCTGAAACTAGAGCCAGTGAAAGAAATGCTTTAGCCCCGACTCCAGAACTAGTGCCAAAGAAACATACTTTGGTCATAGACTATGAATCAGTGCAAGATATGTGCCCTGGCCCTGAAACTAAAGCCAAGAGGTCAAAAGGGACCTAGGGGGGGAAAACAAACAAACAAACATACTTTGGCCCTGAGAGCCAAATATGCCCCTTACCAACTAAGCATAAAAACCAACCAATCCCTGTACAGGAAAATGAGCCAATCCCTGAGCAGAGAGATCTAATCAATTTATTTGATCTCAAGGAACTGAAATCTGACCAATTTCCACCCTGAACATTTTCTCCCTGGAAAAAGCCTATATAAGCTCTGTGCCTGTTCAGTTTGCTGCTGTGCTTCTTCCATCCTGTTAGAGGCAGCCACTCTCCTGGATTCTTCCCTCCCAACAAATCTCTTGAGTGGGGTTTGGGCGAAGACCTTCTTTCCTGGCTGGAGCAGAGACAGGACAGAACAGGGATGCAACACTTTGCTGGGGAAACCTTCCCCTAACAGAGCAGAGTTGTTATACTCCCGGTACTGGAGCCCTGCTGTGACAACGCAGCTCAGGAAGCCCTCTCCTGCCAGAGCAGAGCTGTTACATATGGGAAACCTTTACCTAGTGCGGAGCTGTTAGCCGCTACGCTTACTGCCACCTGTGCTATTTCCTGGCTCCTGAGCGGGAGCACCTAGTATTCCTTGACTCTCTACTGCCGGGATCCTCTTCCATCCGAACTGTGACACTTTAACAATACTTTCAAGATTAATCAATTTTCTTGAAATTTTCATAGTTTTATTTGCCTTTACAGTAGAGTAAAATTTCACTGTGTATAGGTCACACTTTTGTTACTCTTGGGCTAGATGTCTAGACTGCTCCATCTTTTTTTTTTTTTGATATTGGAAAAACTACAGCAATAACTGTGGATCTCTCTATAGCAAGACACAGCGTCCTTTGGGCGTAAACCCACAAGTGGTAGAGTTGGCTTAGATGGTAGTTTTGATTTTAATTTTTTGAGGAACAATGGCTGTGGAAGCTAACACTCTCAGCAGCAGTGATGAAGCGCTCCTCTTTCCCCACATCCTGGCCATTTGTTTTCTGTTTTCTTGATCATAACCATTTTAACTGAAACAATCTCAAATTTATTTTAATTTGCATTTATCTCACAGTTAAGGCTGTTGGGCACTTTTATAATTATTGGCTCAATGCGTTTCTTCATTTGTGAATTATCTGTTCATTTCTTTAGTCCATTTATTGTAAGGGTTTTTTTTGTTGTTGTTTTGTTTTGCAGTTCTTTTAGTATGTTCTAAATAACCATCCCTTCCCTGAGAGAGTTACAAAAGATCTTCTCCATTTTGTCTAGGCTGCCTGATAACTCCCTGACTCCCTGGATATTTTAGTGTTTTTTTTTTTCTGGGCAAAACTGTTTATATCATTCTGTTTGTTGGTCTTGGAACTATGTTGTACATTGGAGTCCTGATCAGAAAGTTCTTACACACACCTGTTACTTGAAATGTTTTCTCTGGCAGTTTCAGCATTTCAATTTTTAAATTAAGGTTTTGATTCATTTTTTTATTGATTTCAGTGTAGGGCTCAGGATGAGAGTGAATTCTTCTGCAGGTAAACATCCAGTGTTACTGGCACCATTTGCTCAAAAGGTTTTTTTCCTACAATTTTTGAAAGCTTCTTTCAAGGCCTAGGTGACCGTAGCTGGCTGGTCTCATTTTGGGTTTTCCACTCTATTCCACGGGTTTCCACGACTGTTTCTATGGCAGTGGCACAATCTTTGTCCCAAGATTAATATGCAGTCAGGTGTTGTCACTTTACTGCCGTGTGATTTCTGTATAGGATTTCTTAGACTGTGTGTGTTGTTTGTATTTTTATATAAAGTTTTGAATTTTTTTCTAGTCTTTTAAGAATAACATTGATGGGATTACATATGTTGGGTGCTTTGATAATATAGCCTTTTTCAAATATTTCTGCTGATCCAGTAGCATAAAATACCACTCCATCACTTGGTATCTTTAATTTCTTCCTTCAATGGCTTAAAGTTGGGAGGTTATAGCATTCTAATGCTAGCAGTTTGGGATTCTTGAATCATCCTTGTGAAAACTCTCTAGTGGGCAACTGACCCTTTGTCTGGTCATTTACCATGTGACTCAAATATGTCTATTGAGTTTTAAAACGCTGTTCCAAAGCTTGATTGTTCAAAATGTGTCAAAAACCCAACAAGGTTAGCTTCTGCGAGAAGGCTGTGCTCAATGAACAACAGGCAGTTTCACTTCAGTCTGTATTTTAGTGAAATCCCAAGAGCTTCTAAGTCATATATGCTTTGAGATGCACTTGCTAGGGTAACTCCTTATACACTGACATCATCATCATCATCATCATCATCATTATTATTATTATTATTATTATTATTATGCTCTCCATTTTTCTCTGCTTCCCTCCCCATCTCTCCCCTCCCTTTCAACACTCTCCCAAGGTCCCCATTTTCCCAATTTACTCAGGAGATCTTGTCTTTTTCTACTTCTCATGTAGATTAGATCTATGTCTCTCTTAGTGTCCTCATTGTTGTCTAGGTTCTCTGGGATTGTGATTTGTGGGCTAGTTTTCATTGCTTTTTATTTAAAAACCACCTATGAGTGAGGACATGTGATAATTGTCTTTCTATATCTGGGTTACCTCACTCAAAATGATTTTTTCTAGCTCCATTCATTTGCCTACAAAATTCAAGATGTCGTTATTATTTTCTACTGTGTAGTACTCCATTGTGTAAATGTACCACATTTTCCTTATCCATTCTTCGGTCGAGGGACATTTTGGTTGTTTCCAGTTTCTGGCTATGACAAACAAAGCTACTATGAACATAGTTGAGCACATGTCCTTGTGGCACAATTGAGCATCCTTTGGATATATACCCAAAAGTGGTATTGCTGGATCTTGAGGAAGCTTGTTTCCTAATTTTCTGAGAAATTGCCATACTGACCTTTATACTTCAACTTAAAACCATTCTGAAGTGGTCCACTAGTTTTTTTTTTTTATTTTTTAGTCTCTCTAAATTTATTTTAAGCATTTTAATTAATTTATTGATTGTATAAGTGCATGTGCTTGTATGTTCGTGTGTATATGCCTGCTACGTGTGTGTGTGTGTGTGTGCGTGTGTGTGTGTGTGTGTAGAGGTCAGAAGACAGCCTTTAGAAGTTTGTTGTCTCACTGGAAGATCAAACTCAGGTCACCTTGCTTGCTTTAGTCACCTTTACCTGCTGAGCCACCCCACGACTCCTCAATCTCTCTCTCTCTCTCTCTCTCTCTCTCTCTCTCTCCCCACGCACGCACACACACACACACACACACACACACACACACAAAGTCAGATTGTAAGGTAGTTTGCAAGACTCAAGTCAAAAAGCAACAGCATTCCATCTTTTCCTCTATTCTTATCCCCAGCATTTTCAAGATACTTGAAATATTACTTCTACATTTCTGCCATTTTCTTAATTGGAGGCTTTATCTGTTAACTTCGCTCTAAAGAGTCAGCTTTAGTCGGCTCTCATTTCTGCTCACCACCCACACAATCCTCTCTAATTAGCTACAATTTTTATTTAAATCATTATTCAGTGTTTATGTTGCTGTAGCTCTGGAAATTCTGCACATTTTCTTTCTCACACAGTAGGGATGTTTGTCCTCTTCCTTCCCCCTCCCACCCTTCTTCAGCATCTAGTGGGAGTCACATAAAATAATCACCCTTTGGGGTAGAAATCCTGCACTTTTAGTTCTGGAAAATTTATTTGTATGGTTTCCTAGAAAAATGTCCTACCTGGTTTTTGCATGAATGCATTTTTGTTGTTGCTTGTTTTGCTCTCTCCAGGACATCACGGGGCTTGAGAAATACACTTCTGTTTCACTGACATTTTTTCTCTTCATGTTTATTTATCTTCCGTTGTTCTAATCTTTTCTATTTTAATACTCCTTTCACCCACATATTAATTAAAACAGTGTGTATAAGTTCTATGCGTTTCTCTTTGTTCTCTGAGTGTAGTGAATTTTGTACTATTCTGCTTTTGTTCCTTAGCCATACATAGTCCATTCCCACTGCAGTAGTTCGAATTAGAAAGGCCCCCATAGACTCACATATTTGAATATGTGGTCCCCAGTTGGCAGACTGTGTGAAAAGGATTTGGAGGTGTGGCCTTGTTGGAGGAGGTGTGGTACTGGTGGTAATCTTTGAGGTTTCAAAAGTCCATGCTCTTCTCAGCTACCTCTGCCTCCTGCTTATATACAAGGAAGTAAGCTGTCAGCGTCACTCCAGTGACATGCCTGTCTTCCTGCAGCCATGCTCTCTGCCATGACAGTCATGGACACACCCTATGAAACTGTCAGTACCCCCCAAACTCCATCTGCTATAAGTTACTTGGTCATTTTGTTTTGTCATGGTAAAATAAAAAGTATTTAGTGTAATTGACATTACTTAATATTCCCTTCACTCGATATTGTTTATCTATTTCTCATTTATTTTTATTTTTTGTCTCTTGGAAATCTGTTCATGCAATGTAGGAGTGGACCATAGCAAATAAACTGATGCATTTTTTTTTTTATTCAGAACTTTGTCAGTGGTACATTTTAGTCTTGGTTGTCTGTTTGATCTGCCTTATGGATCCATTTCTGTGGAAAGCCTCTAATGTTTGTGTATTTATGACTCCAAAGAAAATTCTTCAGAATTATTTTGAGAATAAGAGTCTAGGTGCTTGAATTCTGAAAGTTCTATTTAATGTTTCATTTAATTTCTTGGCTTTCATTTTCCTGTGCTCCCTAGGGCCTAGTATTCCCTATGATGGTCATTCCTCGAAACTGTCCATCCTTGCCAGATCCCCAAACTGTAATGAAATCAAACCAGCCACACAGAGGGGCTATGTGGGCAGAGCAAGGTTTAGTCAGTCTCCTTGGTGCATCCATCCATGCTGAGTATCCAGGCAAGTGAGTAAGACATACAAATATCCAATCCGTCCAATCTTCAAAAGACTCCAAACAGGCAGTATAGTTAAGGCTATTAAAGACATCAGCCGAACTCTTTTTTCACGTGGAATACGGACACAAAAATAGATGGTTCTAACAATGTGTTCAATAAAACAAAATGATTGAAATCACCTCAAACCAAAGCTAAAAGCAAAAGGCATAACTGGTCCAAGGTTCCATTTCTTTCCTCTCCAGAGAAGATTTCGGTGCTTCAGTCTAGGTCTGTCCTGGGCAACCCCCAAGGGGTACAGGAATTGTGAACACTGAAGGGTCCTGTTAATTTTCACAGTGGTATCTGAGCTAACTTCTGTCCTTCAGTCATGACATCACCTTCACATCTGTTTTCTGCTCTGGACCAGAAACCCCTAGAAACCAATTTTTGGAAAAGATTTTTACTCAGAGAAGATCACTGTAGATAAAACATGATTCATTTAAATAGATTAAAACTAATTGCTCACAAAGAGGAAAATCTGAAGGCTCACTTTATAAACTGGGAAATTAGCTCCAAACACCGGGATTCACTGCAGGATTGACTCAAATGTCACTTAAAGGGCATCCTTTTAGAATCTCAGTTTGCTCATAAGAGTTGTGTCCTTGTGCACAAATGGTTCAAGAGAACAAGGGGAATCGGGGAAGCTGCAAAGAACAGAATTAGGAAACAAAGGATTTAGGCAACCTCAACCCAACAGATTTGCCTTTCATTTGTGACTGAACATTTATCTTTAGTTCACGTGAATCTGTAATATGAATTAATAAGAGACCCTCAGACAAATCTTTGCTACTATATGCAATGCAACATGGCTACTGTAAGGCTTTGATTTCAGATTAATTGTCCAGACATGTAGCAGCTTTCACAGTCGTTTGTAATCCCATGGGAATAAAACATTACGTTCTGCTGCCCCCTGGCAGACACTGTGTTTACTGAATATCGTGACCTGCCTCAGTGGAGTGAAAACCAGACAGAGGCTGCTGGGTTTGCTTCCATAGACAATGGGATAGGCTTTTGGGGTTTGCTGTCTGATGAACAAATAATCCCACTGTTGCAAGATTTAACTGGGACTCTGCTGAAGCAAAATCAAGTTCGCTGAGTTTTGGGCTTTGATTTCTCTTTCAGTAGTGATAGATGAGTATGACAAATATATGAGAAGACAGAAGGTTTACGGCTGCTGAAGGAGATATATTATTTTATATCCAACCTGCCAGTTATTAAGCTAAATAAGGGTTTATTTCAAGTTCCCTGTTCTCTTAGAGGTCAGTGGGGCAAAGGCCATTTCCCAATAAAACATTAAATGTAGATACATGGAAGAGGAAATGTGTTGGCCTGGTAAAGGGATCACATCATCCACCGCTTTGTGTTAAATTGCTATGGGCACATGCAAGACATAATATATGATCAGACTTTTTCCATGTGAGACTCAAGCGCATGTGATTACAGATCTGTAGAGTTGACGTGCAAAGTGAAGGCACGGATAGAGGCACCAAGGAGACTGACTAAACATTGCTCTGCCCACATAGCCCTTCTGTGTGACTGGTGTGACTTCATTACAGTTTGGGGATCTGGCAAGGATGAACAGTTTTGAGAAATGACCATCATAGGGAATACCAGGCCCTAGGGAGCACAGGAAAATCAAAGTCTATGGTTTGCAGTTGTTTTGCCAGCAGAAAAAATAAGCTCAATGATGACAAAGGAAAAGACACGTTCTAACTGCACGCAAGTTTGGCTAACTCTTGTGCTTGTGCAGAATATCTGGCAAGACATCAAGTAGGAAAAAGCTTGCTTCTTTCTGCATCACTTTTTCTTCAGGATGACTCTGGACCTGACAGGAGGATGCAGATTAAAGGAGATCAGAGATGGACACCAAACTGAAGTATCACCCAGTGGTTTTCTTTATTGTGATCTGCTCAGCTTCCTTGGGTCTGAGTGTAATGTGTTTGTGAGCTCGGGGAGGAGTCAGGACAATCTCTGCTGTCAGTTCTTAGACATCGTCCAATTTTCTTTATAGTGTCTCTCTCTTGCTGTCCTGCTAGCTTGAAACTGTGCAAATAGGCTGTATGAAGTGAATCAGCAGCTCTCAAGGATGAGCTTGACTCTCTGACTTTTGGATAAAAAGTGGATACCTCCAAACTGGGCCTTTCTTTTCTCTTCCGCTAGTCTTTAGAGATTCAGTGCAGGTTAACTCAGTCAGCTCCAGGTCTCTCCCCAGACAGTCATGATTTCCAGTTTGGACAGAATGCTTCTGCAGTTTGCCTTTCACGACACTGGCAGTATGGGGACCATCATCATTTCATTTTAAGCTGTGTGGGCTGTGAATTGTGGTGGGCAGATCTTTACTGTGTACATGTTTCCAACTACATCATTTCTTGGAGCTTTGATAGTAATAAACAGATCTGCAGCCACATTGTGAAAAGGAGAACCGTCTAGCTTCTTCATATGCTGCTCGAGTAAATCCCATGTAGAGGTGCTTAGTATAGGATCCGCTTCCATTGAAAACAATGGTAAATGCCAAGCACAGTTATCCATTATCTCTTCCTCAAAAAGTAAGGGATCTGAGAGATTCAGCTCTGGTTCTCACTTCAGGGCCCTCACTGCTCCACTGGCAACTTTCGTGCACACGAAGTTCTCTGAACTAATCTTAGAGTAGTTTAAAACAAAATGCAGAGATAGAATTTTCAGAAAGTTCCACGAAGCTGGTGCTAAAGTTAACAGAGTTCTGTTTACTTTATCCAGTCAGCAGAGGCACATGGCTTGGTGACACTAAAGGAGGACATATAAACGACAGTGCTGCTAGTCTTTGTTGCCTAGGCTATTTATTACATTTTTATGTAAGTAAAATTTTTAATTATGAATTATTTGTTTAAAGAAAAACTATAAAG
Organism: Myodes glareolus; assembly: GCF_982192425.1. Taxonomy (NCBI): domain Eukaryota; kingdom Metazoa; phylum Chordata; class Mammalia; order Rodentia; family Cricetidae; genus Myodes; species Myodes glareolus. The sequence continues at coordinate 64,072,371 of NC_142038.1, forward strand.
AAATCATGCAAAGACAATTTATTCATTTATTTGTATGGGTGGCTAGTCATTTTAGAGTGGTTTGTTTTTTTTGTTTTTTTGCAAAAAATCCAAAAAACTATCCATCCACTGTGGGATTTCTTTTGTCTTTTTGTAAGACCAGGTAAGCATTTTTCTTGCTTCTATTTCACAGCCCAGTGTTCCATGTAAACTACATACTCCACTGTCCTATTTATTTGACCTTTTGTCCGTTCTTGATTACGGCATTGTCTGGAGGCTGGCTATTCTCAGCCTCCAGCTGCCCCACTTCAGAACTCTATTAGCCGTTCCTCTTTGTCCACCTCTGCTACAGCTAATGCTATTGTTGGCATGTGAACACAGTCAGGTCATTTTCTAATTTGCATGGTATTCATTCTATGTATAATAATTTAATAACTATCATTTTAGGGTTGAAAATTTTCAGTATTTTCCATTTTCATTTTTATGAACGATGTTAGGAACATCATTATATTTGCTTTTCTTAGTATTTACTTTTTTAGTCATGTTTCCCAAAGTAAAATAACCCATGTGAGCAAATTTTATGTAATTGACTTACTTTAATTTTAGCGGATTTTCTATACAATTTTGAGGATGATTAACATTGGAACATTCCCTTCCTTTCATCTTCAGCCATATCGCCAGAGACAAGTATTGTCTTGTTCCTTTGTTCTTTGTTACCCTTATTTTTCAAAATAACATTTTCACAGAACATTAATTAAATTGTTCGCAGAAACATTTTTTTGAAATTTAGTTTGTACTTCTCTATTTTTAAATTTTGTATTTATTATGTATCATCAGACTTGTTCAGCAAGTGTCTTATCAACCAAGCCATCCTACCAGGCACACAATCCTTTTCTTTTTCATCTTTATTTCCTTGTTTTTATTCATTGTCAGTTCCACACATGTATATAATGAACTGCATTCATTTTCAAACCCGTTCACCTCTCTCATCCCTCCACACCCAACACTTGTGTTTCTTCTTTTCATGAGATAATTTCTGCTTGTAATATTACTTTAGGCTACTGGGAAAAATCCAAGGCTAAATTTTCATGCAGATGCTGCTTTATTCTTACAGTTTTCCCCACGTATCTTTTCCCTTCTTCTACCTAATTTTTCTCATTTTAATGCATATAGGAACCCATGTCTCCCATTTTAAATTTATATTTATTCATTGTTTATAATTTCAACTAGTTCTATAAATAATGAAAATTTCATTAACATTATGAAAATGTCAGTCAAGCTCTATAAATATTTTCTTCTGTTTTCTGTTTGTAGACAACAAATTATACTTTTGAGTGTGTAGGAGGTGTGCTGTGTGAGTTGCCGTGTATCCCAGGATGTCCTAGAAGTTGATATCCTCCCACCTCAGGCCTCTGAGTGCTGAGATTATTTCCTGCCATACCCAGTTCTGATCAACTCTTAATTCTCAGTTGTTAGAAGCCTGGTAGTGATTATGGTTTGCATTTAACTTCTACCTCGTTGAGTGGGATTGGGAAACTTCTGCAGGTTTTAGTCTTAGTTTCTATAAACCTGGGTCCATGGATGGGACACTGGTGTCACAGAGTCTTACTCCTAAATGACTTCACATTTGATTTGATTCCCTGCTGCTTCTGTCCTCAAATTATTTTTTAATTTATTGATTGATTATGCATACAGTGTTCTGACAGCATGTCTGCCTATGTGCCAGAAATGGGAACCAGTTTTCATTAAGATAGTTGTGAGCCACCATGTGGTTGCTGGGAATTAAATTCAGGTCCTCTGGAAGAGCAATCAGTGTTCTTAACCTCTGAGTCATCTCTCTAGGCCCTGTCTTCAAATTCTTAATAGTTTTGTGTTAAACTTGTGATTTCTTAAAGAATTCTGACAAGTGAGTGGGGAATGAGCAGAAATGTGCACAGTTCTCACCCTCCTTGGCTCATCATTTCCTATTCCTGTGCAGATATTCCAGAACCACAGAATTCTGATGTATCCACATTGTATGGAGTTTTGAAGACTCATCGAGATCACGGGGGGAAATGCCACATAGTTAGCAGGGCCACTAATGGTCAGAGAAGACAGAATTTCCTTTGGAATATCAAATGTTTCAGGTGTAGGAAGCCATAGAATTATAAAGTTATAAACAATGAGCCTCATCACATCTTTATGCATGCTGGAGCCAACCTTGTGAAAGATGAAATGGATACAGAGAAAGGAAAAGGGATAGATGCCCCCCATAGTTCCTTTAGCTCCCAGCCCCTTCCTTGCTCACCAGAAAGGTTCAGACCATTTTAAAATGTGTGTTTGTCAGGAAAAGTGAAGATAAAAACAATTGACTTTATTTACTCATTTATTTATAGTATCTTTTTACTGTTTAGGGAAGGAAAACACAGGTATAAACTATCAACTTGAATCATGTATTTTCCACAATTTATCATAAAGTTTAATGATATTATGTCTATACTTTAGACTATCACTGTACAATAAAAAATAAATGATAACACTCTAGTTAATAATTTAAAAATATAGCATTAATTCATTATACTAAACAACAAATAAAACTACCATGGCTACTTAAGAAAGACACCATGTAGCAAGAATAAAAGCTTCACTTTTCTTACAATATAACTACACTTTTGTCTTTTATAGAAGAGGTTTCATGTAACTTTTGGGATGGTGCTTGTGAATATTATAAGTTTCAGGAACTTCATTGTAAGTTGTATTTCCTGAGCCTTGCAAGCTTTGTTTACTTCCTGAATGTTAAGTAGTCTCTTTCTAGGGTGGAATATTTTAATTGAGGGGAAATTGTTACATAAAAGGGATTCCCTGTGACCAAGTGACCATCAGAAAACTAAAGAAGACCTGGTTTAAGAAATGAATTTGCAAAGTGTAGAGTCACTACTCAAAGGGGAATAACTTTGGCAGAATAGTCAACCCCAGGACACTCCTTCTAAGTGATTATAAAGGGACAGGCTCTCGTGGGTCTGCATTCAAATGGCTAATTTTCCTTAAATGAAGAGGTGTCTAGGGTTGAGAAGCAATATTGAGTTTCTGATTTAGCTGAAAGGTTGGTTAGATATCTCTCATTTGGAAAGGATATAATCAGAGCATGGTGTTAATAGGGAGACACATTACTTTTGTCTTCACTGTAACAAAATACTAGGGAAAAATCCTTAAGGGAATAAAGATTTGTCTTAGCTCCTGGTTTCATGCCTTTCAGCCATCATGGTAGGGAGACCGTAGTGAAATACAATAGTTCACATCTCAGTGACCAGAGAGCAGAGAGTACCTACAGGTCTCAGTGGGCTTTCTCCTTTCTTAATGTCATTCTATCTCATTTCCCAGCCTATCAGACTATTCTGCTATAATACAGGGTAATCTTTTCTGCTTTAATTAATCCACTCTGAAAGAAAGTTGTACATGGGCTTGGTCATGTGACATTTCACCCCTATCCTTAACCTTATTATATTCATTGCTGTGTACTGAAACTGTCCTGAAAACTGGTTTCCCGCCAATAATAGTTCTGGTAAATATCTGATCTATAAACTTATGTAACACCCTAGACATCATGATGGCATTAACACAGAGTTGCTTATAACCAAGGAAATCACTTGACTAAAGAGAAAATTCAACAGTAAGACCATATTTATAGAATGCATTAATGTTTCCAATGGACCCTAGAAGAGGGTTCCCAACGGACCCTAGAAGTTAGAAAGCTAGAATGGTGTTGTGTCTCTTCTTATGGGACCAACTAGGATGTGGTACTTTGTCGGGTTGGATTAGTGTCCTACAGAATGTGGTACATATCTGGAATCAATATGGAGTTCTTGATACTTGTACTGCCAAATTGACACAAGCTATATGGAGATGGAGCCATACTTGAGAAAATGCCTACATCAAATTGGATTGCCGGCAAACCTGTAGGGCATTTTCTTAATTGATGACAGATGGGGGACCCAATCAATTGTAGGCAGGGCACCTCTGGACTAATAGTCCTGGTTTCTATAGGGTAGCATGTTGAACAATTCATGGGGAGAAAGTCTCTATTCAGTACTGCTCCATGGCCTCTGCATCAACTTCTGCTTCCAGGTTCCAGCCCTGTTCTGACTTGTTCCTGTCCTGACTTTCTTTAGTGATGAACACTGATGTGAAAACACATCAAGTGAACCCTTTCCTACTCACACTTTATTAGTCATGTTGTTTCATCACAGTGCTAGTAACCCTACCGACCAAAGTACCCTTTCCCCCATACCCAGCATCACACACAGATCCAGAAATCATGAAAAGGAATTACTGTGGCTCATTTCACTGTTAACCCTGCAAGTCTACATAAAGCTTTCTTCTCTGTCCCTATGACTTTAGCTATCTTTGTGACCATTTATAAATTCAAAGGGGAGGAATGTTTCTCTTGGGACTTTGATAAAATTCCATTGAATCGGAATCCAAGATTGTCACTCACTACCTTGAACATTTATTTTACGGACTTTTGGACTGTTCTGTTCTCACGAGGGGTGGTCCTTTCTCTCTTAATTAACCCTCTTATTGATATCTCCTATGTGATATTTGTCAGTCTTGTATGTTCTTCTCAATCCGGTCAAGTTGAAAAGATAAACCCAGAGTTCTAGTGAAAAATGTGTAGCTACACCTCTCTGTGTGCTACCTAGTGAGAAGATATTTGCATTCCTTGTGAGTATTCCCTAACCATAAAAGGAAGATTTTAATAGCTACTTAGATAAGATAACCCAGTACAGAGATGTCAGTGAGCTGTTGTCTCTAGTCCTTCCTTACCACTGAGCTCTGATAAAATTCCACTGACTTGGAATCTGAGATTGTCACTGACTACCTTGGCCATCTCACACCATTGACTTGACAGGAGAGTAAAAGGATTATTAGTGGAACTTTGGCTGTTGCTCTACAATTAGAATAAAGAGTGGCAGGAAGGGCTTCTGGCTAACATGAAGATGTTGCCTGAATTTTAATTTGCTTTCCCTTCTTTTCGCCATTTGCTAACTTGTAAATTTAGTGAATAGGAGGCTTCCGTTCACTTACTTTTGAATCAAACAATAGGTTATGATTAGATATTTGGATTAAAACGTTACTCAGCAATGTGGAATGAGCCAAGTTTGGTTCCCCTAAAAACCTCAATTCCTGAATTTTCCCTAACAAACTAGCAATATAATTTTCTGTATTTCTGAATAAAAAGATAGCGTGATCTTGAGCAGCTACTCCCAATGTTCACTTTCATCCTGTACACATTCTTTCCCTGTTTGGATCGCTTTTCAGTTGCCCTCACCATGCCTTTCCTTTATCTCATCCTCAGCAGTCTGGATTTTTGTTTTGCTGAACAAATTGCTTCAGGCTTTTAAAAGAAATAACAAGATTGGTTTTTGTCATGATTAACTTTGGGGATTTATGAGGAGGCTGCTTACAAAGTTTGGGCAGAAATCATCCCCTGCCTGTACGTTGCTGGCATGGATAACATGCAGACTCAATGGGGAAGGTCTGAGAACTTAGCTTGTATGACTGTGTGTAGCACACACTGTCGTCAAGGCTGGAGGAGTGGTTTTATTACTTTCTGTGCTTTTGGTTTTTTTTTTCTGCTTAATTTCTTCTTTTTTTCTCCAGTCCCCTTTCTATGTTTTTGTTCAACCAGTTACTTAACTTCCAAAGGAGTTTCCAATGTCTATCTTTTACTGACTTAGAAAAATCTTTTAATTCATTGTGAAGGTAGGGATGGCTGTGTGTGTTCTGTACTGTGGCTGTGCAGCAGTTTTAGGTTAATTGAAAAGGGCAGGAAAGAAGGAAGTAAGAAACGAACAGAGGGAGGGAGAGGACATATGAGGCTCAGGAAACTAAAGAAGCTAGACTCTAAAAGCTCAGAGGATTATAAGACTCATGACATCCTCCACCCTAAAGTTTTTTTTTGTTTGTTTGATTTATGTACTGGTTAGTTTTGGGGTTTATCTTATGCATATGTGTGTATATGTATCTATGTGTATATATTTGTATATAATCTAATACAGAGCATTGTATAGCCAGGATGGCTCCAAATTATCAATGTAACAGAGGATCACCTTGAATTCCCAATTCTCCTACCCACCACTGAAGTACTTTCTTTCATGAGTTGTCATCCATTCATACTGTGGTTGTTTTTTGCTGTTATCATTGAGTCACTCACTCTCCTGTAAGTAATCCTGTCTTAGTTGCGGTTACTATGGCTGTGCTGAAACAATGATCAGAGCAACTTGGGAAGGAAAGGACTTACTGGGCTCACACTTCTATTGCACTGTTCAACATCAAAGGAAGTCAGGACAGGAGCTCAAACAGGGAAGGAACCTGGAGCCAGGAGCTGATACAGAGGACAAAGAGAAGCGCTGCTTACTGGCTTGCTCCCCATGGCTTACATAGCTTGTTGTCTTTATTTTATTTTGTTTTATTTTATTTTTATTTATTCTTAGTATCTTTCACAAAATGCATCTCCATCCCATTCATTTCTCTGTCCCTTGTGTCCACCCTCTGCCCTTGCAACCCTCCTCAAATAAAATAAAATAAAATTAAGGAAAAAAAGACAAAACCAAAACAAAAAACAAAAAGGAAAAAATCATTCTCATCATACAGCTTTGGGTCTGCAGGACCAGTACCTTCACATGCTCCAGTAGATCACAGATGGGGTGGATGCTGGGGTGGACCAATTCATAACACTGGTTTTGGGGCTAAGTAGTTGCAGGGTTGGTCAGTCCACCAGCTCTTCCTGATCCTCACCTCCAGGATAAGCTCTCATGCATTGCCCTGAGTAGTTCATTTCTTATAAAAATGAGAAAGGGCGGGGATGTTCTCCTGCTTTCACATTCTCAGGGCTGTCTATCCTCCCCCCCCGCCCCCCCCCCCCCCACGCACCTTCAAGGTCAGTTCTATTAGCTGCCCAGGAGTGCTATAGGGGCCACTCTCTCTAGAGCACTGCAGCAGTTGAGGTCCAGGAACGCTCTTCCAATCTTCTGACCTCATGCCAGCTCTCCCACTTGCCTCAGATGTTGATGGGTGGGAGCAGGGATGAGGGAGGATATCTCCCCCAACCTTGCTGTCAAATAATAGGTGAGTAATGGGGACAGCTCTCCCAGCCTCACAACTTTGGGATTGGCTCATCCACATTTCTGTCAATGGGGTTGGCTATATTGGATTGTCCATCAGCCCGCTCTTTTGTAGATTCCAGAACCTCAGTTCAGGGTGACACCATCCACAATGCGCTGTGCCATCCCTGATCAATTGCTGATTAAGAAAATTGCCTATCGTCTTATCTGTGGATCCATCCTCTTAACTGAGGTTCCCCTCTCTCAGATGACTTTAGCTTGTGTCAGGTTTACATGAAACCCTGTGCCACAAGTCCCAACAAACTAGTTGATTCGGTAAAGTAGACTTACGTGCAATTCTTCCTTTTATGTTCTATCTAGAGTGAACAGATTTTTTTATGCAAATCTGCCAGGAAGTTACATACAACAAGTTACTTTTATCCCTGGAACTTTAAGACAAAAGAAAGAAATTTGAGGACTTATATCCAGACTCAATTAAACAAGCAAGCAAACAAACAAACAGAAAATACCAGGACTGGCAGATATTTTATCTGGTAAAGTCACTTTGGCAAAGCCAATGTGGCAATATAAGTTTTACCTTTGAAACTCATATGGTAGAAAGATGCAGCCAATCCTTGCCATTTGTTCCACAACCTTCACATATATGCTATAGCATGCCACATAGATAGATAGATAGATAGATAGATAGATAGATAGATAGATGTACTAAATCAAAGTAAAAATGGGCTAGAGATGTAGTCCAGGGGTACAGAACACATTCAACTTATGCAGACACTAGATGATCCATAGCAATTAAAATGTATTTTTAAAATATTGCAAAAATAGGTGGGTATGGTGAAAGTGAGTTGAAAATCTTGAATCAAATTACACTTTTAGAAAATTCTAAATTTTAGAAAATTTTAGAAAATTATTTTTGTCAGCTTGAATTAAATAGTTATAGGTTATAAAGAAATAAAATAAAACATTGGTTTTTCATGAATAAGATGTTAGAGTTTTGTTATACTTAGTTCTTTTGTTATGAATAGTATTGTGTTATCACACCTACATTTATATCATATGATACGTTGCAATGTATGTAAGTACTTACAAATGAAAGCAAAATGGTCTAGATAAAAAGATCACAGATGATAGGAATCAGACCATCAGATGGTCATCTTGATCTGTAGTCCAGGTGTTCAGAAAAAGTGTGGCAAACAAGCATAAAGAATTTGAAAGGGAACTTCTTTTTTTTTCTGGTGTGAGATTATTTATTGACTGTGTTTTCAGGGGTGTAGTTAACCTCCTTGGGTTAGCGTTTTCCTTCTAGTACCTTCTGTAGGGTTGGATTTGTGGATAGATATTGTTGAAATTTGACGATATCAGTGGAATGTTTTGTTTTCTCCATCTATAGTGATTGACAGTTTGGCTGGGTATAATAGTCTGGCCTGACATCTATGGTCTCTTAGAGTTTGTAGCACATCTTTCTAGGTTCTTCTGGCTTTTAATCTCCATTGAAAAGTTGGATGTAATTCTAGTAGGTCTGCTTTTATATGTTATTTGGCCTTTTTCTTTTTCAGCTTTTAATAGTCATATTAATGTTTTATGCTTTGATTATTATATGCTGAGGAGACTTTCTTGACTGTTCCAACCATTTTTTGTCTTGTGTGCTTCTTGTACCTTTATAGACATCTCCTTCTTTAGGTTAGGAAAATATTCTTCTAAGATTATGTCAAAATATTTTCTGAGCCTTTGAACTTCTTTTTCCTATTGGTCTTAGGTTTGACCTTTTCATAGCGTTACAGATTTCCTGGATGTTTTGTGTCAGGATTTTTTAGATTTAACATTTCCTTTGACCTATATATCTATTTCTTCTATTACATCTTCAGTGCCTGAGAATCCTCTTACATCTCTTGTATTTTGTTGGTGAGATTTGCCTTTGTGTATTCTATTCAGTTATTTAGATCTTTCAATTCCAGATTTCTCTGAGTTTGTGTTTTCTTTATTGCTTCTATTTCCATTTTCAGGTCTTGAGCAGTTTTATTAGTTTGCTTTGTCTTGGCCTTCTTGTTTTTTGAAAAAAGAGATTTATCAATTTTGTGCAATTTTTATTTGTCTTTTTCTCACTTTCTTTGAGGAATTTATTTGCTTCTTCCTTAAGGACTTCTTCCATCTTCATAAACTTGGTTTCAGGTCTTTGCTTAGTGTCAGGGCAAGGGTAACTCAGAACCTGTAAGAGAGAGCCTGGCATAATGGGATAGAACCAAACACAGCTGGCAAAAGATAGTCAATGAATGATTCAGAATGATATCCTGATATACTTGTAGATCAGTGCCTAGCCCAATCATCACCAGAGAGGTTTCCTCTAGCAGCTTATGGGAGAAGGTGCAAAGACCCGCAGGGAAACATTAGGCAGAGATTGGAGAATCCTATGGAAGATAGGGAGGAAGGATAGTAGGAGCCAGAGGGGTTGAGGACATCACAAGAACACAGCCCACAGAATTAAGCAAGGGTTCATGGGGCTCTCAGAGACTGAGACAACAATCATGGGGCCTGCATGGGTCTGAGTTAGGTCCTTTGCATATATGTTATGGCTGCTTAACTTAGTCTTCTTGTGGGACTCCTAACAGTGGGAGTGGAGGTGTCTCTGAATCTTATCCTTGCTTTTGGGACCCTTTTTATCCTACTGGGTTGCCTCATCCAAACTTGCTATGAGGGTATGTAATCTAGTCTTATTGTAACTTTTTATGCCATAATCAGTTGATATTCCTGGGAGGCTTGCTCTTTTCTGAAGGGAAACAGAGGAGCAGTTGACCTTGCATAGAAGGCAGGTGGGAAGAACTGGGATGGGTGGTGGGAGGGGAAAGGATGTATTAGATGAGAGGAAATAAATAGAATAAATAAATAATATTAAATAAAAATAAATAAATAATAATAAATAAATAAAAAAGGAAAGGAAAGAATTTGGAAGGCGTAGGGAATAAAGCCTGACATAATGTACTTCATGGACCAGGCTGAGCATAAAAAGAAGTGAAGCCCTTGGCAGGGTGAAGAGCATAAGAAATGGGCGGAGAACAACTATGGATCGTCAGTTAACTGCAGTTCTCAGAGGCATTAGATGAGAGGATAACAAGGGAACCCGCTCACTAGGTTGGAAAATGGTGCAAACACTTGCTGAAGTGGAACAGTCATGGCCAGAGTCCAAGTTGTGGTCATGCTGAAGAGAAATAGAGAGGGGAGAATCCTAACTAATCAAGTCAAAGAACTATGTAGCCAGGTTACATGAATTTACATATTTGTAAAAATCTCCAAAATAATGCAGATAACTGCATGGAAAATAAATAAAATGTGGGTAGATAATTCATCCATGAAGAGAAGATGGTGTAGGATCAGATAACTCAGTCCTCTAAGGAAGATTGATGTCTGGTGGGAAGTCTGCACACCAGTTGATATTCAGGAGTGATGCCTCTCAACCTTTGGACATTATGGGAGTCTTTTCTTGATTAAATCAATGAGCTCCACAGTCCTTGCTTTCAATGCTTGGTTGCAAGTTTTGGGTACTAGTTTGAAGGGTATGCAGCTTGGAGGATGTGGGCCTGGCAGGCAGAAATGGGTCACTAGAGGTTGGCCTTTGATGATTACTAGTCCAGACTCTAATCCTTACTGTCTCCTGCTCTCTGACTGTCATCATCTGAACAGTTGATGTTCAAGGTTGCCATGTCTTCCCTACTAAGATGGACTGTGCTTCTCCAAATCCGTGAGCCCCAGCAAACATTTCCAACCTTACATTCTGTCAGATATTTAATACAGACGCAGACCATAAACATAAAATACAAAATACAGATGCCACAACTGCAAGCACTTAAAGGAAAGTGGTACTTACAACCCAGGATAGGACCTAGACAGGGGTGAGCTCTGATGAGGGTGGGTGGTCGCAATTCTTACTTAGAGGAACATTAGATTGATCTCTTTGAAAATTTCAAGCTCCACCTTGGGCGGGCACATTGGCTAACACTTTTAATCTCAGCATTTGGGAGGATAAAGCAGAAGGCTCATGAATTCAAGGACAAATAGGAGACTCAGTGGAGGCCTTGCTTCAAAAAAAGAAAGAAAGAAAGAAAGAGAAAAGAAAAGAAATCACCAAAGTTAACAGAAAAATAAGCAGTCTGTTACTCACATCTAAATACTGCATAATGCCAACCATGTCTCATCCTTGACACAAGGCCCGATTTACATCATGCAATGAAAGTTCCGCACTGCTTAGCAGGATGACTGGGGAGAAGTGTAGGTCAGGGATGATTCAGCTAGGAGCAAGCAAAGAGCAGTCACCAGGGAGAGGAGATACCGGAGATGACCTAAGGGGTTGGCATCTGTGCCCCCAAGGCTATAGCTGGCATGAGATTAACTGTTCTCTGGTGTGGGCTGAGGCTCGGAACTTCCTGTATACAGTCATAGCTCCAATGCTGTCTCCAGGGAGACTTCCATCACTCCCACGGGGGAGACTGTGTAGGCAGGAAGTGAGACAGGAGGCATCTGTGAGGACATCCTTGGGATGAGAGATCAAAAGCAACTTTCTCTCATCTTTTCCCTATCTCCTTCATTTTTCTCTTTCATTTTTTTTTTTTAACATAGAGACCTGTGGAACCCTGCCTCCCCTGTGAAACTTCACTGCGGTCATTGCTGATGGTGGTTCTGCATCTATAAATGATTTTCATCTGTTTTCTTTCTTTCTTTCTTTCTTTCTTTCTTTCTTTCTTTCTTTCTTTCTTTCTTTCTTTCTTTCTTTCTTTCTTTCTTTTTTGAGACAAAGTACAACTTCTTTACCTGTTCCTGTAATTGTCTTTTGCAAAGTATCAGGTAAAACCTAGACCAAGTGGATTTCGATTAAAGGACAACGGCAGTGGGTAGAAATCCTGGAGGGAGACAACACAAGGCAGGGCTGGGCCTGGACCATGATCAAGCCTAACATGCAGGTGAGCAAGCCCGGGGATCTGGAACCCACCCAGAGCCTGGGTTTCTCAAACTGTTGTCTTTAATAAGACAGGTAATGAGTCCATTCACTTAGTTGTGTCGATAGCTGGTCACAGTTTGTGTTCCTCAGTATCTCACATTGACCATACTATTATTCCCTATACAATCATGAAATAAGTGTCAGGCTTTTGTCTCATGGACTTCACATATATACTATCCATCTACATTTAATTCTAATCCCCGTCCTGGGTCAACTCCATTCTGAGTAAGGCCTACAGCTACGATGGTCAGAGCGCTCACCAGTGTCATCTATGTAGTGTGATCCACACACTGAGAAAGCACACTGGGAACACGGTCTCTGGTCAGATTACAAGGATTATTCTGAAAAGTCTTTGGACCAATGGTGATGAAAACACTTGGATTGAGATTTTTATTGGTCATGAATTTTCTTCTTCAAATTCCGTAAGAAAAAGCAACGCTCCCTTTATTTTTATGTTTATTTACTTTCCCACTTGTTCATTTATTTCCTGATATTTTTCTTGCTCTCAAGTGTGTGGAAAGTCCCCAGGGCCTCACATATGCTGCTGTACTTACCACCTATGGTTCTCTTTCATCTTTATAAATTAACTTCATTGGTCGAGAAACTTGGAGGGATTCTAGAGTCTTTATAAAGTCTGTGTTTCCTTAGAATAAACCTGTGAATATTATAAACTCATTATAATGTTGACTATATTTGCAAAACTATATTTAGTAGCTATGTGGTATGGTTTCAAGGAGAAGGCTCTAATTAGAACACTCATATGGAAGGATCTACTCCAGTAACTTACTTATTTCTCAAAGGTTTTTCTTCTGAATACATCTCAAAGGTTTTTCTTCTGAATAAGAATTTCAGCACATTAATTTGTATGGAGGCCAAAAACATTCACCTGATTTCATAAAGTAAGTACATTCTTGGTGAAAGGGTGAACAAGATGAAGGTCATGAATTGAACGATTTTCCACTATATTAGGAGACGGAAGGAAGCCATCATGTCTGTAGTAACGTGATGCAAGGGGCATCTTAGAGGATGAAGTCAGAAGTGTAGTTGGATGAGATTGGAAATGACTATCATGGACACAAGGAGAAGTTGATCACCAGGAACTTGTGGGTCATTGTAAATTCACTGAGGGAGCAGAGAAGACGCTGAGCCGAGAGCACCATGTAAATGAGATTAATAGACTGACTTATGAACAGTAGTCCAGAAGGGAGAGGTAGGTCAGAAATTCAACATCATTTAGGAGGCCATTGCAGACTGCAAGGGATATCTGATGTTTTGGACCAAGTAGTAGGAGTAGGAATTAAGTATTGATCAGATCATAGACATAATTTGAATGCATAATTGAGAAATGTATCAGATATGAGTTATGAGCACAGGGAGGAATCTAAGGTAGTTCCTGGGCTTTGGGTTGCAACTAGAAAGGCAGAATTATGTGGAACTGAAAGACGAAATTCAAAAGAGGAATAAATCTGCAGAGGAAGAACTGTTTTGAATACTTCAAGATAGACATCCCAGTGAATCTCATAATGAGGTATTTATCAAATTTATATGGAGTTTATATAAGGGATTTGAACTGTGGATAAAATATTCAAAGGTTTTAGTGTGCATTTCATTTAAAACCCAGGACTAAATGCTATGAAGAGAGTGATTATATGTAGAAAAATGCAATTTGGACAGGTTGTCAAATCAGCCTATTCTCAAGAATAAACTATGCCTTTGGTTAGTCATGCCTTCCTGGAGATCTCCATTAAAAAAAAAAACATAACTATCATTGGATAAAGCAAACTTGACTCAGGGTCCTCCCTGTACTCCTTCCTGTGGGAATGGTAAAATGAGCCAATGTCTAGCTCATGCTGGTCCATCCTCAGTACAGTCCTTGAGTAGGAAGTTGGGAATGTGCCTTCATGTCTGTGTAGACTCCCTGTAATCACCTCTACTTTGGAGTTTTGTCAAGCTAATAGAATAAAATGACAGGGTACAGTTTATCTAACCATTTATTTATTGGCTAGTATATTCTTTGGCTATTGAATATTTGTGTTCTTTATATATTCTGGGTATTAATCCACTGTAAGGGAAATAGCTGAAAGAGATTTTCTCCCATGAAGTATGCTATTTTCATCTTGGCAATTGTTTTGTTTTCTTTGCAGAAAGTTTCAGTTTATTGCAATCCCAGTTGTCATTTCTTTCTATTATTTCTTAGGCATAAGAGTCCTACTTAGAAGGTTGTTGAATAAGCTAATATCTTAAAGTGTTTCCTCCATTTCTTCATCTTAAAAATGTATGAAACATGGGCCCAAACAAAATTATACAGTTATTTACAACACTATGAAAATTTTGTGTCTGTGATTTTTTTTTGCTACTTAATTGGGAGATTATCTAGTGCAAACTTTGTAGATGACAATTTCATGTCACCAAGTCAGAGGTCAGACTCACCTGTTAATTTCTAAGCTATAGACTCATATCAAGGTCTTTGATTTAAGATAAGTTGATTTTTGTGCAAGTTGGAGGTAGGGATCTAGTTTCTTCCCCCTCCTTCGATATCCAATTTTTCTCAGTATCACTTTTTATTGTTGTTGTTTGAGAAAAGGTTTTCCTATGTTGTTCAGTCTGACCTGAACTCTAATCCTCATGTTTTAGCTTCAGCATCATTTTTCAAAGATACACTCTCTTTTACCAAGTCATGTATTTGACATCTTTTGAAATAATCAGCTGAATATAGTACACTGTCTTATTTCTGTTTATCTATACTATCATACACTGTCTTATTTCTGTTTTTTTCTTATATTATCTTACTGGTCAATATTACTGGTGCAAGTACCAGGGTGTTTCTGTGTAAGCAGGGGCTGCAATTTCATTTCCCATCTGCCTAGATTCAAATAATCACATAGAAACTGTATCAGTTACAACAATTTTTGGACAATGGTTTAGGCATATTTCTAGCTAGCTCTTACACCTTAAATTAATCTATTTTTATTAGTCTATGTATTGCCATCAAGCTGTGGCCTACCAGTAAGATTCTGGTATCTTTCTCCTTCAACAGTTGCATGGCATCTGCCTGACTCCACCCTCTTTCTCCCTGCATAGAGAGTTTAGCTTTCCCACCTATTATAATTCTGTCTTGCAGAATATAGACCAAAGCAGCTTCTTTATGGTAATAAATCATTTTTATAACATAGAGAGAGTAATCCCTCATCATTTCTGTACAATGGATCAGGGAAGTAATCTGAGTACAGACACATGGTACCTCTTGTATCTCTTCATCCTTTTTTCTCCTTAAGGTCATTTAGTCTGTGTGGGGGTACTTTGTTTCAGGGGGCTTTTGCTCTGCCATATGAGTTTTGGGATTGCTTTCTCTAGCTCTGAAAAAGAAAACAATTGTAATCTTGATGTAACTGATCCTTTACAAAGAGAGACAAAATGTCTTAGCTCTTAGGTAAATGGGTTTCAAAACTATGTTGACAGGCTATTTCATACCAGTCAAAATGGCTAGTATTAAAAAAACAAGAATAGTAGATATTGACAAGGATACAAGGAAAAAGAGATCTTTAACCACTATTGATGGGACTTTAAATGAGTGTGCACACTATGAAAATCAGTACAGAAGTATTTTTTAGAAGCTAAAATGAGGACTGGAGAAATAGTCCAGTAGTTAAGAATTCAGTTCTCAGCACCCACATCAGGTAGACCCCTACAACCACCTGCAACTCCAGCTCCAGATAATCAATGCTGTCCTCTAGTTTTTGTACTTATACCACACATGCACACAAAATAAACACATACATACATAAATATATAAATACAATTCTTAAATGTATTAAAAACTGAAAACTATATACTTGTAACAACAATGAATAAAAAAGAACACGAATTTAAAAGAGAAAAAGGAGGTGTATATGGAAGGGTTAAAAGGGAGTAAACAGGGGGAAATTCTACAATTATTTTATAATCTCAAAAAATAAAAGACATAATAAAAATTCCAGTGATGTAAAATATAGCTATCCTATGATCCAGCAATGCCAGTCCTGAGCTTATAGCCAAAGAAATTAAGATACTCAAAAATAGAGATATAGGGAAATACATGTTTATTGCAGTACTGTTCAACCACAATAGCCAAATTACAAGACTGCTCTACGTGCCCACAGGTGAAAGATTAAACAATGGAAATGTAGTAATATACACAATGGAGAGTCATTCACTCACTATGAAACACAACATCACGTACTTTGTGAGAAAATGGATGGAACCAGAAATCACCATGTTAAGTGAAATAAGCCAGAGTCAGAAAGTCAAAAACTAAGTGGTTTTGTCAAATGGGGACTCTTAAAAGAAGAAAGAAATTAGGAGAACTGCTATGGAACACACACAAAATCAGCCAGAAGGGCAGAGCTCTGACTCAGGAAGATATATTTAATGGAAGATATACATATATATACATATGTGTATATATAAATATATGATAATGTCATACTTAAACATGTTTTTGTTCAATTGCTATGTACTAATAAAAGAAACTTCATTTAAAATCATAAAGTATTCAAATAGAAATCACTAAATGTTCACAGAAAAAGACTAGAGCATGGTATTAGAGTTTGTGTTGTAGTTAATTTACATGAACTTCTAGAGTATTTATTTTGCTTAGAATAAAACAATTTCAGTTAGATTGTAGTACTTCAAAGTTCTTCCACAATAAAACAGTGTAACACCTGATTTATCTTCAAGAACATAAAAGCTTCATGTGATGATTTTCCAACATTATCAATATGAGTGATGATTTTCCACCCTCCAACATTCCAACAATATATATATGACAATAAATCAAACAAATGTATCTATATAGATATGTGTCTCAGAAGAAGACTTTGTGAGTTGTTTGGATTTCTCTAGTGTTTATTGTTCTATTCTATAAATGTATATGCTTGTGAACAATAGGCATTCACATATTTCTAAGAACATTTGAAGGAGGGCCTTGCAATTAAAATAAAAAAAGTATAGATTAAAAACTATCTAGATATTTTTTTATTTTAGATGTATAAATGATTGCTGTGTAACATGTTATGATGTGTAACATGTGTTGGCATGAATATATGTACTGGTGCCTAAGGAGGCCAGAAAAGGGATTTAGAGTCCCTGAGACCGGAATTATAGGGGGTTGTAAACCATACGTGGGGGCTAGGAACTGAACCTAGGTCCTTTAAAAGTATAGCAAGTGAGCCCTGTCCAGAGCCATCAGTGAAATGTTTAAGTTGAATTCATGACTAGAGATAAGAAATAAGACTAGAACTCACACAAAACTCTTGTTGTTTGCATTCATTTTTTTCTCTTGAGTAAATTTGCTAGAAGAGCTTTTAAATTTTTAACTAAATGCATGTATTTAAAGTGCTTCAAATTTAAAAATCAAACAATTAGGAGAACACACTACTTACACTTGATAACTGTAATAATTCTTAAGATACTCATAAAATGAATTATACAAACAGAAAATGTAGAAAGTCAGAAATAAAGGGACCTCAGAAAGAGGTCCATTGTTCACATCAGAAAGCACATTAAACATGAGTAAGTCCAGTAATTTAGCTCTTAACAAGGTAATTATGGCATTGACAAGCTATATGAGAATTCAAAATATAAAAGACACTTGGCAAATTTTCCACTAGATTCTCAAAATTAACAAAACCTCTGCATGCCAACTCCAGTAATTAAATCAGGCAAGGTTCATGGAGAGAATTCAAAGGATTTCAGCATAAGATGCTATAAACAAGGAAGACATCAACAAATTGATAGTATTTATCTCAGAGAAGACATGACATAAAGTTTAAGCCATTACATTGACAGAAAATGAACTCCTCTATCAAAATGGGACATTTTTTCTTTTAAAAATAGACTAGTTATTTAGGAGTTTCACACAATGTGTTTTGGTCATATTCAACCCTCCCTTTCCAGATCCACTTTCCCTTTCCTCCCCATCCATCTTTATGTCCTTTTTAACTTTCAGGAACAACTTGCATTGCTCAAATTGTGACCTTAAACTGGAGAATGATCAACTTACTAGGGCTATACTTGGAGAAAACTCTCTCTTACTCTTCTAGCAGCTAACAATTGCCAATATCCTTCAAGACTAGGGCTGGGAAGGTGTTCCTAAATCCGCTCTCCACACTGAAATTTAGTCTGGCTTGACTTGGACAGTTTTTTGCACATACTGTTGAAACTGTTGTGTGTTCATATGTACAGCTGCCCTGCTGTGTCAGAAGATAATGTTTCCCTAGAGCCATCCATTGTCTCTGGCTCTTGATCTCTGCTTCCTCTGCACAATGATCTCAAGGCTTGGGAGGAAGTAGTGTGTGGTATCTGTGTTCTCTGAAGGACTGGGAATTCTGTAGTCTCTTACGCTTTGCACTTTGGCCAGTAATGTTGATCAATGTATTAATCACCATATACTGCAAATGGAATCTTTTCAAACGAAAATTGAGAAATGCATTGATGTATGGGTATAATGGCAAGGTTCCCTTTTTTTAGACTGACAAACTGAAATACCTTTATAAAGGAAACAATACTGATTTCAGAGGCACAAAATGTGTAGAATAAAATCCTGGCTTTATTAGTAACTATTTCTAAATCTTTTCTGCGTGAGTTCAGATTCTTGCTACATGGTTCTGACCTGACTCAACAGTCTTAATTATCGGTTTGAGTTTGGCAAAGTGAGTTGATGTTTCCTAGTTGTTTCATTTGTAAAATAGGAATAAAATACAAGTTCATGGATCACTGTAAGACATATTAAGTGAGACAATAAAAATATAGGTAAATTATCCAGTAGAATAGCAGTCAGAGAAGGAAAAAATCGCAACAATTAAAAACAAACAAACATGTGACAGAGACACACTGGTGAGGATTGATGATGGCATTGACCTTACGTTGGTATTCATCCATTGTGATTAAGAAGTTATTCCTGGCAAAAACAGTAGTGGTACCTGACTTTAATCCCAGCACTGGGAGGCAGAGGCAGGCAGATCTCTGTGAGTTTGAGGCCAGCCTGGTCTACAGAGTGAGTTCCAGAACAGCCAGGGTTACAGGGAGAAACCCTGTCTTGAAAAATGAAACAGAACAAGCAAAAGTTGTAATGCAAATAATAAAAACCCAGATACAGATATTGAGGTTCAACCTGAAGACCAGAAAAGCGAAGCAGCCAGCCACTGGCTCTTACCTTTACCTCAGTCTGAAAATAGCGATCCTGCCTCCAGAACCATGCTTTTGTTTCCTAGCTGCCCAGACCCAAATAATCACACAAATAATTACAAAACTGTTTGGCCAATGGCTTAGACATATTCATAGCTAGCTCTCTTATTTCTATTAATCTATGTATCACCACGAGGCTGTGGCTGACTGGCTATATTCTGGCATCTTTCTCCTTCTGCAGCTACATGGCATCTCTTTCACTCCACCTACTCTCTCTATATATAATCCGTTTGGATTTCCCACCTAACTTTACTCTGCTAAGCTATTAGTCTAAAAAGATTTATTCATCAAATAATAAAAGCATCACATATCCAGAAGGACATCCCACATCACTAAGTCGTTTCTGAATCTTTACTACATGAGTTCAGATCCTTGCTGCATGTTTCTGACCTGGTTTCAACAGTCTTTATCTATTGTCCATGTTTGTGGTGAAGGTAGTTGATTAAAATCACCATCACGTTTCTACCACCAATCACCACATCATGACCATTACAACAAAATATGCATGGTTATTATGCTCCAAATGTTGTACTAAAATCATGCTTGCATATATCAGATAAATATCAACTGTTGAATTCTTTTAGTATCACTATTTCATATATTCCTCAAAGAGTTTAAGAAATTGTTCATCCAACTGTGAATGGTGGAGCTAGCATTAAAGCCTCGTTGTTCAGCAGCAAGGATTGGACACCTGGGCATAATATCACATTGCCATTTTTAAGAAGTTCAGCAAGTTGCATGCCTTATCATAAAGTACTACTGTATTTTCATTTCATTGATTTCAGAATCCTCTTATGACAAATTCTTGTCCTAAATAAATTCATTGATTTTGAAAATAAATGCTAACTACAAGAAAGGTTCATCAAAAAAGGGAACAAGTCTTTAATATAAACATTCCTCAAGGGAAAGTTTTTCTAAGTGTGCACATGTTCTATGAAATACTGAATACATAATAAACATAAAATATGATCAATGTCACAATGTTTGATGAAATGTTTGTTACAATAACTTAAATAAATTAGATTGACATTGTAAAGGACAGATAATGTCAACATTAACAAAGTCCTGTGGAATTGTACACCATTATACATGTGGATAAAGGGTTAATAAGGTGATTGGTGTGGAAGTGCATGCCTGAAATCCCAGTATTCAGGAGGATGAGGCAGGAGGATTGCCACAAATTCTAAGGTATGCTGAGTCAAAGACTGAGGAACAGCCCTGTCAGAGATAACACATAGTGAGGACTTATTCCTTAATAAATATTAGTGATATTTGGAGAATAATCAGAACTTCCTGGTAAGGTTGAAAAATATTTCAGTTTTATGATTTGTCTCAAATACTTGGAAATACTCTTACACATGTGTGGTAATGAGGAAGTTTTCTTTGTGGAGTCAACGACATTTGTTCAAATAAGGAAATTCAGACATAGTATAGTGGTATACTTATAAAGTAGGGTAATCATAAAAGGTTCAAAATAAAGAATTCAATATACATATCAGCAATATGGATAAAACTTACAAGTTTTAGTTGTGACATCATTTTTGTAAGTGTAAAAATAATATCTATATATTGATAATATTTATAATTTGTAATATTGATAATATTTATAGACATATGTTAGAAGTATAAAATTCTAAACTGCTTATATGATAAACTTGAGACAGTTTATTTTGACAGCAAGAGAAAATGCCATATAACTAGGCCTTGTTGGAGAAAAAGGGTAATTTAGCATTTTCCCTATATTTTATTTTCCCACACAACAGTAAAAACCATCTGAGTTGTTACAGGAAAAATATGAAATATCATTAAAGGATTTTATTTTACTGTTTTTATTTATTTTACTCTTGATCATTAAGTGTGGGAGCTTTATTGAGAAGTTAAAGAAATGTTAGGAGTGGACTTAACTAGAGAGAGTAGGTCAGTGGAGGAAATGGCATGGTAGTACGTCCTTGATCTCTTCCTCTATGTGCAGGATCTTCTATACTATTTCTAGGGGAGAAATAGGACAATGCTATCAAAAAGCCATCAGAGAATGGAACTAAATCAGTGAGAGGCTAATCAAACAATGTTGCACAAGGGGAAAAACTGGGTATCTCAAGAGCATCATTGACTGAGCACACAGCCTGAGGACTGATAACCACGAACTCTTATGGTGGGAAAAGTTGAGTTCTAAGGATGTGAAGCTGTAGCTCCACTGAGGCCCTGGCCCCTGGTCATTGCTGGCTCTGTTGAACATATACCTGGTTTGGGAAAAGTAACTATGTTCCTTCTCCATAGATCAGGGCCTCAGGGACAGCCTCAGTTCAATCTAGCCCTCAGCAGCAAAAGAAAGAAGATTTTGTAATTTTTTTCTACTGAATTACTTTAATAAATGAGATATTAACCTAAGCCTAACTTTTTAAATGGATTGTAGATATATAGTCTATGTTTAGACAGATGTCATGAAATTATGGACATAGCTATGCCTTACATTGACAAACTAGGGAATTACATTTTTATTTTAAAAGGTATTTTTTTTTCTCATTAAGTGTGGAGAGAGCATAACTGACCAGTGCTTCCTAAACCTGGCTGATTTTCCAAGTCACCTAGGAGTCCTTCTCTGCACAAAAGTCTGGACATTTACCGGGGTTATGGATCACATTACCTGGGGACAGATCCCAGGTACTTGTTCCCTTTACTTTTGTGGACTTCAGTAGTTTGTAGTGAGTTTAGTTATTAGATCTATTGTAAAACCCATCACCAAATGTCTTCACAAGTTCCTAGGAACTCTTCGTTCTCAGAGAGGGATGTGTGACAGAAAAGGCTTTTGGTTTGTAAAGGGGGCATTTCTTCAAGTCTCACTAAATGTATAAGTTAGTTGGGATCTGAGATGGCCTACAGGGCTTAAAGCACAGATCTCCCAGGATCCTTTTCTGCATGGTGCATCTACGGTTCTCACCACTCTGTTGAGTACTGGGATATTTTCTCCCTCCTTTAAGAATGTTACAGGAAAAAAAAAAGAATGTTACAGGCAGTTGAACGTCAGAAAGAGCTTGCAATTTCAGCTGCCAGGAAAACAAACATTATTGGTGTTTTGTTTGATGAAGCTTCATGTGTCTACACAAAAGTAGCAAGTACACAGAGATCTTTGCTCTTGAATTGCAGCACTCTGAGTCTTTCAGTTGAAGGTAAATATTACAAAGGACAAAACAGAGGATAATTTGTGTCTCTGACATGTCTCTGTGAGGCTGGCTTTCCCACAAAGTCTTCTGAAAGTGTCAGAGAAATCATGTCCCTCATGTGCTTGCGGCTATAAATACAAAGGTTACACCAGGAATGTCCCCTGACAGGCTTCTCATCCATATCTGTCATATAACTTTTTTTTTCTGGGCACTAAAACAAGGAAAGTGATAGAAGAGAAAATATCAGGAAAGACATGTCCACATTGGAAAATTTTATGGCAGTAAAGACTGTGTCCTAGGAAGCAAACTTAATAAAAATGTTTGTGTTTAGATACTGTTTTCAACACAAAAAGATAGAAGCAGGGAGCCAAATACATCGGGTGGACATCTCGGTGAGTGCAAAGCTAAAACAAGCAGAGTCAAAAGGTCTGACAATGGGAAAGCTTCCTATCTGCAGCACACAAGGAAGCTATTTCCAAGGCACATCATCCTTGGACAAAGGGAACATGGCCACGTGTGGGGGATTAACTAGCTTGAGATCATGATTGGAATCCATGTTTGAAGAAGAAAATGTAAGATAAGAATGTCTTCATGTACCAATTTGTGTCATAAAGTTTTAGCTGAAACTAGAGGAAATGACTCTTTGCAAATGTGTGGGTATGGATAGGCTTTGTCCTTAAAGGTGACTGTCTTGTTTAACAGCTAACAGTTGTCTAGTACCTCATTGTGTGTGTGTGTGTGTGTGTGTGTGTGTGTGTGTGTGTGCTTTGCTTTTTGTCGTTTTGTTTTTTGAGATAAGGTTTCTCTGTAGCTTTGGAGCCTTTCCGGAATTCATTTTGTAGGCCAGGCTGGCCTTGAAGTCACAGAGATCTCTGCTTGTCTTTGCCTTTCAAGTGCTGTGATTAAAGGTGTGAGATACCGCTGCCCAGCCAAGTATATCAATGTAATCCCATGCCTTCAAATCGTGCTGATCCCAACCATACCTTCTACTTTGTCCACATCGAAGAAATGAGAGAAATCTCTCAGAACTGCAAAGCTGCTCATACTGAATGATCTGGCCTATTCCTCGCCTCTTGCTGTTGTCCCATTTTCTTCTGTGTTCTCTGATCTCCTGATTTATTCTTTTTGTAAGTGTGTGTGTGTGTGTGTGTGTGTGTGTGTGTGTGTGTGTGTGTTACTCTGCTCTGGAGCACCTGTGTGTATGGTTGTATGTTCACATGGTGTCCACATATGTGGAGCCAGAGGATAGCCTTTGTGTTGTTTTCACATGCCACCCTCATTTTATTTTTGAGACCAAGTCTCACTGACCACGAACTCACAATCTAGGCTAAGTGAGCTGGCCAGAAAACCCTAGAGGCTTTTTTGTCTCCACCTCGCCAGTACTGGCATTACAAGTACCTACTACCATACCTGACAGTTTTTTTCATGAGCCCTCATGTTGGTGAAGCAAGAGCTTTACCAACTGAGTCATCTCCCAAGTCCTTGCCTTTCCTTGAACACTTGCCCTTAAAGTTTATTCTGATTCATGCTTCTTACCTTCATCCTCAAGTCTGCTGATGGTCTCAACCTTGTCTTATTTCACTGTTCTGTCTCTGGCTCCTACACCCACACAGTGTTTTCCATGGCTCACAGAAGTATGCTAGACAAAGGTCTAGGATGGGGACTTATGTGCTAGGATCCCAGTTGGTTGGTCTGAAGATCAAAGGATGAGCTCCCATCAGTTTTCCAGTACTATAGGAATGTGCGGGTGGATAGAATCTGTACACATTTGTTGCAGAACTTTACTTGTATTCCTCTGGTCTTGAAGAACAAGAATAATTTTGAAACAACATAATTTGATTATTCTAAATATATACCATATATGAAAAGAACTCAAATTCTGTTGGGTGAGTCTATTTCAAATCTATACAGACTTATTCCTTATAAGAATATTTATTTTTGCCTTAAAGTATTCCAACTTTTGTTATATAGCCTATTTATAGCATGTGCTACTAAGTAAATAAGAAAAATGTGTAAAAGAGCTGATTTCTTCTTTTTTAAGACTGGAGATATGATATTTAAAATTTCATTTGGCATAAAATGGAGAGGAATTTCCCACCAAGGATATGAAGAACAAGTTTCAAATAATGATAGGGTTCCTGGAAGTATGTGGTCTCTTTAAAGGGGTTTTGCTTGCTTGTTTGTTTGTTTTTGAACCCTTAAAGACTAATTGTAATGCTCTAACAGTCTTGGATGTGTGATCTTCCACTGTAGAGTAATCAACTTACCAAGGACTACACTCTTAGAGAAACCTCACTGTCTCTGTCTTTGTCTCTCTGTCTCTCTCTCTTTCTCCCAACAGCTGTCAGTTGTCAATAGTTCCAGATACTGGGGTGGAATTAGGTGCCCAGATCCCCATTCCTAGCTAGGATTTGGTCTAGTTTGGGCCTGCACAGGTTTTGTATATACCATTGCAACTACCGTAAGTTCTTTATGGGCAGCTACTCTGTTGTGTCCAGCAGGTAATGTTTCCTGTAGCTATCTACTGCCTCTGTACTTAGACATTTTCTGTCTCTTTCTTTTACAATGACCCATTATCCTTGGGAGGAAGGCTGTACGTATTTTACCTTCAGGACTAAGCATTCTGTATCTCTTATCCTTTTCACCGTGGCCAGTTGTGGGTCATTATGTTGAACATCATCTGCTGCACATTGATGCTTTTCAAATGAGGAATGGGAGATGCACTGATCTATGAATATAACAATAAGTCAATGAAGATAGACAATGGAGAGGACTTATACAGATACAGTCGAAGGGAGTTACCACCTTTTTGTACCTTCATAGAGAGATCAGAGTCACAACAGAATTTCCCTCTTTGATTTAGTACAATGACTATGAGTCTCCTCCCCACCTATTAACAGACTGATAATATCAAAAGAAGAAGCAGTCATAAGGCCTCAAAGAAAGGGGGAATTTGAGGCAAATATTATTTAAACACAGACTATCAAAGAAAACAATTAATTAACTACCTTCAGATACTATAGGATCTATTTTATCAAAAAGCATGTTCCTTCTTGGAAAGGGCACCCTGGCATCAGCACTCTGAACAAAGGTAACACTTGTGATATTGCTGATGCCTTGATTTTTGTTCATTTTATTAATGCGGAAAGAAGATTCAAACTCCCATTTTGGTATGTCTCTGATATTGGAGAAGGGGGACTTGAGGCTCAGGTCCAATTGCTCAGTGGTTAATAGCACATGTTGCTCTGACAGAGGACCTAGCTTTGATTCCTAGTATCCACATGGTGGCTCACAACCATTTGCAATTCCAGTTTCAGGGAAACTGATGTCCTCTATGCCTTCTGGTAGCATTGGGCACATATTTACTATACATGCATTCACGAATGCAAACACTCTTATAATAAAATAAAAATAAATAAATATAAAATGATGCACATGTACCTTGATGTTAGGGTGGTTCTGAGATGGGATCTTCTCTGGGAAACTTCTCCTAACGTCAAGTGACATCAGTGATGTTGATGAAATACTCACTGCTGAAATCATGTTGACTGACTGCCCATGGACTAAAGAGTACATGTCCGGCATGTGGAAGAAGGCTTAGTATACACCAGCAAGCAGGCACTTGGAATCACTGCATATATGCCATGTTTTTGCTCTACAGGGGTATCTTGGGTGGGCTAATATTTTAATGACAGCATGCTTCACATGTACTGTCATCTCCTACATTTCCTTTTGGAAACCACACTTGCATCACATTGTAGTATTGATGAGATCATAAACCAAGCTTCCTGGGAAAAATAGGTCAGGAAAGCTATGCAAGGAAATTCGAGCGTTCTTCTTGAGAATTATAACCTACAGCAGAGCAATACAAGGACATAACATCATTAGAAACGTTTGTTACAATTAAAGAATTGAGTGGTAGACAATTAAAACTGCAACTATCACCGCACACTCAGACAAATCTGCAACCACCAATAGCACCATGGACAATGCTTATAGACTAGGAGATGTCTGGAGGGATTTGAATAAATGGGGCTTTTCATAAACCAGAAATATCACTTCTGTGTATGGCAAGGGTGGTTCTGACTATGTTGCTCCAGTTTTGAAAATAACACAGGAGATTAAATAAAATAACTGATTTGAACATGACACTCACATACATAAATACACATGTATTATATACATATTATATATATAATATGCATACACACATACACAGACACATAGTACAGAACCTGGAATTGGCAAACCTTCTATGAATACACTGATTTAAAAATATGAAGCATGTGTACAAACTTTTGAAGGCCCTGTTTTCTTGATCACTTATTTTTCTGACCATTGTCACCACATTGCAGATTGCCTTAAGTTGCTCCCTAATCTTAGTGTGCAAACCCCTTGTGCTACTGTGAACGAGTTCCTGTAATCCGCAGGGCTTCTCCACATGGTGGCGCTCTGGTTGTGCCTTTAGTGAAATTGCTTGCCTTTTTTTTTTTGAAAATGGTTGCTCCAAATACGAAGTTAAAATAATAATAATAATGAAATCAATTTTCTCCTTATCTGTCTCTGACTTAGAGAAAAAAACCTTCTCCAGACTCCCCTTGTGTCGTTTTCCTTCTGCTTTAGAAGACTGCAGAGGACCTTCATTTTGTTGAGGCATTTGCTGCCATCAGGATACAAAACCGAAGGGCTGGCAAAGTCTGCCTCATTCTGAGCCATAGGAAGCTGGTTTGATGACATTCCTGACGTCTTCTTGCTACTGTTGCTCTGCTACACATTCAGGAACCTTGCCCGGGGAATTCTTGGCCCTCCCTTCCCACTGATTCCTACCACCCCAAATCAAGATTGTGAAGGTTACACAAGGGAGTGTGATGGACTCATGAGATGAGGGTATTTAAATTCCAAATTCCCCAGAGTAAAATGTCCTAGAATGGAGAAAAATTTAGATTCATTTTTTTTTCCACTGAAGGAATTTACTTAACAGTAGAGGAACGTTCTAGCTATGCACACGAGGAAAGGCTTGGCTATTTCTAATAGACTATTCACAGAAGGTGTTCGCCCATCAGAGGCCACCAGGATGCTGCATACTGTGAAGAGAATTAATGTATAGATGACTTATGTAGAGCCGAACATTCAGCTAAGTTGTTGAAGATGTGTTTTTTAGTAAAACAAAAGTCTATTAATTTCTCTGTGACTTTCTTTAGTCGAAGTGTTGTAGATTTCCACTGTGGTATACATAGCAGGATTTGTAAATTTAATGACTTAGCAATCACTCATGTATTAATTCATAGAACATTGATTCCATAGATCAGGAGTGTGTGCAAGGCAGATTCAGGAGGTTGTATGTGCCACTGAAGATTCAGTGTTGACCATCCCAAGGTTGAAGTCAACTTGCTTCCTAGCTCAAGGAACATTGAAATGATTCTTCCTTGAGGTTGCCACACTGAGCTCCACATGCTGCTTCTGGCTGTCAGCCTGAGATCAGTCTGCCCTTAGTTGGTCATTCCCAGACTCCTCGTATGTGGCAGCCAGCCAGACATCCACTGCACAGTTCTGCTCTCCCAGGCCTAGCCTAAGGATTTGTCTGACTTCTGTGATGAGGCCAAGAGAAGCCCTGGTTCTTGAATGCCCTCATAGTTGGTTCTGCCAGACACACCTGAAAATCTCTTCCTTTCTTAAAATCAGTTTAGGAGGATCCTTAGCTGTATCTGCAAAACCATCCCTCACAGAACCCAAGTTAGTGTTCTGATGAACGACTAGGGAGAAAGTGTGCACGTGCTGGAAACAAGCACGCAATCTCAAAATAGCTCAGCCCTTCATCACAGCCTTGATGTCGGCACAAAGTGAAGCGGTGGAGATTGTTTACTTCGGGGGGGCGTTAAATTATCTATCTATCTATCTATCTATCTATCTATCTATCTATCATCTATCTATCTATCTATCATCTATCTATCAATCATCTATCTATACGCATGTATGTATACACCATGGCACAAGTGTGAAGGTCAGAATTGATAACGTCTCTCTATCATGAGAGTTCCAGGGATTGAACTCCAAACACCAGGCTTGGCAGCCTACTATGTCCCTTTACCTACTAAGACATTTCACTGGCCTGGCCTGGCTTTGTTAATTTGACACAAGGACTTGCTATACAGCTCCTCGTAGCTTCATCAATCTCCCTATACTTCACAGGCCATCCTTCAACTTGTAATCCCCCTGCCTCTGCCTTCCAAGTGCTGGGATCAGAAGAATGTGACACAATATCTGATAGGCTATAGTTTTCAACTGCACATGCCTGGCTTGCCTGAGCCAGAGTCTGAGCTGGAAAAGAAGGTACAATTATGGGGCTGAGATTCTATGGAGGGGAGATGAGGTTCACAAGCAGCACAGACAGATCCCCCAGGTGGAGCCTCCTAGTTTCTGAGACCAGTGATTTCAAGGCAGGCTTCACTGATCCAAGCCCTCAGCTTTTCAGCAGGAAAAAGAAAAATGAAAAAAAGAGACTAGGGATGAATTAGTAACTTCTTAACAGCATTGCTTTTCATTTAAATGACTGCCTTTTGCTAATAAGATTAGTATACCAATTATGCCTGCCCCCTCCCCCACTTTAAGCACTAGTGAGTACTAGACTAGCAGCATGGGGAGAAAAGTTGTATGTTTATCTGCAATTCATCTTCTAAAACGATTATAGGTTTTATGTGTGTAAGTCTGCATGAGTATCTGTGCATTACATGCTTGTGGTACTTAGAGAGGCCAGCAAAGGGCATTTGACACCCTGGAAGAAGAGTTATAGGTGATTGTAAGCTGCCATGTGGTAGTGGAAACGGAAACCAAGTTCCCCCCAAGAGCTGCAAGCATTTTTTACCACCGAGTCTTCCCTCCGTGCCCATAGCTCACTTGGTAAGACAGAATGCAGCTCAGGCCTTTTGATATCCAGGTCAGGATTTGACACCACCATGCACAGGAACTGGAGGAGAAAAGAAGTCTCTATGAGGAGAGCATCAGGCTCCACCTATTTTAAATGTTTACTTTCTCGCTATTTTTGTTTTTGTTATCAAGAACATTGATTGTGTTTTAAACTTCTTGGTTAGTTTATACTCGACACATCCTGGCTTCCAAGAGCAACAGGAATGACAGTTTAGAAGAGCTGGGTTATGCTGATGCCATGGTGGTTGTCAGAGGGAGGCAGCGAACCTTCTAGCTTGCTCACCTAGACTCTCTCCTCAGTTCTGGCATGTGCAGAATGCATTATGAACATAATAATTATACCCTTACTGGATTAGAATCTGTATCTGGAAGAATCATGAAGAATTATCTACTGGATGAAAAATGGATAGATATTTAAAAGAGTGTCATACAGTCATTTCTACTGTATACCACAAGGCATTTTGAATTATATTCTCTAATTAATTCATCAGCCAGAAAGGTAAGTATTATCTTCTTGACTCCACATGTGGACAATATTCAGAAAGACGAAATAGCATGGCAGCATGGCCAGTCTGAAGTATAAGAAGTAATAAAAGAGTAATTGGTATCAGGGCTCTATAGTCTGGGTTATGTCAAACATAAATTACTATAAGCTTTTGAGATATTTTTAACTTGAATAATAATTATATAGTAGGACTGGCAAGATGGCTCAGTGTGTAAAAGTACTGATGTCCCATGCCCGAATAGTTGAGTTTTATACCTGGTACCTACAGTAGAAGGAAAGACTTATTCCAGAAAGTTATATTCTGACTGCCACAAACACACTGTGTCATCTTGGCACACACATACACACACACACACACACACACACACACACACACACACACACACCTCACATAGAAATAAGTGAATAGATGATAGATAAATATAGATAGATAAATAGGTAGGTAGGTAGATAGATAGATAGATAGATAAATAGATAGATAAAAGAATTGTATTCTGAATGGTTTGCTGTTGTACAATGACAAAAATAGCAGAGAGAACAAGTTAAGGGAGGAAGGATCATTTGGTAGTTGTGTGACTTTTCTTGTGGGCACCCCAGATAGGACACTGACAAGAAAGCAGAGAAATGACTCCACTTACGTCTAGATGGGTGAGATAGTGAGTGTGCTGGAGTTGCTTACAGAAGAGTGGATGAACCAGTGCCCTGCAGGCATGTCCACCCCAGCATAGGCAATGACTCATGAGAGCTGCATCCCCAGAGTTCTCGGCACAGCTTGATGTCATTGATGTCAGCTCTGCTGACCAGAGTCTCACCTCCCCAGCAGTCATTGCTATTTACATAACACTGGGAATCAGCAGTGTTAATCCTGTAAGTTCTAGGATTTTCCTGTGACTTGTGATTTTATTTCCTGAGCCTTATGAGTGTCCCATCTTCCTCTAGTTGGGAATATTTCAGTTCAGGAGAAATAGTCATACAATATTAGCTCTTGATGTGTGAGGTTTCATATTGTGAAGAGAAGATGATGCTGGCGCCGAGATATTCAATTCATGGAAGACAAAACAGAAACAAGCAGCAAAGAGAGGACTACGCGTCAGGCATAGGCCTCTACCTAAGCGCCAGGTATAGCCTCTATTTACACGTCTTCTGGACCATCTTCCTCTAACTAGTGCCCACAACCTAGAATGCTCAGAATCTTCCAAAATAATACTACCAGGTGAGGTCAAGACTTTAAGACATGAGCCTGTGGGGGACATTCTCTATACACCATGGCGTGTTCTGATATGAGTGAGGCATGCGCTGTGATAGTCACCCTAGTCCTGGTGATCCACAGTTGATACTATCTGTCACTGCAGTGATCTGAGTGTCCAAACAATACAACGTAGTGACTCTCAGTGGTGGCTCATGGGTAGTTAGCTACTTTTTGTGCCAGTTAACGTGCATTCATTTCCTCCCTCATTTAATTTCCCTCATTTCTCTTTATCCTGTGGCTCCTGGGATAGAGCTGATGACTCCAGCATGTCTATGACAGCTGCCATTGCTACACATCTCCAGTCGTGCCCACTGCACTGCTAATGCCCCCAGGATCAAAACTAACAGTAACTGTGCAGTTTATTACCGGAATCTTGAAGTTTCTATAATGGTTACTAGCGCCATTTACATACGAGTATAACAAAGATGGAGGAAGATTTCAAAACCTAAGTAGAAGGAATGGAGCGATAGATCAACATTAAGGGTGCATAGTACTCGGATGGTTGAGCTGAGTGAAGTTCTTTTTTTTTTTTATTCTTATAATTATTTAAACTTAAGTTTCCATTTCCACCCCTCTTCCCAACACCCTCCCACTCCCCCCACTCCCTCTCCTCCTCCCTCTTCGTCCCTTAGGGCAGTCAGGGTTTCCTGCCCTGTGGGAAGTTCCAGTTCCTTCCCCCTCCCTCCAGGTCCAGGAAGGTGAGTGTCCAAACAGACTGGATCCCCAAAATCCAGTATATGCAGAGGAAACAGGTCCCAGTATCATAGTCAATGGCTTTTCAGAAAGACTTCGGGCCAGCCACAGTCAGAGAATCCGACCAAATTCCGAGAATCTGGTTAGATCACCTCCTCGTTCAGTCCCAGTCCAATTGGCCTTGGTAAACTCTCATTAGATCCGTTCCCTTGTATCAGTGGGTGATAGCATCCCTCGCAGTACTGATTTCGTTTTTCATGTTCTTCCTCCTTCTTCTCCTCATTTGGACCTCGGGGGGCTCAGTCCGGTGCTCCAATGTGGGTCTCCGACTGTATCGCCGTCCTTCGCCAGATGAAGGATCTATGGTGATAAGCAAAATATACATCAGTATGGTTATGGGCCACGGCCGATTCAGGCACCCTCTCCTCTGTCCAGAGAACAATCTGGGGGATCTCTCCTTGGACCTGGGATCCCATATATAATCAAGTCTCCTGTAAACCCTAAAATGACTCCCTTAGTTGAAATATATTCTTCCCTGATCCCATATTCATCCTTCCTCCCTCCCCCCCATCCCAGGCCACCGAGCTTTCCCCGTTCCTCCCCTACTCCCTTTTCTCTAACCCTCTCCCCTTCCATCTGAGTGAAGTTCTTAACACCTGTGTCATGTTGCTCATAACTACCTATAGAGTTATGTCCCTATATGTTCAGGCACAGGGTGACCAGAAACCACCACTGCCCTCAGACATAACCACCATCCCCATGTATCTATGCATATTTAAAAATAAAACAACCCTGAAAAACAAAACAAAATAAAAAAACAAAAATACAACCAAGTCCAAGCTCTAGCTATTGGCAGTATGAAATTTAAGCCATCTTTAAAGCCTACACAGTTTTCAAGGACACGACATTCCTCAGGTTCTTTTTACAGTGTTTGTTATCATCACAAGTAATCTTTGACACAGAAGAGAACATAAATGGACTTCCCCAGAAGATAGAATGGTAGTATTACATGCCTGCCCATGCTCTCTGCTGCCCACTACGTGCTCCTGTGCGTCCCTGCACAAACCTCAGATACTGAGTTCTGTTATATGGTGGGCGCAATGCTGAGCACTATGGATACAAAGATGGATTACACACAATCCGTGCCCTAGGCCAGGGTGAAAATTGACTTAATTTTCTAGCATCTGCTCCATTTACTTTTCAGGGTGAGAGGAGGAAATGAGAAGGGTACCATGGACAGTGCCCTGAGAAGGCAGTCCCGAGGGCTATCTCCCTGTCCTGTGCATCTGGAGAAGATGAGAAAAGCAAGGCTCCCAAGTCAGAAAAATCTGGATGCTACCCAGTTCAAGATCAAAGACTTTTTTTTAATGGAGAGATTTGGCTTTGGGAGCTGAGGTGGGAAAGTACCGTGGAAGAAACAGTGAGTGAGAGCTCCCCAAGGCACCGAGGAGAGGCAGGTGGGATGTGATAGTTTTCAGTAGGAAGACTAGCCTGCACTCAGAAGCCTAGTGACCTGAAACATGTACAGGAAGACAGACTGCTCTTCTCTCTGTGTGACAGCACATATGTGAATGTGCAGGACATAAGGACTGAGTCTCTCTGGACATGTGTTTGCACATATGTGTGCCTGTGTGAGCAGAATGCATGTGCTTATGTGTGCACATACATGTCATTGTGCCCTGTAAGTCATGCTGGTATATGAATGTGTGGTCATGAGTGCACATGGCAGGATCCCCGTGTGTATGCTTCTGGACATGTGTGCACTTATTTGTGCACAGTTGTATACATATGTTGTTTCTCCTTGTTCTTTTCTATGCCTTTCATTTGTTTACCCATTTTGAGTGCTCATATCTTTATCTATATATGTGCTGATGAATACATGTGCATGTGTTTCAGTCATTGTGATCCTATGTTTTCCTATTGTTTAAGTGACAGCATGCAATTGTCCAGCTATGTTCATGAATGTACAGCTGAGTGTGGCTCTTTGTACATGTCTGTACACTGTATTTTTATGTTGGCTTGAATGTCTGTATAACTTCTATGTATGTGTGTATGTGTTTCTGGATGTGTCCTTCTCTGTATGTGTCTGAAGGTACACTTCTGTGTACATATGTGAAAGTGTGCTTATGCGTATTGTCTACACATGCAAGTGTGAATGTGCCTCCTTAACATGCATGTGCAATGTGTTCTTGTGTATGTATGTGTCTGTGTGTTCCGTGCCTGCCTATCTGTGTTTATATGCATGTGACTCTGTATATGTACCAAGGAAAAAAATCCAGCAGGATGAATTCCTGTTGTTGCTCTGTACATATAACTACTGAATATTATTTTGGAATGAAGCATTACTGAAAATTCTAAAATGCATATGGCCAGACCCCTACAGGATAATTAAATTATTAGCAATAAGTTATCATCTGATTTCAAGGATAACTTGCAAAGCTGATAATTTTCGATCCAGAGCCACACAGTGTGTACAGGGTGGTGTGGGAATTTAAGGGTCCCTTCTCTGTTGAGACTGATGGTTCCTGTAAGCTGTCTTCTCCATTTCCACAGCCCTAGAGAAATTGCCAGAGAAACCACTCCCTTTGTCTGCAGTTGTTTATAGTGGAGATAACATTACAGCCCTAGTGTGAATTGTCTTCATGAACATTGCAAAATAAAAGCACGCAGAAAGTTACAGTAACAAATAGGATTGATTCATAGGCAGTCTTGAACAGAGCTGATGAAATAATAAATATATTTTGCAATCCTTTCATTTTGATAAGGAACCTGGAAACTTGACTCTACCCAGGGGGTTCAGTCCCTGGGGCAAGGATAATTAAGTATTTGTGTTCCTTATACACACAGAGCTGAAGGGCTTCGATGCCTGTCTCTCTAGTGTTTGATTTCTATGCAACAGGTCTGCTCAAACACAGATTTGTGGGGGAGGGGTGGAAGGTTTGTGTGAGAGATGGTGGTGGTAGTAATGGGGTGTGTGTGTGTGTGTGTGTGTGTGTGTGTGTGTGTGTGTGTGTGCTGTATGTACTTGTGTAGATAGGTACATTTGTGCAAGTGGATGTTTATAGCATATGTCTGTATATCTGTGGAGTGAACCTAAAGTCAACACTGGGTATCATTCCTTGAGCCTTATCCACCTTCAGGTTTTGAGCCTGTGGTTTATCATTTTGGTTAGACTGGCCACTACTCTACCTGTGTCTACCCCAAGGCCCACGCTGGGGTTTCAGGTATGCTCCACTGTGCCTGTTTTTTTGTGTGGGTAATGAGAATGCAAACTTGTTTCCATGCTCCTAGCAGGCACTTTACCAAATGAGCCCATCCCTCAGACACAGCTTTAAAACTTATTTTGGAAGCTGAGTTTAGAATTTTTCATCTAAAACAAAACACTGATTTTGCAGGTGTTCATGTAATAATGAAATTCCAGGCCTAGAATATCAGATGCTTTCTAAATGGAGTTTATTTTCATCTGCTCATCTGAGAGTGTCTTAAATAGAGAATAGAATACTTCATATTTCATTAACAGCTGATTGTAAAAGCAAAAACACTAAGTGTAAATCCTAAGTCAGATGGTATCAAACTTTGAATGTCTAATTTTTAAAACAAGCTCTGGAGCTTAGGAGGCTGCCTTTGTACAGAGCTTTGGAAGGCCTTGGCAAAGACCCAGAGCAACTGTGTGGTGGGCCCAGGCTATGGTGTCCACTCCAGAGGCATGATCCAGTCTTTCTGGGTCAGAAATGTCTCATTTTGCCACTTAATGAGGAATTCTGAGAACACATTGATTTCACCTTTGTAACTGTGAGCCACAGTATTTTAAGTCATATCTACTACAAGACTGTGGTTGAAATCAATAGATTGGGAAGAGGGGGAGAAAGTAAAATTCTTGGTATTTGTGGGTGCTAAGCTCCTACTGTGTCTTTTGCAGCATCTGTAATAAATTAGCATTAACTAACTAACTGTGCAGCAGGGGAAATGCCCTGGCCACCTGGAACAGAACTTGTGAGTGACAATAGATGCCCGAGGACTGCTGAATGCAGGTAAAGAAGTATTCACAGGAAGGAGGGAGTTGAGGAAGGCTCTGTTAGGGGGCCAGAGGACTGTTTTATTTTATTATTATTTTTTACTGATTCTTTATGTATTTCACAGTATGTATCCCGATTCTATTCATCTTCCTATTCCTTCATATTCACTCTTTGGTCTTGCAACCTCCCCTCCCAAAAGAAAATAAAATTTAAAAGATAAAAAAAAAAAAAGACAAGCAAGCAAACAAAGTCTCAGCAAGGAAGCCATAGTATGACCCTTTGAGTCACACAGTGTACCCATTTAGTCCATAATCTTTACTTTGAAGTGTTCATTGAGATGAGTCAATGGTCTCGTTTGAGACCTCTGGCTTCTGCTACACCCTGATACTGAGCCCTTACTGGGCGTCCTCTTGGATGTCCTGTTGTTGCCTTACGTCATGGAGATCCAGCAGTTTTCGATCTGTAGGTCTGGCCCCTCACATCCTCCAACAGTTCATAGAAGAGGAGGATGGGTGGGTCAACTCACAGTCCTGGTTCTGGTCCTAGGCGCCAGCTGGATTGGCAGCCTGCCTGCTTTCCCTTCACCAGGGCAAGCTCTTCAGCACTGAAAAGGCTGGCTAGCTTCCCCCATTGCAGCAGGCAGCAAGGAACAGGGCCAGTGTTCCTGCTCTCATGCCCCCAGGGCTTTCTCACCTGCACCCCTTCCAACAGGGTCAGCTCTAGTTTAGTGCCCAGACAAGGTACAGGGTTTGTTTTCCTGCGTGCTGCAGTCCGTGCGGGGTGAGGTACAGGACCAGTTCTCCCACTCTCATGACCCTGTGGCCGGCTCTCCTTAAAGGTGGCAATGGAGGAGGATGTCATCTTTCCCTCGCCCGTGCTACTCACCACATGGCAGAGAGGGTGGGGTCCATGGTCAACTCTCCTGCTCTGATCCTGGGACCATGGTTGTAGGAAAGCTGACCCTGCTCTTTACTGGCTGCAGCACTTGGGAAAGCGGACCTTGCAGCTCACCTGGTCAGCGCAATAGAACTGACCCTTTTGGCAAGTGCACAGAAGATCTGGCCCCAGGAACATGCACGGGTGATCTGGCCCCACTCCTCATCGATCATATGATAGAGTGAGCAAGGGAGAGATGCTCTTCCTCATCCCCCTCCCCTCATCACCTGTGGCAGGTGGGAGAGTTGGTCCTGGGATGATATGAGTGAGAGATTTGTCACTGCCCCCTCCAGCTGCAGCACTCGGGAGAGCAGGCCTTGCACCGTGCCCAGGCAAGACAGTAGAGCTGGTGCGGTTGGCAGGGTCTCAGGTGAGCTGGCTCTGATGGAGTGAGAGCAGAGGATTGTTTTTAAAGCAGTATTGAGCATGGGTTTTTTTTATCTATATGAAAGCATAATGAAGAAAGCAAATTAGAACTTCAGAGAAGTATTTAAAGGAGAAGTTCTGCCCCGAGAGGACTCTGTCACAAAGGCAAGGGCAGAGCTCATCATTTAAAATTACTCTCAGCAGAATCACAAACTATTCAGTTCTGCCTGGATGGCTTTGTCTCTACCAGGGTGCTGATTTATGAACACTGGTGAGTTGGATGTGAAGGGATAGAACATTCAGAAGAAATGGTTGTAATACAGTGCTCAGATAAGTCTGAGAGCAAGAAGACCCCAGTGGAGAGACAGAACTCATATTTCTGAAAACCCTGAAAAAATAACTGTTGGCCTTCCCACTACACAGGCATGTTGGGGGCTCTGTGACACACTGGATAAGCTTAGAAATGTGATTAAATGTGTATCTCTATGGGGTGTGTATAACATGAATTCTTGGATATCGGATCCTAGTATTCTCGAATGTTCGAGCTGGAGGAAGCTTCACATATGAGTACATTAAGGAAGCAGATATACCAGGGTGGGAGATTTAGTCAACACCCTCTCTACTGGGTGGTAGCTGAGCTGTGTGATAAGGGTCTGCTAGAAGTTGACTACTTCTTTTTAAAGATCAGCAAAGTTGATTTTGTTTTTTAAAGTAGGTGATAGATCAGGCAAATCCCAAATGAGAACAGGAAATACTCATGTCTTCTGTACCTATTGATCCCCCACCAATAAACTCCATGCACTCCACCATCCAGCATTGGGAGGTAGCCTCCTGTTCTCTGAGACTGAATCAATCAAACTGTGCTTTTTTTTTTAAAAAAAAAAAAAACAAATGCAATAGGAATGGTTGTCAAGTTGAAGAAAATGTGATCCAAGAGGTGGTTGACCAAGAATAGACTCATTTAATCTCTTCACTTAATTCTTTTATTCTGAGACACTAAACCACAACTTTTCATGAAACAACTCATTTACATTTAATTCACTTGTTAACCTGACAAATAATGTCCTTAAATTAACTCCAGAGATGCAGTCCCAGCCTCTACACACCTGAGCCCACAGACCAGTGATGGCAGTCATACTTCTATAGCTACCAAAGCAAATAGGTGCCACCTGGTGATAACCACTGTGGGAACAGGTCAATTATTTTAGTGATGCGATTTTTATTTACGCAGTTTTAGCACATTAACACTGCAAGGGCCTTGTAGGGTCAGCTAGGAAATTTAGGTCTGAGTAAACACGCTTCCTCTGGCAATAAGCGGTCACATATTGTCTGTTCTACGTGTCTTCCTTTGTTTAGTTGTTTAACCTGTTTTCTGTTTCCTTCTTTCAAGGCCTCTAAAAGCACTTATATAAGCCACCCAGATCCACGTCTTTAGGGTCACCATTGTACTTGCATTGTAAATGCCTCTGTTGTTACAAAAGGCACATTTCTTCTTCCCTTGCACTCAGCCAAAGCCATCAGCTATGAGAATCTTCCTAACCAATTCTTCTCCCAGTCAGATTCCAGAACAGAACATTGTACTTGCATTGTAAATGCCTCTGTTGTTACAAAAGGCACATTTCTTCTTCCCTTGCACTCAGCCAAAGCCATCAGCTATGAGAATCTTCCTAACCAATTCTTCTCCCAGTCAGATTCCAGAAAGTTTGAAGCCAGCCTGGAAGGCACAGAAATATGAGCAAAATGATGCAAAACAAATGTTGTGAACATGCTGCCTGGTCCTAGTAGGAGTGTTGGATCATGGGATATTAAGTTACTATATAATAAATGTGTACTATCAAAAAGTTGGTTTTGTCATAACAACTAAGGAATATGGTCAGGTGTAATTACAATATGTCACTGTGACCAAAATGGCAAATTTGAGTTTAGATTTTGTAGGTTAGGAGGGCATCATTGAGTGTCAGGTGTGGTTTAGATTCCCACACCAGTCAAAAGTTTTTACAACATAATTTTTATGGATTCCTTGGGAATGTCACATCATGCACCCCAATTCGCAGTCTTTCCATATCTACCCTCCACCCATGTAATGCAACCCCCATCTCTCTGACCCTTCTGAAAATTACCTGCTCCTCTATCAACTGCATAGGTCATTCTGCTCCTCCGTCTTCCCACATCTCCATCACACATCCATTTGTCATGGTAGCAGTGGAGGTCTGCAGTGTACCATGCTGTATACCATTTTGCCCAAACAGCTTCATTTAAAAAACGTTCATTTTAATGAGTCACTGGTCTGGTTCAAGGCCTCTGGCTTCTGCTACATCATTTATTTTGGACCCTCACAGAGACTCCTCTTGGGTATCTTGCTGTTGCCCTAAAACATGGAGATGCTGCAGCCAAGGTTCCACAGGACCAGCCCCTTCACACACTCTAGTAGCTCATAGATGGATGGATTAGATGTTGGGATTGGCCAACTCAAATCCCTGAATCTGGGCCTGGATGGTAGCTGAGTCGTTCAGCCCACCAGTTCTTAAGCACCCAAGCCACCTGGGCCAGCTCTCTCATACTGCTCAAGCAAAGGGCAGGACCAGTTCTTTTTTTTTCTAACTTGCTGAACCAGTAAAACACTCTCTTCCCCTGTTTGCAACTTACAGTATAGCCTCATGGAGGGGAAGGTATATTCTCTGTCGTGTAATGAAGTAAATAGCCCACAAATGTTTCAGAAATGACTTTGATACGCACGTTGATGTAACTGACAATGGACTGTCATCATGCCATCACCCTTCATGGATGAACACATAAGAAGAAGAATTGACCTAAAGCTTAAGACTTAAAACAAGAGGCACCATATTGGCTGGAGTAATAGAATCCGATTAGTACTGAGAGCTTGGACTGCCAACAGACATTTGCTACTAGGAATTCTTCTGAAGTTGAGGAAGCCTATGAGCATGTCTTGGTGCCTCTACACATAGTGATGAAAGCAGATGATCATCAACAACAACCATGTCCCCACAGAGTTGAAGCCTCTAAAAGGTATATCCTTTTGGAAAAAATACCCGAACTTTTCCCCCATCCACACAGCCATCCAAACTCAAAGAAAGTTCTGAATAGGTGCTGGAGAAGGATGATTGACTACTAAAATGTGTGAAGATGAAGTAGCTGAGACTAATATTATATAAGTCAATTTTACATACTGCAGGCAACCAACCTTGGGATGGGTCTCTTGTGGGTCCAATGTGAGAAATGTGTAGATCTCTGTAGTATGAGGGGCAGGTCATTCTAGCTACTCACCTGCTCTGGGTCAGATCCTTTCTGCCCATCTTTTGACCTCGTGTGCTATAGTGATGCTTACATGTTAAATTATATGGATTAAATATCCTTTATATTCTGCTGTGGAGTTTTACAATTATTTGAGTATTGACAAAACCCACATAGGGTTCAAATGCTTGTGAAAACTTGCAAACATAGTAAACAGTCTTGAGTCACAGTTTAGGAGGTAATATGTAACCATCTTTTTTTCCACCAAAACAGAGGACTCTGAAACTTGTTCTTGAGTTTTCCAAGCACCTGAACGGAAGTGAACTCTGGAAACTCCCATAGGAACAAGTTTGATACAATCCCATGAACTGGCTTTTATTCCTTCCATTTCCACTCCTTCTCCTGTTCTTGGACTCCATTTCCAAAATACCTCAGTTCAAAGTTTTGCATTGATCTCAGCATTGTGGAGTGACCCATTGCAATAGGTATTGACTAACACAACTTTTTCTTCTCTGTGGATTCTCTTTTGTCGTGTTGGGTTGTCCAAGCATTTTCATACTCCTATAGTCCTGTCAGTACTATGCTGAGTCTCTCAAGCATTCGATGTGCATTGTACTCTCTCCTTTTGAGTTTCCCTTCAATTTGTGTGCAGTCATTTCCTCCACCTTTCTGACCCAGGTCTCTTTATCATTCACCCAAATGCTGGGTTCCAACATTCATATAAATCATAGAGTCATTTGTGAAGGCAAAAGAAATGGCATTGCCATACTCTCCCTTCGTTATCCATTCCCTGGGGACAACACAAAATGTGCAGCCATTTAGAAAGGAAGAAGTGGGATACAAATATGTACCTGAGTATTTTATGATTTGATGTTCAATATTTTAATAATCATATAGCTAATGTGATAATCTTAATTGACCACTGATTTGAATAATCAGCTTACTCTTGCTTCAGTGTGATCACTTGAGCTTCATATATGCAGCTGATTCTCCATAAATAATTGTGCTGAATTGATTGCGCAGGAAGATTCTATTTTATTCTAGACAGATTTGTATTCACTCTAAATCAGTAAAAAGCAATTCAAAAGAGCTACTACTTGATTTTCAGGTTCAATTAGTATTCAGAAAAATCAAAGCACTATGTTCTGTGTCACTTTTGGTCCTGATTAATAAGGTAATAATATTACTTAAATACTTTGCCAAAGAAAGAAAAGCCTGTTCTTCCATTTCTCCTTTAGCTGTACACACATTTCTATAGCATGTGTAATGGTGTGTGTGTGGGGGGAATAAATCTCACCCAATTAAGTTCCCCTTCAATAGTATCTTCCAAGTGATGAATACCAGACTGTGTTGCAAACGGCTGATAAAATTAATGCTGAAAAAAATTTACAAGAATTTAAGTCAATTGGAATGACTCAAGTTCAGATTTCAAGTAGAAAAGTGGAGAAAAAAATCACAAAATGAGCCTCAAAGAAATGGTTCAGGAGGGCGTTTCAGCAATATAGGCAGCGAAGGAATAATTGGTTGCCAGTGAGACTGAAGGCACAACATGCTGTATTAATAAAAAATGTGGCTATTTGTTTAAAAAATTCAAACCCCAAAACATTTACAACATCAAAAGGTTGCTTTAGATATATTTGTTAAATATAAATCTGTTTCACAAAGAGAATAATTATGCAACTAAGTTTTAAGATTTATCATAGTCCACTTTTTATGTGATAAATTTTGTTTTAAGTCAGATGTTTGAAATCTGTTTTATCTATCTGCATCATAGACACTTCTCTCCCCCCCCGACACACACATCGTATTGAGGAATATCAATTACAGTTTTATATTGTTCAATTATTAAATTACTGCTTGCCTGGCCTTAGCTTTATAACCACAGTTAGATATTGCTCATAAAAAATCAGCTAAAATGGATCAAACATTTTCAGTTAGAGGTAACACTTCTTACTAACTCTGTAAAATGATTTAGTGTTCTCAGTGTTGTGAAATGTCCTTGTTTTCTAT
Organism: Myodes glareolus; assembly: GCF_982192425.1. Lineage (NCBI taxonomy): Eukaryota > Metazoa > Chordata > Mammalia > Rodentia > Cricetidae > Myodes > Myodes glareolus. Next base: position 64,114,776 of record NC_142038.1, read on the forward strand.
TTTCTTAATTGATATTCATTACTAATCTTCTATATTATTTAAATGCCAAGAAACCCCCAAAAGATATATATGTAACGCCTGTATATGAAAACTGTATTTCTTGATAGAATTTTAAAAATTTCTAATTCTTTAAATATCTGAAAAATATTTCTAAAGCATATTAAAACAAAAATTGATTCAATTAGGTTCTTATAAATGAATTAATATAAACTTTAAGAATAATAAAACAAAATATTAGTTGTTTGCATGTTTATCATCAGGTAATCCTGAAGTTTCTTAATAACTGCAAAGACATCCTGTCAATGTTCCATCACTCAGTCCAGAGCCTGGTGTAGAGGAAAGTCTAAGGAATGAAGTTAGTATAAGGAAATACATGATGTACACAATGAAACAGAGGTTTCCCTATATTCACCATATCTCTACTTGAGGGAAATCACTTAAGTCTGGTGATTTAATTTTGTAATTTCATCCCTAGCTTCTATGTACAGTTCATTGACTGAAAAAAACAATTCCATGTTCTTTCCATACACAGCAGCATCAAGAATGTAGACTCCAGTCTCCATGGAACTTGAAAGTGCATGCAAACTAAAAAAAGAAAACAGATAGTCAGGAAGGGTTTCTGGGAAAGATAGGATCCTGGCAGCCCTGGTTTTAGTTCTTAGTACAAAGCAATCTAAGCCTGGTGGTACTTGCCTACAATCCTGACACTTGGGAGTTAGAGGTGGGGGTTTAAAAGTTCAACTCATTATTGGCTACATAGAAAGTCAGAGGCTACCTTTGGCTATCTGAGGTCCTCTCTCAAAGGAAAAAACAATCACTCAAAAGAGGATGAATTGCTTCCAAAGTTTCTGTTTGTTCAGTTCTCCACCAACAGAAGGTCCAAGTTCAATCCCAAAGCCAAGTTGCTAATGTTTAAGTAAAGGGAATAGAAGAGATAGCAAGCATAACCTCATCAACATAAAAAAAATAATCAGGAAGGAATTCCAAGCTTCGGAAAAGAAAGGGAAAAGAGTGGTGAGGTTGCTAGGCTAGCAGCAGAGTGCACACCCTTACTCCCAAGGATGTTGTGAGTCCACAGTAAAACAGTACGGTAGTATGACTTTTGGTACACTGATGGTTTCCTATAACTCATGGCAAGCATTTAAAGAGAAGAAAGCTCAATTTCATTCACCATATTCTCTCAAAGTACAACAATATTCAAGTAGTGCCATATTTCTGGCAACTCAGCAGCTGTCTGGAGTCTGCTCACTGTTGTTCAGAGAAAACTTCCACAATAAGGTAGAGGATTAATTGTAGTACCTCAGTAGACTGCAATCAGGTGACATATAGATCCTACTGCCATCCTATAATTCCAAACTTCTCCGGCTGCCAGCAAACACCTCTCCTCATATTCAACACCACCAGGAAAACAGTAATGGATTTTATATCCAAATGTTCTGATTGAACTGTGTGACACACATTAGCCAAATAGGTGTACCTGCTTAAAAAGAAAAATGAAGAAACAGACATCCATATTTTTTTCTTATGAAAATAATTTCTTGTCTTTCAGTCTTTCTTCAAACAAAAAACAAGAGGCAAAAAAAGCAATCAATTAAATATTCCTATTTTGGTAGAGTTTGAAAAATTCTAGCCTAACAGAGGCCAGTAGATCAAATACCTCAAGGGATAAGAAGAATAAAGAAGCCTTGACTACTATTGAATATACAAAGATTTCAAGTTAAAAGGAAATCAGAACCGCAAGGGGAGCGATCACCCACTGATACAAGGGGACTGATCTAATGAGAGTTCACCAAGGCCAGTTGACTGAGACTGAAGGAGCGCTTGATCCAACCAGATTCTCTGGAGGAGGCTGGATTCCCTGAACGTGGCTGACCTGAAGTCTTTCTAAAAAGTCATTGACAATGACTCTGGTACTTGTTTCCTCTGCATATTCTGGATTTTTGGGGATCCAGTCTGTTTGGATACTCACCTTCCTGGACCTGGAGGGAGGGGGGAGGAACTTGAACTACCCACAGGGCAGGAAACCCGGACTGCACTGCTCTTAGGGATGGAGAGGGAAGAGGGGAGGGAGTGGGGGGAGTGGGAGGGTGTTGGGAGGAGGGGCAAAAATGGAAACTTTTATATTTTAATAAACTTTAAAAAAAACAAAAAAACAAAGATTTCAAGTTAAAAAAAACAAAACTAAAAGCAAAAACTAATGATAGAAATTTCTTTGTCTAGAGTTCCCCTGAGTCACTATTTTTAAACTGCTCATAAATGCTAACATTGTTCCCTGATTCCCAGAGGCGCACAGAACTTTGTCAATTTTGTGTTGCCTTGTAATGACAATGTCCATCAGTTGCTTTCTTCTGTGTCCTGTGGAATGTCTGACAGCCTCTTTCATGAAGCAGGAACCCTAAAAGACCATCTTACCTTTAAGCAAGTTTAGCAGTCATTTTTCTATGGGTCCTACAAGTACAGTCAAGAAGTTCAGTCAAAAGCAGTTTTTTGCCCAAATGGCTAACAAACTCCATGAGGAGGCTCTTTGATGCCCATCATCCTCTTGAAGTAGAATGATGCTTCCAGAAACAGATATGTCTCACTGTTATGAAAAGTCCTAATTTCTTAAAACATTTTAAATGCCATATTCTATTGTCTTTAAAAAGTTTGAAGAGTAATTGTCCATCTGAAATATATCTCTGTACTTCTAGAAAATCTAGCTAACATGACTATGAGCTTGACTATTACAGATGATTATCTATTACCTTATTTCTCCTTTATATATTACAATATTAAATGAGCTGCACAAATACAATACCTTAATTGTAAGCAGAACTATACATATAACAAAATTGACCTTAAATTTGTATCAATAGACCAAGGTTCATACTAACGCAAAGTATTAATCTCTATATCATATTCCCCTTTAAATGCAAACAAATGCTTATAAACAATATTTGGGAATTTGGGCATAGTTCTCTCCAAACTGCTTCCTGATTTTTATTGTGCGAAGTAATTGGGGGTATTTGTGGCAATGTTTCAGGGTGTCTTGGTCCATTAAGCCACATTAGTCTGAAAGGAATCCTTAGGTTCTCATTTTCTGTGGAAACAAAAGAAGAACCTCTTTTCCAAATTTTGAAGTCAAGATACCTTTAAAGTATATATGTTGGTTTAGCTGAGCAGGCCCCAAAATCAAATGTCTCTGCCATCAAAAAAGTAAAAACACAAAACAAAACAAAACAACAAATAAAACACAATAGTATACATAATCCAGACTCTTTGTGTATATTCCATCTTTATGTGTCTTATTTTTCCTACTCTATTGCTTTTTCTACAAGTTTATTCTGTCTCTTTAAAGACTTTGCTTTATGTTTAAGAAAACATTTACTTATTCTTTTTCTTCTCTTTCTCAAGCCTATGTACATTTATCCAATGCTGTGACCCATTTAGTGTTTTTTTTTAAAAATCTGAATTTGTCTTTATTGTATTTCTGTAATTCTTTTCTGACAAGGACCTCTTCTTAAAATGCTAAGCAGCATGGCTAGGACTAAGGCTGCTTTGTCTTTTGGCTCTGTTCATTCCAAAATGGTAGACGTCTGTTCATTGCCTCTGAGATTACCAGGTGGTAGCCAAGCTCACCACCTCAACTCTGGAAATCAGTTGGCCCATGCTGCCACCAAGTAACTTGCAGCATGCTGCCCACAAACCCCATTCAAGTGTTCAGCTTCTTGAAAGAGCCAAAATTCATGCTTACACCATGGACCAGGAAGCCACTCATTTCGAAACCTTGCAGTATGTGGGGGAGGTTGCTACTGCTTAATCAGGAAGGCTTCTCTTAACAAAGTCATTGCACTCCTACTCACTGCAAGCAAACAAAACTCACCCAAAAGAAATGCTCTCTCAGGTTTTATGGATGTAGTCACCCACGTTGGCTCCAATTTGTTGTTGGAGGTTGTTTTTTTACTCCTAGCTTTCCTGACCCAAAATATGCACATAGAAACTGTATAATTAATTTGTAATACAATTTGGCCTATAGCTTACATATATTTCTGGCTAACTTTTGTATCTTAATTTAACCTATTTCTATTAATTTGTGTATAGCCATGTGGCTCTGGCTTACTGGTAAGATTCTGGCGAGTCTGTCTCTGGTGGAGGCTACATGGCTTCTCTTTGAGTCCACCTTCTTTCTCCAAGAATTCAGTTTAGTTTTCCTGCCTTGGTCTATTCTGCTAAGCCACTACCTGAAACCACTTTATTCATTAACTAATAAAAACAATACATATACAGAAAAACTTCCCACATCAGATGAGATTCCCTCTTCTGTCCTTTTCAGGCACCAGGCACATGGTACACATACATATATGTAGGCAACCATTCATATACATAAGATAAAATTAATAGTTTCTTTTTTAGTGATGATCTGGAAACTTGTCCATGTCAGTGTTTCATTTTAATAATTTGTATACCTCTTCAGGTAGCACATTGGATGCCATTCTGTTGCAAAAGGAGCGGGCTATGTTCCCACCTGGCTCCCTGGCTCCTGGCTAGCTTTACCCGAAATAATCACACAGAAAATGTATTCTTTTAAACACTGCCTCGCCCATTATCTGTAACCTCTTATTGGCTAACTCTTGCATATTGGTCTAACCCATTTCTAATAATCTGTGTGTCACCACGAGGTGGTGGCTTACTAGGAAGATTCTAACCTACGTTTGTCTTGGGCCGGAGCTTCATTGTCTGCCTGACTCTGCTTTCTTTCTCCCAGCATTCTGTTTTGTCTACTCCACCCACCTATGTTCTGACCTATCAGGCCAAGCAGTTTCTTTATTAATTAACCAATGAAAGCAACACATAGAAAGAAGACCCACCTACATCATATCATGATCTTCACTGTTTTGTGACTTTCCCCAAGAATTAACTCACTTTCCCTGTGGCCACCAATTCATTCTCATTGACCTTTGTTTGAAGGGTAGATGTGTGTCTTCAAAGCTCTTGCTTGGGGACTGTTCTTGCAAGGTTTCCTTACTGTATGGCAGACACATGCCTTGGACAAGATCAACATGGGTGAATCTGAGAATCTAGTACCAGGAACCACAGACATTTTCCTCACTGTCTGTTATATGCTTGAAAAAGCATAATATGGGAATAAAAACTATTCTCAATGATACTTTAATGAAGAATTGTGGGACTACAGACAGACCTCAGTGGCAGAGGACTTGCTTTGAATGTATGTAATTCTGAGTTCAATTTTCACTACAGGAAAACAAAGAAATAATAGTAATAGGACTGGGATGTGAGTCTATGACAGGGTGCTTGTCAATCCTATGGGAGACCCTGGGTTTGGCCCTAACTGAAGCCCAAAACAGAACAATTGAAATACTCAGATTTGGACAGAGAGTAACATCCCCACTGCACAGTTACTAGAAACCATCCTGGCAGGCTCCATCTGAGCTCTAGTTCTTGATGTGAAAATGGATCCCTCTATCTCACAGGCAAGTAGCTGCAGAATTTTGTCCTCTGTGCTTGGTCTTTCTTTCAGGTGCAACACACATACTCTTTATTTGGTATGAGTGGAAGAGAATTGGTTGAGATATATTCAGGGTTAGCTAGATCTTCTCATGTAGTAGGAATCCACTTGTTGGTTTCCACATGCCCAGACTCAAAATATCCACACAAAAACTGTATTAATTAAATCACTGCTTAGCCCATTAGCTTTAACTTCTCATTGGCTAGCTCTTACATCTTAAATCAACCCATCTCCATTATTTTATATTTTATTACAGGGCTCATGGCCTACTGGCAAGGTTCAGACTGATGACTTGAATCTGTGTCTAGTGGCAACTCCATGGCTTCTCTTGCCTCTGCCTTCTTTCTTCTAGAATTCAGTTTAATTTTCCCTGCCTACCTCTATTTTGCCTTGTGCAGGCATAAAACAGATTCTTTATTACCAATGGTATTCAGAACACATAGAGGGGAATTTCACATCACTTCTGTTTTTCTGTTTAAATAAAAAGGGAGGTTTTAACTTTAACATAATAGTTACATGTAACAAAACAATTATCAATCAAGAATTACAGTTACAATATTCATATCTACTTTATCTTTTATCATAACTAAGGAAAACTATGACTATCTATTCTTCAACTCCATCAAAGACTCCAGAAAGTTATAATATTTCCTAAGTAAACAAAAAGTGCATTGTAAGAAACTTCCAAAACTCTAGAATTGATAGAGACATCTCACTGCCTGGACAATCACCTAAAGTTGTTCAGTAACACTGGAGCATCCATCAGCCTACAGACTCAAATTCTGAAGTCAAGATACCTTTATTCTGGGTTACCTTTGCAGCACATACAATGAAATGTCTCTCTGAACTTAGCTCCTTCACAGTCAAAAAATTCAAAGAAAACACAAAATATACATAGTCCCGATTCTCTGTATATTCCATCTTACTCTGTCTCTTTAAAGATTTTGTTTTATTTTCTAAAATCCATTTACTACTTTTTATAATCTCTATACTCTTTTTCTTCTCTCTCCCAAGTCTAAGTACATTTATTCAAAACTGTGACCCATTTAGAGATCCTATTTATTTGAATCTGTGTTTATTGTGTATCTATAATTGTTTTTTGACCAGAAATGTCCTTTTTTTCTTTAATGCTAAGTGGGCATGGCTAGGGGTCCTTTTTTTCTTTAATGCTAAGTGGGCATGGCTAGGGCAAACACAGCCCTGCCTTCTTGCTCTGCCCAATCCAACATGGCAGAAACATGTTCACTGCCTCTGAGAGTCATGTACATTGCACCATTTTTATGTTTGCATTGTTGTTAAGCAAATTGTAGCACTCTGTTCACAGAACCCATTTAAATGCTCTGTAGCCAGACCTCTCGAAAGAGTCTGAGCTGTTTAGAAACCATATTGTTTTTTGCTACCACTGAATCAAGAAAACCTCTCTTAAAGGAGCCATGGCATTAAGCCATGTTTAACTCTGTTCTTTTTGTTCTTTTGTGTCTAGAATTCCTCTCCAAACCTTCTCAGGTTTATTGTGGATATAGTTGGCCACATTGGCATGCCAATTTTTAGTAGGAGCCTGCTTGTTTTATTGTATGTAATTTTACTATGTCAAAGTTAAAGCCTTCCCTTTTTATTTAAACAGAAAAGGGGAAATGATGTAAGAAGTCCTTTATATACATATACATATGCATATGTGTTGCTTTAATCAGTTAATTAATAAAGAAACTGCCTTGACCTGTTGATAGCGCAGTTTAGAACTAGGCAGGTAAAACTATACTGAATGCTGGGAGAAAAAAGGTGGAGTCAAGAGACACCATGTAACCACCAGAGGGAAAAGTCACAAGCTGCCAGCTGGAACCTTGCCAATAAGCCATGAGCATCATGGTAAAATATAAACTAATAGAAATGGGTTAATTTAAGATATGAGTTAGCCAGAAATACACTTAAGCTATTGGCCAAACAGTATTGCAAATAATATAGTCTCTATGTGGTTATTTTATTTCTGGGCAGCCCGGAATAAACAAGAGGCCTTCATCTTCAGAGGTAGGGGAATCCCGTAGGCTGTAAGATAGTGTTTAATTCCACTTCCCATGTAGATAAAAGTTGTGGGGGTGATTTGGAGACATAGAAACCTTAGGCAAAGGCCATACAGAAAAGCTGCATATTCTTTTCTACTGTAATTTAACTGTGTGTTACACAAGTAACTTAGGACACAAACACCTAGTTGCAGCTCCCTATGTTCTTTCTTTATAGAATCATGGGTAACAGTTTTAGCAATCCAAATATTATAATATGTACTTAGAATAAACCTTGGCTTTTATTAATTATGAGCAAGTTGATCCCTTTTTAGATATATATATTTTTTATTGATTTTTATTGAGCTCTACATTTTTCTCTGCTCCCCTCCCTGCCTCTTTCCTCTGCCCTTCAGGCTTCTCCAAGGTCCCCATGCTCCCAATTTACTCAGGAGATCTTGTCTTTTTCTATTTCCCATGTACATTAGATCTATATATGTCTCTTTTACTGTCCTCATTGTTGTCTAAGTTCTCTGGGATTGTGGTTTTTAGGCTGGTTTTCTTTGCTTTATGTTTAAAAACCACCTATGAGTAAGCACATGTGATAATTGTCTTTCTGTGTCTGGGTTACCTCACTCAAAATGATGTTTTCTAGCTCCAACCATTTGCCTGAAAATTTCAAGATGTCGTTATTTTTTTCTGCTGTGTAGTACTCCATTGTGTAAATGTACCACATTTTCCTTATCTATTCCTTGGTCGAGGGACATTTAGGTTATTTCCAGATTCTGGCTATGACAAACAATGCTGCTATGAGCATAGTTGAGCACATGTCCTTGAGATACGATTGAGTATCCTTTGGATATATACCCAAAAGTGATATTGCTGGGTCTTGAGGAAGGTTGTTTTCTAAGTTTCTAAGCACACACTGACACCCAAAGGGGCTGTATGAGCTTGCATTCCCATCAGCAATGCAGAAGTGTTCCCTTTTCCCCACAACCTCTCCAGCATAAGTTGTCATCAATGTTTTTGTTCTTGGCCATTCTTACAAGTGTAAGATGGAATCTCAGAGTTGTTTTTCATTAACCCCACATCAGACAGAGGTCTGATCTCCAAAATATACAAAGAACTCAGGAACTTGGTCATCAAAAGACCAATAAAATAATCCAATAAAAAATAGAGTACAGACCTAAACAGAGAACTCTCAACAGAAGATTCTAAAATGCCTGAAAAATCCTTAAGGAATTGTTCAACATCCTTAGTTATGACAGAGATTTATTTATTTTTTAAAGCTTTGTTTATTTAGACTCGTGTTTTATCTGCATGTAAACATTCAGGCCAGAAGAGGGTACCAGATCCCATTATAGATGTTTGTGAATCACCATGTGGTTACTGGGAATTGAAATCAGGACCTTTGAAAGATCAGCTAGTGCTCTGAAGTGCTAAGTCATCTCTCCTGCCCTAGCCCTTAATTAATTTGAATTAAGTGCATGTGTACATGTCTGCTTTGGATTTGTATGTGTGTGAATGTAGAGTTTAGAATAGGGTGTCAGCTTCTCAGAGATGGAGTTTTGGATGGTTGTGAGCATCACAAAATGGGTGCTGTGAATTAAACTTGAGTCCCTATAAAAAGTAGGAAATAATTTTTCCTGCTGAAACATCTTCTGCCTCAAGCTAGATGACCTTACAGTATTTATGTCTCAGACTATCAGCTTCTTTAACTGTAAAATAATATATACAATAAATATAATTTAAAAGAAATCATTTTAGGGTTGTGTTTAGGAGGATGTGTGGTACCTGTTGAAAGTCCAGTAAAAGTTTATTATTAGTCACACTTTTCAATGAAATATGTTTCCCTCTGTTTTGTCTTTTACTTTCCCGTGTCTACTTTTCTGCCTTTCCCTCACATTATAGATTACATATGTATTGGTTAACCTCTTTGCAGTTTTCAAGTAATAGATAACAGGTCTTGGCATTAAATGTTCTCAGGCTTTCACACATGCTGTGATATAATATACTTAATGCTCTCTGTGTACGGTATATGTGTGTTTGCACATGTTCATCTGTATACACGTGTGTGCACAGATGCATGTGGATGCAGAAGTGGTTTGACCTCATTCATCTTGTTGATTAACTGACCTGATATTGTGTACATATTCACTGTGGCCCCTTAAATATTGTCTAGATAATTATTTAAAACTCTCTAAAATGAATAACTGGCTCTGATCATTAGAAATAGGATTTCTTCTTCTTCCCCCTTTATATGCCAATCTGCTTTCAGAGCCTTGAACATTGACCAATGCTTGACTTTGCCTGATATTTATGTATCTTCTTGCTAACAACCAACCTTGTGAGGCAGTTTTCCTCTGGTGAGCTACCTTATCTCAGCTGCCCCATTTAGTGCATTCAACTATACAACCCCATCTACTAACTTGCACATGTTGCTGGATACATCTTGGAAATTCTACTGTTGCCCCAAAACATAATTCATTAGCTTGTTTTCTATTCCCTAAAAATATTCCTTCCCTGGCTCTGCTGTGACCAGTAACACACATTTCACCTATGCCAACAGAGGTGTGAAATTGAATTATTCCATATCTACAACATTTGCATCCTTTTGCCCATACACTTTCCTTGCACCTTTTACCTTCGCATCCTATTGTCCATATATTTTCTTTACCGCCTTTACCTTTGCATCCTATTGCCTGTACACTTTCTTTGCATGTATTCTTTTTCAAATTAATTGTAATATTTCCCCCTTGTGTCCTGTTTGTTCAGCTTTCTTTATCAAGACAATATGATTTATATTCACATTATTATAATAACTTTGGAGGTAGTAACATTAAAAAACAAAAATAGGTTTGATATTACCAAAAAAAAATAAACACAGAGGGCTAAAGAGTCATGTAAAACCACTCATTATGCCACACTCAGAAAAGAAGATGTAAATGTTTAAATTTGGGGACAAAACAAAATATAACCAATTTAATATTATTTAGGTACCATATGGTGCCTGTTCAATTTAATTAGAGGTGTAGATCTAGCTCTTAAAAATCTTCCATTATTATTATAATTTGGGTGAGAAAACCAATAATCAGCATTTTTCTTTACAAAGCTAGTTCCCATTAGGTGTGTGGTAAAAGATGGCCAGAAGGAAGGGAATGTGTTAGGGGTGGAGCTTCTCAGGACTGGTAGTAACTTGCAGGAAGATGAGAGTAAAAAGAAAGGAAAGCAATTTATTTTGGTCATTTTAAGGAATGGGTAACATATATTCACCATTGATAATACATGGAGCAAGAATGCAATCTTATTATATACTTTATCCTCACAACAAACCCATTGGACAACTTTATCATTAGTTTCAATTGCACAGTCCAAGTATATCCATTAGCACTGGACCAGGCTTCTATTATCTCCATTTGCAATGTCCTCCTAATCTTTCCTTACCCTAAGTTTTGTATTTCCCAATCTTTCACAGTGCAGTAACCCAGACTGACCTTTTAAAAAATATCTATCAGGGTCTCCTGAGTCCTGGGAAGACCAGCTAGCCCTGTTGCCCTGCTGAGCAGTTCTTCCCAGAGAGGTGAGTGGGTGCTAGCCTGGGCAGCCTGCCTGCCTGTCTGGGAAGGGAGCACAGCCCTCCCCCCCCTCAGCTTCTGCGGCAGGGTCTTCCATGTTCCAAGGGACCCTTCCCCTCCCCCCACTGCTGCGGGCCCTTTGTCTCCTGAGTCCTGGGAAGACCAGCTAGCCCTGTTGCCCTGCTGAGCAGTTCTTCCCAGAGAGGTGAGTGGGTGCTCACCACTGCCCAGGAAGAGAGCACAGCCCCCCCCCCCCCAGCATCTGCAGCAGGGTCTTTGGTGTTCCAAGGGACCCCTCCCCTCCCCCCACTGCTGCGGGCCCTTTGTCTCCTGAGTCCTGGGAAGACCAGCTAGCCCTGTTGCCCTGCTGAGCAGTTCTTCCCAGAGAGGTGAGTGGGTGCTCACCACTGCCCAGGAAGAGAGCACAGCCCCCCCCCAGCATCTGCAGCAGGGTCTTTGGTGTTCCAAGGGACCCCTCCCCTCCCCCCACTGCTGCGGGCCCTTTGTCTCCTGAGTCCTGGGAAGACCAGCTAGCCCTGTTGCCCTGCTGAGCAGTTCTTCCCAGAGAGGGCTGAGGAGCTCTATCCAGAGAGTGCTGTGAAGTCCTACCCAGAGAGTGTTGAGGAGTTCTATCCAGGAAGTGCTGAGGAGTTTCATCCAGAGTGGAAGAAATGGGCAGGCGCCAATGCAAGAATTCCTCCAACAACCTGAAAGGCAACATGACACCGCCAGAATCCAGGGAGCTCGAAACTAGAAGAATTGAACACCCTACGCCAAAAGAAATAGAAGAAATTGACTCTAAGCGCTTCTTTATGAAAATAATAGAGGAAATTAAACAGGAGGTGAAAATCTGCCGTAAAGAAATGGAAGATAAGTATAACAAAAAAATTGAGGAAATGAGTAAAGAAATGGAAGAGAAATATACCAAAAAGTTTGAAGAAATGAGTAAATCTGTAAATGAAATTCTGGGAAACCAAGAAAAAACAATCAAACAGGTAATAGAAACAGTTCAAGATTTGAAAACTGAAATGGAGTCAATGAAGAAATCACAAACCGAGGGCCGGCTGGCTATGGAAAATCTGGGTAAACGAACAGAGACTTCAGAAACAAGCTTAACCAATAGAATACAAGAGATAGAAGAAAGAATCTCAGACTCTGAGGACACCATAGAGAAATTAAACACTCTGTCCAAAGAAAACAGCAAATCCAACAAATTCTCATCACAAAACATTCAGGAACTGTGGGACACAATAAAAAAACCAAATCTAAGAATAATAGGAGTAGAAGAAGGAGAAGAATTGCATTTCAAAGGTCCAGAAAATATACTCAACAAAATTATAGAAGATAACTTTCCCATCCTAAAGAACGATATTCCTATGAAGGTTCAAGAAGCATACAGAACACCGAATAGACTGGATCAGAAAAAAACATCCCCTCGTCATATAGTAATCAAAACACAAAGCATTCAGACTAAAGAAAGGATATTGAAAGCTGCAAAGGAAAAAGGTCAAGTAACTTATAAAGGTAAACCTATCAGACTTACACCAGACTTCTCTATGGAAACCATGAAAGCCAGAAGGTCCTGGATAGAGGTACTGCAGAAACTAAGAGACAATGGATGCAAACCCAGACTACTTTACCCAGCCAAGCTATTGTTCACTATCAACGGAGAAAACAAAATATTCCAGGATAAAAACAAATTTAAACAATACGTAGCTACTAATCCAGCCTTACAGAGAATACTAGAAGGAAAATCACAACCCAAGGAATCCAACATTCCCAACACTGCCTACATTAACTCAGACATTTAGCGACCCTCCACAAGCACAACTCAACGAAGGAAAACACATACACGCTACTACCCAAAAAAATGACCGGAGTCATCGATCACTGGTCATTAATATCACTTAATATCAATGGTCTCAACTCACCTATAAAGAGGCACAGACTTAGAGATTGGATACGAAAACAGGATCCAACATTCTGCTGTCTACAAGAAACACACCTCAACCACAAAGACAGACACCTACTCAGAGTAAAGGGTTGGGAAAAGGTTTTCCAAGCAAATGGACCTAAGAAACAAGCGGGTGTGGCCATTCTAATATCTAACAAAATCGACTTCAAACTAAAATCAATCAGAAGAGATGGAGATGGACATTTCATACTCATAACAGGAACAATTCATCAGGAAGAAGTCTCAATCTTGAATATCTATGCCCCTAATATAAAGGCACCCACATATGTAAAAGAAACTCTTCTAGAACTCAAGGCAGTCATCAAACCACACACACTAATAGTAGGAGACTTCAACACTCCTCTCTCACCAATGGACAGATCAATCAGACAGAAACCTAACAGAGAAATAAGAGATTTACTGGAGGTACTGAATCAAATGGACTTAACAGACATCTATAGAACACTCCACCCAAATAGGAAAGAGTATACCTTCTTCTCTGCAGCTCATGGAACCTTCTCGAAAATTGACCACATACTTGGTAACAAAGCAAACTTCCACAGATACAAAAAAATATTAGTGACCACCTGTGTCTTGTCAGATCACCATGGATTAAAATTAGAATTCAACAACAATGGTACCCCCATGAAGCCAACAAACTCATGGAAGTTGAACAGTCAACTACTAAATCACCCCTGGGTCAAGGAAGAAATAAAGAAAGAAATTAAAGTCTTCCTTGAATATAATGAAAACAAAGACACAACGTATTCAAACCTATGGGACACAATGAAAGCAGTGCTAAGAGGAAAGTTCATAGCACTAAGTGCCCACCTAAAGAAAACAGAGAAAGCACACATTGGAGACTTAACAACACACTTGAAAGCTCTAGAAAAAAAAGAAGCTGATTTACCCAGGAGGAGTAGAAGACTGGAAATAATCAAACTGAGGGCTGAAATCAACAAAATAGAAACACAGAAAACAATTCAAAGAATCAATGAAGCAAAAAGCTGGTTTTTGGAGAAAATTAACAAGATTGACAAACCCCTATCCAAACTAATCAAACGGCAGAGAGAGAACTTGCAAATTAATAGGATCAGAAATGAAAAGGGGGACATAACCACAGACACAGAGGAAATACAGAGAATCATTAGATCTTACTACGAAAGTTTATATGCCACAAAGTTGGAAAATGTAAAAGAAATGGACATTTTTTTAGATAAGTACCATATACCAAAGTTGAACCAAGACCAGGTGAACAATCTAAATAGACCTGTTAGTCGTGAAGAACTAGAAGCTGTTATCAAAAATCTCCCTACCAAAAAAAGCCCAGGACCAGATGGTTTCAATGCAGAATTCTACCAGAACTTCCAGGAAGAGCTAAAACCTATACTCCTTAATGTATTCCACAATATAGAAAAAGAAAAGTCACTGCCAAACTCCTTTTATGAAGCTACAGTTACCCTAATACCAAAACCACACAAAGACACAACCAAGAAAGAGAATTACAGGCCAATCTCACTCATGAACATCGATGCAAAAATTCTTAATAAAATACTGGCAAACCGAATCCAAGAACACATTAGAAAAATCATCCATTATGATCAAGTAGGCTTCATCCCAGAGATGCAGGGATGGTTCAACATACGCAAATCTATCAATGTAATCCATCATATAAATAAACGGAAAGAAAAAAATCATATGATCATTTCATTGGATGCTGAAAAAGCGTTTGACAAAATTCAACACCCTTTTATGATAAAGGTGTTGGAGAGACTGGGGATACAAGGATCATACCTAAATATAATAAAAGCAATATACAGCAAGCCGACAGCTAACATCAAACTGAATGGAGAGAAACTCAAAGCCTTTCCACTAAAATCAGGAACACGACAAGGCTGTCCACTCTCTCCATACCTCTTCAATATAGTGCTTGAAGTTCTAGCAATAGCAATAAGACAACATAAGGGGATCAAGGGGATTCGAATTGGAAAGGATGAAGTGAAACTTTCGTTATTTGCAGACGATATGATAGTGTACATAAGCGACCCCAAAAACTCTACCAAAGAACTCCTACAGCTGATAAACACCTTTAGTAACGTGGCAGGATACAAGATCAACTCCAAAAAATCAGTGGCACTCCTATATACAAAGGATAAAGAAACGGAGAGGGAAATCAGAGAAACATCACCTTTCACGATAGCCACAAACACCATAAAATATCTTGGGGTTACTCTAACCAAGGATGTGAAAGACCTATTTGACAAGAACTTTAAGCCTTTGAAAAGAGAAATTGAGGAGGATACCAGAAAATGGAAAGACCTCCCCTGCTCTTGGATTGGGAGAATCAACATAGTAAAAATGGCAATTCTACCAAAAGCAATCTACAGATTCAATGCAATCCCCATCAAAATCCCATCAAACTTCTTCACAGACCTTGAGAGAACAATAATCAAGTTTATATGGAAAAACAAAAAACCCAGGATAGCCAAAACAATCTTATACAATAAAGGAACTTCTGGAGGCATTACTATCCCTGACTTCAAACTCTATTACAGAGCTACAGTATTGAAAACAGCTTGGTATTGGCATAAGAACAGAGAAGTCGACCTATGGAATCGAATAAAAGACCCAGATACTAACCCTCAAACCTATGAACACCTAATTTTTGACAAGGGAGCTAAAGGTATACAATGGAAGAAGGAAAGCGTCTTTAACAAATGGTGCTGGCATAACTGGATGTCAACCTGTAGAAGAATGAAAATAGATCCATATCTATCACCTTGCACAAAACTCAAGTCCAAATGGATTAAAGACATCAACATCAATCTGTCCACTTTGAACCTGATAGAAGAGAAAGTGGGAAGTAGTCTACAAGATATAGGCACAGGAGGCCACTTCCTAAGTAGGACCCCAGCAGCACAGACAATAAGAGAAACAATGAATAAATGGGACCTGCTGAAACTGAGAAGCTTCTGTAAAGCAAAGGACACTGTCAGTAAGACAAAAAGGCTGCCTTCTGACTGGGAGAAGATCTTCACCAACCCCTCATCAGACAAAGATCTGATCTCCAGAATATACAAAGAACTCAAGAAACTAGACACTAAAACTCTAATTAACCCAATTAAAAAATGGGGTACTGATCTGAACAGAGAATTCACAACAGATGAACTTCGAATGGCCAGAAGACACTTAAGGTCATGCTCAACCTCCTTAGCGATCAGGGAAATGCAAATCAAAACCACTTTGAGATACCATCTTACACCTGTCAGAATAGCTAAAGTTAAAAACACCAATGATAACCTATGCTGGAGGGGATGTGGAATGAGGGGAACACTCATCCATTGTTGGTGGGAATGCAAACTTGTGCAGCCACTTTGGAAATCAGTGTGGAGGTTTCTCAGGAAACTGGGAGTCAACCTCCCTCAGGACCCAGCAATTCCTCTCTTGGGAATATACCCTAGAGATGCCCAAACATACTACAAAAGCGTTTGTTCAACTATGTTCATAGCAGCACTATTTGTAATAGCCAGAACCTGGAAACAGCCTAGGTGCCCCTCAATAGAAGAATGGTTAAAAAAGGTGTGGAACATATACACATTAGAGTTTTACTCAGCGGTAAAAAATAATGACATCTTGAATTTTGCATGCAAATGGATGGAAATAGAAAATGCTTTACTGAGTGAGGTAAGCCAGACCCAAAAAGAGGAACACGGTATGTATTCACTCATAAGTGGATTCTAACCATAATTAAAGGTCTTTGAGCCTATTATTCGTGATCCTAGAGAAGCTAAATAAGAAGACGAACCTGATGAAGATTATTTACCTATCCGCCAGGAGGTAGGAAATAGTCAAGAGTCCCAGGTAACCTTGGGTGCATGGGGGGGGGTGGGAGGGTTGATGGAAGGGGAGAGGGTTAGAGAGAAGGGAGTAGGGGAGGAATGGAGAAAGCTCGGTTGACCGGGATGGGGGGAAGGGAGGAAGGATGAATGTGGGATCAGGGAAGAATATATTTCAACTAAGGGAGTCATATTAGAGTTTACAGGAAACTTGATTATATATGGGATCCCAGGTCCAAGGAGAGATCCCCAGATTGTTCTCTGGACAGAGGAGGGGGTGCCTGAACCGGCCTTGGCCCGTGACCATACTGATGAATATTTTGCTTATCACCATAGATCCCTCATCTGGCGTTGGATGACGATACAGATGGAGGCCCGCGTTGGAGCACCGAACTGAGCCCCCCAAGATCCAAACGAGGAGCAAAAGGAGGAAGAAAATGACGAAGGACTGCGAGGGATACTATCACCCACTGATACAAGGGGTCGGATCTAATGAGAGTTTACCAAGGCCAGATGGACCGTGACTGAACGAGCATGTGATCCAACCAGATTCTCTGAATGTGGCCGGATTTTCTGAATGTGGCTGGCCTGCAGTCTTTCCGAGAAGCCATTGACAATGACACTGGGACTGGTTTCCTCTGCATATACTGGATTTTTGGGATCCAGTCTGTTTGGATGCTCACCTTCCTGGACCTGGAGTGAGGGGGGAGGAACTTGGACTTCCCACAGGGCAGGAGACCCTGACTTCCCTAGGGGACAAAGAGGGAGGAGGAGAGGGAGGGGGGAAGTGGGAGGGCGTTGGGAGGAGGGGCGTAAATGGAAACTTTTTATAATTTAATAAAATTACAAAAAAAAAAAAGAATTACCAAGAGTTTAAATGGACAAAAACTGTTAGAAACTGGAGAGTGAACTGTGCATGAATCAGACCTGGCTCTAGCATCACAGAAATCTTATCTTAGTAAAGAAAATAATTCAAATTAATTAAACAATTAAATACATAATTACATATTTTCATGGATAAATGTTACTAAGACATTAGTTGTTGAGGCTGAGATTCTGAATATATGTAATTCACAAGCCAATATTGTGTGTATTAAGATGTATAACTTGTTTTGACATGCATATACATTGTGAAGGATTCATCATAATAAATATATCTATCACCTCAAAAAAAAATCTATCAGAGCTAGAGAGATGGCTCAGAGGTTAATAACACTGGCTGCTCTTCAGAGGTCTTGAATTCAATTCCCAGCAACCACATGGTGGCTACAACCATCTCTAATGAGATCTTAGTGGCCTTTTCTGGCATGTAGGCATACCTGCAGGCAGAACACCAGTGGGTACTTCCAGGGTGACTAGATGACAAGGGTATGCTTCTTCCATATCAGAGTACCTAGAAGAATCTTGTGAGCATGTGGAAAGAAGGCAACTGAGTAGCCAGTTGTCACAGGACTCTGAGTCTGCAGGACTTTCAGTCTTATCTTTGCCTGTCTCCAGAATAGCAAACAATAGATTCATGCTATTTGCAAGTCTGTACTATTTTATTAGAGCATGTGAAAAAGGGTACAGACTTCTCATTGCCTTTAGAATACATCTGATATCCTGCATGTTGGGTAAGCCCATGTCAGAGCTGATGGCCATCTTTGTCTTGACACATTTTTTTCTGTCAATCCACTCCTTCACAATGTTTCTGTCATGGCAGCCACAAGCTGCTGCTGACACCCAGATTCCTTCCTCCTCATCTTTTACACAAATGCTTCCTCAGCTCAGTTTTGTCCTAATCTTCCAATTGACTCATGTATCTATTCATGCTTCATAGCTTCATCTCAGTTGCACTTTTGAGGAATGTTTGGTCTTACATTTAATAAAAAAACAAAACAAACAAACAAAAACAAAACCTTGAAGGCAGGGTGTTGTGTAGCCCAGGCTAGACTCAGACATTCTACATAGAGAATGACTTTGAGTTCCTGATTCTTCTGCTTTCACCTTTCAAAAGTTGGGATGATAGATGTGTTGCCCCCCATTCCCATGCCTGGCTTGTTTCTCTTTCAAAAACTGTTTATTTGATCTTTAAAGTTTTCTGTATCGGGATCCAATTTAAAAGTAAAATTTATTCTTAATAATGTAAGGTGTTCAATTTATAGAAATGCCTACAATCAGAATAGAAAACATTTCCATAGGTGTCAGATATTCTCAGGGTTGAAAAGATGGCTCAGTGGTTAAGAGTGTATATATATATACACATATACATATATATGTATCCTACAGAGGAGATCAGCTCCTAGCACACACATTGAGGAACTCACTACCAGTAACATGAGTTACAGGAAGTTGGGTACATGACTCCCCCAGATACCATATACCTATGCATGTGCCCCCTTGTTTATAAAAAAGCACACACAAACACATGTGCTTTCTCAAATATATGTTTCCAAATATTCCTTCTGAATATGCAATTTTCCCTTTTCTACTCTTGAAAGTATATATTTAAAGCACAGTCTTTTATCTTGGTAAAACCAATTATTCAGCTTCTGTGGTTGTTTCCACAGTTTGTCATTTTATTTCTGATTGTTTGACATTCTCTCAAGGTCAAAAATCTTGCTTTATTACCCTTTAAAATTATCACCTTAGATTTATTATTTAAGCCAGTTGAAATTTGCAGTTTCAGTCATGAGTGAAGATTTATTTTTAACATTGTTCTTATTGTTTAGTCTCTGGCTAAGCCCGCAACATCTAACCATGCCTATCTTGTGAACTCTTCACTGACCACAGCAGACAGGTTGCTTTTTACAAATGAGGGTGTGTGGGCAGAGTCAAATCTCACCTGTTTTCTCCAGTGAGATCCATACATTACCTCAATTTTTAGAAGAGATCTAAAACTATGCACTTGTGTGTATGTCTGTATATGGGATTATGCATGTTAGTGCAGTGCCCACAGGAACCAGGAGATGCTGTTGGATCCTTTGGTGCTAAATTTACAGGTGATTGTGAGCTTCCAGGTGGTGGGAAATGAATCCTCTGTAACAAGTACTCTTAAGCACCAAGCTATCTCCCTGGCCCTTACTATCCTTATTCTTATAATGTTGCTTTTACCATAAGAACATAAATATCTAGCAAAGTGTTATCAGTTTAACTAGCTAGCTTCTCCGTAATCCATATCTGGCTGAAGTAATCAAATTTGTAATATTCTGTCTATCACAGTCCAAGTGACATCTTGCTGCAACTTGATTCTTCCTGTCTCTTTGGTGTGATCAGGGATTCAAATCATGCTAAAGGCACGCTTGCGCCATGTTCCTCAGTGAACCAAACAGGCCCATCCCTTGCTTGAGTATATACTCAAATACTTAAATATGTATTTCCTACTATTTCAGTTTCAGATCAGATTATCAAATAAGAAGCTGAATTGTTCTCTGAAATATTTTGGCAGTTTATTGTCTACAATAGTCAATTTGACTCCTTGCTTTCTATTTTCAGACATCAAAAATATATACAGCTGTTAATTCCACAAGATCAAGGTCATTTGATTCTTTTAATATGTAAGTAATGTTGAGTACCTACAAAATGTTAGTTGTTTCTAATTGGGATTCAAGGGTCGATGAGAAACTTGTAGACTGTGCCTTCAAAAATATAACTTTTCATAGCTGACATCTGAATAAAAAATTAATGTGAACTTGGGAAACTTGCAGAGAATAAGGCAGATGATCTTGAGACATATAGTACCACTGAGAAACACCATAATTCATGCATCTTTGGATTAGTCATGATTTATAGTTTGACTGTTTGCATAGCACTTGAATATGTGTTAGAAGTCTTAGTTAATATGCACACTCATTTAAAGCAAAGCAATAATGGACTTAGGATGAGTCAATGCAGGAGCATGTTGATGGACAATACAGCAACAATCTAATGTGCTAAGAAACAGTTTATTCAATTAATGATTGAAATGTTAGATCCTTATTTGATAAGGAAATTAATTCAAATGTCTACATCTCATTACACACACATGTCCAGTTTGTATAGACTTAAAGTGTAACAATATAAAAGTACTACAAAATGTAGAGTAATTTAACTTTCTTGAGGTAGAAACTACTTTCACCAGACTCAAAAAACATGAAATAAAAAGCTAATTTATTTGACAGTATAGTATAAAAAGAACTAATCTGTGACTGGCAAAAATTTTAAAGAACTATGTTAAGAGGCAAAATATATTTTGAACATATATTGCAAAAATAGAGTCAGCATCCTTTTATGGTATTTAAATCAGTAAGATGGACACCTAATTCTTGAAGAAAGTTTGGCAAACTATAAAATACAATTGACAATAAAATATTCACCAAATAATATTAAGACACAAAATTAGGATAATTTAAAAATTTTAATTAAAATAATGATATTTTAATTCATCAAATGAATAAAGATAATTTTGTTTCAAATTATCTGATTTCAGTCAATATTATAGAGGGCAAAAAACTTATATAAAAATGCCAGAGTAATCCTCATATTGATACACCATTTCTGGAGAACTCTGTCAAAAATACACAAAAACTTTCATGCTTGGAACTTTTTTTAACAGCATTTATGTTCAAAGAAATTTTGTCTGAGATAATATATTGATCAAATTCAAAAAGCTTTTAATGACCTAATTAATCACCATGAATAGTTGGAATAAGTTTCAATGTATCAATTCAAGAAAATAATTGATGTCTATTAAAACAATGAAATGCTTTTTTCCCATTGTATATTTCTGGCTTATTCATCAAAAATCAGGTATTGATAGGTATGTGGTGGACATAGAAATGCTCATAAAGTTGTTCCATTGATCAAAATGTCTGTTTTTATGCCAATACTGTGCAGTTTTTACTACTATTGCTCAGCAATACAGTTTGAAAACAGGGATGGTGATACCACCAGCAGTTCTTTTATTGTTCAGGATTGTTTTAGCTATCCTGGGATTTTGCTTTTCCAAATTAAGTTGAGTATTGTTCTTTCAAGTTCTGTAAAGAATTGTGTTGTAATTTTGATGGGAGTTGCACTGAATCTGTACATTGTGTTTAGTAAGATTACCGTTTTCACTATGTTAATTGTACCAATCTACAAGCGAGGGAGATTGTTCCATCTTCTGATATCTTCCTCCATTTCTTTATTCAAAGGCTTGAAATTCTTTTCTATAGGTTTTTCACTTGTTTGGTTAGAGTTTCATCAAGATATCTTATATTATTTGTGGCTACTGTGAAGGGTGTTGTTTCCCTATTTTTTTCTTTACTGATTTTTTTATTTTATTTTGGAGTTAGCCACTTCACTAAAGTTTTATCAGCTGTAGAAGTTCCCTGGTATAATTTTTGGAGTTGCTTACACATACTATTATATTATCTGCAAATAGTGGGACTTTAACTTCTTTCTTTCCAGATTTTTAGCCCCTTGATTTCCTTCAATTGTTGTATGGCTCCCACTAGAACTTCAAGTACTGTATCGAATAGATATGGTGAGAGTGGGTAACTGTGACTTGTTTCTGATTTTAATACAATTGCTTTGAGTTTATCTCCATGTAATTTAATGTTATCTATTGACTTGCTGCATACTGCCTTTATTATTTTTAGGCATGTTCTTTGTATCCCTGGTCTCTCCAAGACTTTTATCTTGAAGGAGTGTTGGATTTTATTCAAGGTTTTTTCAGCATCTAATGAGATTATCATGTGAGTTTTTTCCTTTCAGTTTGTTTATATGGTGGATTACATCAACAGATTTGTATATATGGAACCATCCCTGCATCTCTGAGATTAAGCCTACTTGATCATGGTGAATGATCTTGATACATTCTTGGATTTAGTTTGCAAGTATTTTATTGAGCATTTTTGCATCAATGTTCAAGAGCGAAGTTGGTCTATTATTCTCTTTCTTTGTTCAGTCTTTGTGTGGTTTGGGTATCTGGGTAACTGTGGCCTCATAAAATGAATTTGGCAACATTTCTTCTATTTCTATTCTGTGGTAGAATTTGAAAAGTATCAGTATTAGCTCTGCATTTCAACAAATGGTACTGGTTTAATTGATGTTGGCATGTTGAAGAATGCAAATAGATCTATACTATCACCCTGCACAAAACTCAAGTT
Organism: Myodes glareolus; assembly: GCF_982192425.1. NCBI lineage: Eukaryota > Metazoa > Chordata > Mammalia > Rodentia > Cricetidae > Myodes > Myodes glareolus. Next base: position 64,137,751 of record NC_142038.1, read on the forward strand.
CAAGTGGATCAAGGATCTCAACATAAAACCAGATACACTGAACCTGATAGAAGCGAAAGTAGGAAATAGCCTGGAATACATTGACACAAAAAAATAGCTTCCTGAACAGAGTAGGGCAGACACTAAGAGGAATATTTAATAAATGGGACCTCAAGAAACTTCAAAGCTCTTATAAGACAAAAGTCACTGTCAAAAGGACAAAATGACAGCCTATAGAATGGGGAAAGATCTTTTTCAACCCCATATCTGACAGAGGACTGATATCCAAAATGTATAAAGAACTCAAGAAACTAGATATCAACAATTCAAATAATCCAATTTAAAAATAGAATACAGATTTAAACAGAGAATTCTCAACAGAGGAATTTTGAATGTCTGAAAAGCACTTAAAGAATTGTTCAGCATTCTTAGCCTTCATTCTGCAAATCAAAACAACTCTGAGATTCCATCTTATGGATCTTAGAATGGCTAAGATCAAATTCACAAGAGATAGTTCATGCTCGTTAGGAAGTGGAGCAATGTGAGCACTCCTCCATTGTTGGTGGGAGTGTGGAACTTGTACAGCCATTTTGGAAATCAATATGGAAGTTTCTCAATAAAATGGGAATGGACTTACCTCAAGACCCAGCTATGCCACTGGACATATACTCAAAAGATACTCTATCCTATCACAAAGACACTTGCTTATCAACTTTATTTTTAATAGTCAGAGACTGGAAACAATTTATATGTCTGTCAAAGAATGTATAAAGATAATGAGGTACATTTATACAATGGAGTATTACTCATCAGTTAAAAACAATGACATCATGAAATTTTTCAGCAGTAAATAGAACTAGAAAAGATCATCCTGAAGCGAGGTAACCCAGACCCAGAAAGACAAACACGCTGTGTACTCACTCATACTTAGTCATAAAGTAAAGGATAACCATGTCACAGCCCACAGATCCAGAGAAGCTAAATAACAAAAAAAGAAATTCAAGGGGGATTCAAGAATCTCACTGTGAAGGGGAACTAGAATAGAGGTCACAGGTTGAAGGAGGAGGGGTCTGGATGGGAAGGTGGGCATGGGAAACAGGAGGAATCAGAGGAGGAAGATGGAGGGAGAGAGCACTGGGAAAGACAGCTGGAATCAGGGACGACTCTGGGATGAGCTAGAAACCTAGTACAATGGAAACTCCCAGGAATCTGTGAGGATGACCCTAAGACTCCAAGTAATGAGAGATACGGAGTCTGAACTGGCTGTCTCCTGTAACTAGGCTAGCTTGCCAGTGGAGGGATTGGAACACCAACCCAACCACAAGACCATTAATCTACAATTTTCCCTGCCTACAAGATGTGATAGGGTAAAGATGACACAGAAATTATGAGACCCAATCAATGACTGGTCCAGCTTCAGACCCATACCATGAGAGGGAGACATTACCTGGAGGGCCAGAATGCAGAGGCTAGATAGCCTGGATACTTTGGATATAATCAAACAAGACTGGCAAAAAAAGTCAATTAAATGATTCCTAAATGATTTTTGCTATACTCAGATTGTTGTCTAGCCCAGTTGTTACCAGAGAGGCTTCACCCAGCAACTGATAGAAACAGATGCAAAGACCCACAGCCAAACATTTGGTGGAGTTCTCAGAATCCTGTGGAAGCGGGGGGGGGGGGGGGGGGGGGGAGGAAGGATTATGGGAGCCGAAGGGACTCAGGGCACTAAAAGAAAACCCACAGAATCAACTAACCTGGGTTCATAGAGACCCACAGAGACTGGACCACCAATCAGAAAGCTTGCATGGGACTGACCTAGGCCTTTTGCACATTTGTGACAATTGTGTAGCTTGGTCTGTTTGTAGGACTCCTAATAGTGGGATCAGGAATATCTCTGATTCAGTTGCCTGCTTTAGGGACACTTTCTTCCTATTGGATTGCCTCATCCAGCCTTAAAGTCTTACTAAAACAACTTGATATACCATGGCTAACTGATACACATGGGAGGCCTGCCCTTTTCTGAAGAGAAATGAGAAGGAGTGGATGGAAATGGGAAGGTAAAGGGGACGGGGCTGGGAGGATAGGAGAAAGGAAGGAGAGACTGTGATCTGGCTGGGAAAATTAATTAATTATTAATTAATAAAAATAAACAAGCAAAAATGAGATAATGGTAAATCACAAAATTAAATAAGGAAACAGCCTATAATACAATAGTGTCAACCATTTCACATATAAATAAAATGTGTGTGTGTGTGTGTGTGTGTGGGTGTGTGTGTGTGTGTATTCAAATATTAAAAATGTGTATCTCTGGGGAACAAGGTTTGGAATGAAATCAACATTTATATTTGAAAAAAAATTAATGTTTTTTGGATTACATTTATCATGAGTGTGGTTGTCTTCACAATAAAAATTATTTGTGTTAATCAGAAAATTGGAAATAAAACTATAAATACAGAACATAGAGGTAACAACCATTGCTACTTCCTGTATTGCATTTTTTTGGTCTGTGTACGTATTTCTTAAATATGCTTGGATCACAACAGAGAGATAGCTGGTGTTACTGGGTCTTTCAATTACCAATTTGTTAACTTATTTATATCATCTTTGAGTTCTGTTCGTATTGGGGGAGGGGCATGGAAACAGAAGAAATGGCACCTAAACCCTTCATGTGTTGTAATACTTAGTCCCTTGTCAGTGGCACTTCTAGCAGAGGTTCTATAACCATTAGAAAGTGGCTTCTTGCTGGAGAAAGCACATCACAAAGGGTATGCTTTGACGGTTAAAGCTTTCCACTTCTTCCTGCTCCGTCTGTGTCCTGCATGTGCCTGACAATGCAACATGCCAGCTTCCTGCTCGCGCTGGCACCCGTGTCTTCCCTGCCATTATAGAGCCAATCCCTCTGGAGTTGTGTGCTTTTGGTCAGAGGTTTTACCGCAGGAACAATGATTCAATAGGTTGTGCATTTAGCAAGTATTTACTAAATCCTTTAAGTACTTGGAGCTCTTCTAGATGTGACAGCTGCATCCTACGGTGACTCTCTTCTGTTCTTACCAGAAACAGAAGCCTTCAAAACCCATTTTATATTTGTTTCTTTAGAATAAATACATGCCTGCTCTGCACATGATATATTCAGCATTTACCTCACTGAATATGCTAAAATTCTTTAAATAATGAGGGTTTTTATTCACTCCAATCTGAGGTCATAATCATTTAAATATCTTCCAGTGAACATATGCTTGTAAACCGTCAGTAGCTGAATTAATGAGACTATAAATGTGTCTGTTGATGGAGAGGGAGAAAGGACCATAGGAAAACCACATGGAGTCCGGAAGTGAGTTCAGTATTTATCTTTCTTTCAGGTTCCAAAATGTCAGGAGAAGATAAAGGCCATGTGGACAATTACCATGATATCAGTAGTATTATGAGAAATATTAGCAGATTTCTTTCTGATTCTTGCCCTAACCTCTCAATTATTTTTTCTGTGTATGTTTGTTAGGAACCTGGCTTCGCTGATGGCAGATGCGAGTGTTGGCAAGCTGAATGGAGCATAAACTCGGTGCCAGGTAGAGGTCCAGAAACAGGCAGGTCCTGGCAGGGGAGTAGAATGAAGTAAAAAACAAATGCTCAGAACTGGTAAGGGAGGAAGTGAGACGTGAGAAAATACACTGCATGACCACGTAGGTGTGATATAACGTGGGCACACTATGTGTTCAGAACCAAGAATGAATTTAATCGTTACAACAGAGTTTGAGGCCTGAGAGAGAAATCTTCATTGTTGAAAGCTTGGTACCAGCTGGTGGTGCTGTTGGGTCATTGCAAAGTGGTGGGAATGTTTCTTCCTAGTTGAAGGAAATGGGTCAGTGAGCTGGTTTCCTCTGAAAGCTAAGGAGGCTCTAGTGGTCTCTCCTCCTCCCTCCCTCCCTCTCTATCTCCCTGAGGTGAGACACAAAGCTCCTGGACACTTGACACAGGCATCATCCCGCCTGTTCTGCCCCGCCATAGGCCCAGAAGCAATGGCGTCAAATGGCTGTGGATGGGAACTAATAAAACCATGAGCTCAATAAACTTTTTAATCTCTAAGGTTGCTTTTACTCAGGGGTTTTATCTGTGTCAGTGAAGAACTGAGCACACTGAGGTCCTGGTAAGTTGCACTGTGGAAGCCAGCTTAACTGGAAGCTCATTAACTAAGACGACTAGACCTCGCCAGAGTATGAAATCTGGAATCTGTAAAGGAGTCTGGAACTATGGCTCTATTCTGGGAAATCTAATCACAGATTTCCCAGATCTTCTGATCAGCACGGACCTATTACTTTGACTTTCAGGATCTTACCTGCCTCTCCATGTATCACTGTGCTCTCCCAAGATTGCATTTGCACCTCTGTCCTCCCCCCCACCACACTTTTGCTTCAAATTTAGATGAGAAATGGACTAAAATATTTTTCATGCTAGAGATCATTTGTTATATCTCAATATTTATACCAAACAGAAGCTGACAACCCTTGCCCTTCATGAAGAATTTTAGGTAATTTTGTATTCTACCTATCTGACTAGTCTTTGGTGCTCTAACTAGCTCAATTGGATGAAATAGAAGAGATCCTTTAGTCTTCTCAATTGGCTGAATACTACCCACCCAATTCCAGTCGTCATTCTCAGCCAGGGGCATGTTGTTACATTCTCTGCAGTGGCATTGGATGCAGCTCATTAACCTGAAAACATGTTTCATGGTATTAGCTAATGTATTTTTTTCTTTTTGTCTTTAAATTTTTTTTGAATCTTTTAAGACAGGTTTTTGTTCTATAGCCTAGGTTAGCCTTGAACTCACAGTGATCCTTCTCCCCCTCAGCCTTGCAAATATAGCAATCATAGAGGTGAAACACCATACTTGGGATAATTTTCACTTCTTTGGATATCTTTTTTCATGTTTGTACCCTTAACCATGAACAGAATAGTCGGCAATCAATTCTTTTCTTCCTCCATTGATTCAATGTATCCATTGGAATTCTTCCATTAGTAATAAATAACTACATTTGTTACAAATACAAAGAGCTTAATCGAAAGTGTTGGTTGTGCTCTATGTAGTCATTTGTAAGCATGCGGAAGTCAGATGCCATCTGGGAAGTAGAAACCACTTTCCAGCTCAGTATTTTTAATTATGTCTTTTCACCTGAGCTGCAGGGCACAAGTTCCATTTTCTCTCTGCTCATTATTAATAGAACCACTAGCACAGAACTTTCTAATTTAATATTTTAAGTGAATTTAGCATGCAAAGTATTCTGAAACGGCATTAGCCGTGTAGTTAAGATAATGCCTCAGTTCTGGGAATTTTGTCTCTTCATACAGACCTTTAGATGTGATTCCGATTGAAGGCTCTCTGTCACTTTGTAACATTTACCCAATATATGTGTTACTGCAAGTATGGTCAGTGTGTGATAATGATTTTGTTTACATTTTAGAAGCAATTGAAGCTTATGGAAACTGTGTATCTGGGTCAGTTATTTATGACTTTTGTGGCATGGCTTTGTCCACTCCACAGACTTGCCAGCAGCTTAGAATTAATTAACCTTAGCAAAATTGAATTCACTAGCCTGCATTCCTCAACATCCTCACTAAGACATTAAATAATGAATGAGCACAATGACCATGGGAGAGCAGGACTTCCAAGGAACTTAAGGGAGGATGAGGCCTCCCCAGTTTCCATCCTCCGTCCTGAAGTCATTCCCTTCTAGAGTCAGAAGTCAGACTTTCTGAAGTCAGACACTCTCTCCTTTTCTCTTCCTGGCAATAGAATGAGAGGACTAGAAAGCCCACACCCGGATAGTGCTGGAGTGGGAAAGAATGAATGCCTAAAATGTGCTTTGATAGCCTCAAGTAATATCCACTATGCTTCATGTGGAAATTATTATGAGTTCATTCTTCATGCACTTTTTGCCCTTGCCCTCGAGGCTCAGACTGGCAGCCAAGGCAGCAATTACTGTCGATGGGCTGTTGGTTCTTAGATGTGAACACCTGTCCTCAAGCAAATGAACTGAGATAATATACACCAATTTACCATGTGTGGATAAACCCTACAAATTGAATCTCCAAAATACAGTCTGAGTTGAATAACAAATGACACGGGGTTTAAATAATAGGAAATAGACTGGATACAATAGCTTGGACATCTGTGTCGACGCAGGTCTTTGTCTGCCCAGTCTGGAGCTGTCACACCAAGCTGGGCTTCCCTTTGCATTCTCGGGGCTTACTAAGAGACCAATTTAGGTATTTGTTCTCTCTCACTCTGGCAGCACCACCTAGGTGTGGCCTTGCTCTTCCTCCCATACTATTGCCAGGAAAAAAGAAACAGAGAGGGTGTGACTTCAGATACCAGAGAGTAAACAGTGGCAGGACCGCAGATGGAAGCTGGGATGGCTGGACCATTCCTTCTGTGTTTATGGAGAAAGTCGCTGAAGAATGGTTGGCTTTCCTGGGGCATTCTCATGTTGATTGGTTAAGTGAAGTCGGGGCTTGGCAGGCCTGGGTCCACAGTGCTCATCAGATGAGATAAAACTGCAGCTGATCTCAGTGCCATTTCATTCATATAAACATAAATGTAAATTAGACAACTGGACAAACTATTCATTAAAAAAATCATTACCCTGGAATTTATAGGAGAGAGATTTTCAGAATGAAAATGGCAAAGGAAAAGGATGGTGCAGTGGTTGAGGGAATGGATGTTCAAGGACAATGGACACTGGTGTTCAACTTATCTCTGCCTCTAGTAGTGGGTGGCTGTGGACTTAATCTCTCCCTCACTAACATTGCACACTTGATTTGTTCACTCATTTCCCTGATGCCTAGCATGGTGCTAGGCACATAAGATTTGCTGAGGCAACGAAATGGGTTTTCTTTCATCTGTTGACTGGCTGTGTTATTTTGGTCTGGTGGTATCTGGGAAAACAGCTTTGGGGTGAAGGAGAAAAGATTTTCATTGGAATGTGATCATTTTTTGAGTGCCTTGCTAGGAAGTTAAACACAACTAAGCTTGTTTTGTGTGGTCCCAAACTATTCCTTCAAGGTATTTACAGTGCATAGTCAGGACTTGATATCCAACACACTTCACTTAGTCATACTTGTACATGACTATGCGTATATAGACTCTTAAGTGTTTATTGATTTTTTAAGTTGAATAACATGACCTTAAAGTATATAAAGGAATATGAAACACCTCACTCCCATAATAGCTGTCTTTATTATATAGGCACAGATAATCATACATTTTTCATTTCATAATTTACATAGCAATCAGTCAGAACCTGGATATTATTTGCTATGGTTACATCATTTCAAATCATTCACAGATCAATAAGAGCAGAAAGAGAAAGATTTTTACCAACTAATAGAAGGCTAATATTCAAACTATATAAAGAACTTGAGAAAATAGAAAGCAAGAAAACAAATAACCCAAATTAAAAATTGGGTAAAGATCTACACAAAATTCTTAGTAGAGGAAACTCAAATTGCTAAGGCCACTTAAAGAAGTGTTCAACACCTGTAGCCACCAGGGAAATACAAATCAAAATGACTCTGAGATGCCATCTTACACTGTCAAAATGGCAAAGATCAACAGAGCAAGAAACAGCTAATGCTGGCAAGAATGAGGAATAAGAGGAACATGCATCCATTGCTGATGGGACTGCAAACTTGTACAGAAATTAGTGTGCTGGGTCCTCAGGAAGTTGAACATTGACCTACCTCAAACTTCACCTACACCATTGTGGGGACTAACCCAAAGAATGCTTTATCCCACCACAAGGACATTTGTTCAACCATGTTCATTGCTGCTATATTCATAATAGCCAGAAATTGCAAACAACTTATATACCACTTGATAAAAGAATATACAAGGGAAATGTGGTACATTTACACAGTGGAATATTAGTCAGTCATTAAAAAGGTGAGCTCCTGAAATTTGTGGACAAATGAATGAAACCAGAAAAAAATCACCCTGAATGAGGTATCTCAGACCCAGAAAAACAAATATGGTATGCATTTCTGATATGTGAATATTAGTCATTAAGTAATATAATCAATCTAAAGTATAGAGGGTAGGGATAGAGTAAGGGACCAAAGGGAACAGAAAGATCTCATTAGGAAAGGGAAATAAAATAGGTAGAACTTGATGGAATGAGAAAATCAAGTGGGGAAAGTGAGGAAAGGGAGTTTGTGGGAGAGAATTCAAGGAGTGACAGCTAAAATGAAGGAGCATTTGAATCTCCTAGTATGGAAATCTAATATTGGAGAAATTTCCCAAAATACGTGCATGTAGGAAGTCAATCAAAATGAAATTGCCAAATAATGGGTACAGGGACAGAATCACAACTGGGTCATTTCTTGTCACCCAATGAAACTTTCAGTACCTGAACTGGGTTATAGCCAATATAAAAATGGGACACAAGGGTCTCATGGGAACCATTAAACAGCCCAAGCTGTTGTAAATACTATAGGTTGGTTTTCAAAAGCTGAGATCAAGGCCCCATTGCTTAAAATAACACCTATATCAAGCACAGAGATGTCTAGCTGGTGCCCACATACAACCTTAAACCCTATGTTGAAACATCTTTGGTAGAGGAAGGTATACTGAATGCTATCAAAAGAGTAACCTAAACATCAAGACAATCGCAAACTCTTTGTCTATAATGGTATCCTGCCTGCAAGATGTTGCAGTAAGAAAGATTTCCACACCAGCCCAGAATGGAGTATCATAAAGGTTTATTCATTAAGGGGTAAACTCACAGAAATGGTAGTGTTCCACAGCCATCTACATGCTCTGGAAACTGGAACTGAACCCAGCAGTCAAAGGCCTCATACACATTTTTTATCTGCATATATAGTAGATGAGATCACACCTAAAGTGGGGCAGTTTCTTAAAGGCTCTTGACTGAAGGAGTTCTCACATCACACCTTTTGTCTACATAAGAGTGATCTAAGCCTAATACAAACTATATACAATAAAAACAAATATCAAGTATAAAAATTAGAATTACAATGAGCATAAACAATAAAAACCAAGAAACATATGCTACATGTTTCAATAGTTATCCTATCCTAAGGAGTCTAAGTTATATATTAGAAATGACTTAAGTAAGTCATGAGAAGACAGTAACTAAGACTATCTTGTCTTCAACCCCATCAAAGACCTGAGAAGAGAAATAATTTTACTTCAGTCAACGAGAAGTTCAATCAGGCAACTTCTAAAAGGTGTAAAAAATGACAAAGACAGCTGGCTACTTGGACAATCACCGAAAGTCTCTTTTGCAACATTATGGCAACCAACTTTGGTTAAGGCCTAGAGTAACTGACAGACCATTTCAGAGGCAGGAAAAATTTTTAAAAATATTACCCTGTTTTGGCAAGGTTTAGCAGTCTTTTTGCTTGTGTCCTGCTTATCTAGTCTTAACACCATGCATTTTGTCAGTGGTCAAGGCAGGGGCAGTTCCTTAGCCAAGGTCAGCTTTGTCAAGAAGAAAACAAGCTCTAAGTGGAGTGTCTTCAGTGCCCAACATTCTCTTGGGAAAAGATTGGTGCTGCCAAGGGTAATCATGTCTCACATCAACAGAATTCTAAGTTATTTAAATTCCATATTCTACAGTCCTTTGAAGTGGTTGAAGATTACCTACTGATGTAGAATATAATCTCTATGCATTTAAAGAACCTGATTAATCTAACTATGACAAACATGGATGACTATTGACTTATAATTCTTAATACCTATATAGCATACAAAACTAGGCTTCATGTTAAAATATTAAACAATCTTTAAGTAAGTGTGTAGTAAAACATGACAATGACCTCAAAATGTAAACAATCTGTAAGTACCTTGATCAGAGGTAAAAATGTAGAGTGCAATAAGATAAATATATCCTAAAATTGCATCAATATACAAAATAAACAGAGTCAAAAATATGTATGCATAAAATATGACAAAATAGCTTCAGATAGGTGCACAAAGCTACAGAGAAACCATGTCCCAAAAACTAATACACATTTAAAAGATTTACACGCTAAGTATGTTATATAAGAATGGCAACAAGCTAAGAATATTATAAGGTAATGTCCTACTTGTTCTTTATATAACCAAACACCACCACCTACATGAAGTAACCCAAAGGGTACACAAAGGAATAGAATCTGGCAGATAGATGTGTTCCACTTTGTAGAATTTGGAAAATTAAAATATGTACACCACATCATTGACACCTATCCAGGTTTTTAATGTGCAACTACTTTGGGTTTGGAAAATGCTGATTCAGTAATCACACATTTACTAGAAGTTATGGCCATCATTGGTATACCTGCACAAATACAGACAATAATATGATTCAGCATATGTCTCTAAGAAAATGAAACAGTTTTTGTTTATTATAATATAAAGCGTATTACAAGAATATCACACAGTCCTACAGGTCAGACAGTTATTATAAGTTCAAATCAAACAATAAAGGATATGTTAAACAAACAGAAAGAAATGGAAAATACCCCAGAAATGATTGCATAACACTTTATTGACATTGAATTTGCTTAATGATAATGAGAAAGGGACACATACCTCCTGAAGAGGCCAATTTGGATGACAAGATTCTGGAGTAATAATAGTTACATCTGAATTCATTTCCAGTAATCCTTCAATTACAATGTTATTTATTTGTACCCTAAGCTTTGGCCCTTAATCATGTATAGAAGTCTTCCAAAACACACATTTCCTATTTTCTATTGGAATTTTTGATTCATTCTCCATGTTGATTCCATCATCCAGAGCATTATGTTTTTTACAAGAGGCACTGGATGTTTTAATTTTCCTGGGGAGATGTGTCCTCAACAGTGAAAGGGAATGACTGGACCAAATTTGACCTTGGGGCCTGTTAGAAGCCCTGTAAAGAATTTCCCAAAGGTAATGGTTTACCTTGTGTGTTTGGTGTTGATCTACATCCATTGGTCCAATGGTGGCCATTGCCACGTTTTCTACATAACCTAGAAGATTGAAACCTCTTATTTTTGTCAATCTCAGAGAAAACATTATTTCTAGGAATGCCTTTTCTACAATCCCTTATCAGATGTCCGATTTTGCCACAATTAAAACATTTTTCAAGTTTATGTCTCTTCGTACCTTTGGAAATTGCTTCTATCCAAACCTCAGTATTATAGTCAAATGACTCAACATTGACCATGTGCAGGATCCATTTATCCCTTGGTGCTGATCAAATCTTTAAAGGGCCCTGTATCTTTTTAAATTCTAAGATGGAATTTTCAAAAGCCAGAGATTCAATAAGTACTCATCTAGGTTCTGGATCTTTTATTTGTACAGCTTTAGTGAATCATTGTAAAAAGTCACTAAAGGGTTTTTGTGGATCTTGTTATTCTTAGTATTTGATTCAATTCTTCTTCCTATTCTTGAATCCTGTCCCAAGCATTTAAGGTTGCTGTATAGTATAGGGACAAGTTGTGTTCACTGTAAATAGCTTGATTCTATGGATCAGCATAACAATCCTTGCCAAAAATTTGATCTTGGGAAGCCTCAAACCCTTTACCTCTTCCTTGTTGATCTAAGACTTCAGAATCCTCTCTCCAATAGCTGCAGCTTGTCTTCAAGCACCACGGAGGCTACTTGCAGCCAATCATGTGAAGTAACCTGATTACTTGAAGCCCATGTCTTTACCATCTCCCTAAAAAATGGTGAATGCATTTTCTATTTCCATCCATTTGCATGCAAAATTCAAGATGTCATTGTTTTTTACCGCTGAGTAAAACTCTAATGTGTATATGTTTCACACCTTTTTTAATCATTCTTCTATTGAGGGGCACCTAGGTTGTTTCCAGGTTCTGGCTATTACAAATAGTGCTGCTATGAACATAGTTGAACAAATGTTTTGTAGTATGTTAGGGCATCTCTTGGGTGTATTCCCATGAGTGGAATTGCTGGGTCCTGAGGGAGGTTGACTCCCAGTTTCCTGAGAAACCGCCACACTGATTTCCACAGTGGCTGCACAAGTTGCATTCCCACCAACAATGGATGAGAGTTTCCCTCTCTCCACATCCTCTCCAGCATAGGCTATCATTGGTGTTTTTGAGTTTGGCTATTCTGACAGGTGTAAGATGATATCTCAAAGTTGTTTTGATTTGCATTTCCCTGATCACTAAGGAGGTTGAGCATGACCTTAAGTGCCTTTTGGCCATTCGAAGTTCATCTGTTGTGAATTCTCTGTTCAGTTCAGTACCCCATTTTTTAATTGGGTTAATTAGAGTTTTAGTGTCTAGTTTCTTGAGTTCTTTGTATCATTTGGAGATCAGACCTTTGTCTGATGAGGGGTTTGTGACGATCTTCTCCCAGTCGGAAGGTAGCCTTTTTGTCTTACTGACAGTGTCCTTTGCTTTACAGAAGCTTCTCAGTTTCAGTAGGTCCCATTTATTCATTGTTTCTCTTATTGTCTGCGCTCCTGGGCCAGACCCAAAAAGAGGAATATGGTATGTATTCACTCATATGTGGATTCTAACCATAATTAAAGGTCTTTGAGCCTATTATTCGTGATCCTAGAGAAGCTAAATAAGAAGGTGAACCTGATGAAAATCATGTAGCTATCCGCCTGGAGATTGGAAATAGACAAGAGTCCCAGAACCTTCATCTGGCGATGGATGGAGATAGAGACAGAGACCCACATCGGAACACTGGACTTAACACCCTAGGTCCAAACGAGAAGCAGAATGAAAGAGAACGTGAGCAAAGAAGGCAAGACCAGAGGGAACCTTCATCCGACGATGGATGGCGAAACAGATGGAGACCCATATTGGAGCACCAGACTGAGCCCCCCAAGGTCCAAATGAGGAGCAGAAGGAGGAAGAAAATGAAAAAGGAAATAAGGACTGCGAGGGATGCGATCACCCACTGATACAAGGGAACGGATCTAATGAGAGTTTACCAAGGCCAGTTGGACTGGGACTGAACGAGGACGTGATCCAACCAGATTCTCTGAATGTGGCCGGATTCTCTGAATGTGGCTGGCCCGGAGTCTTTCTGAAAAGCCATTGACAATGACACTGGGACTTGTTTCCTCTGCATATACTGGATTTTGGGGATCCAGTCTGTCTGGACACTCACCTTCCTGGACCTGGAGGGAGGGGGGAGGAACTTGAACTTCCCACAGGGCAGGAAACCCTGACTGCTCTTAGGGATGGAGAGGGAGGAGGAGAGGGAGTGGGGGGAGTGGGAGGGTGGTGGGAGGAGGGGCGGAAATGGAAACTTTTATAATTTAATAAAATTACTTTAAAAAAATGGTGAATGCTTGTCACAAGATACTACTGCTTGCTTAATTTCTTTTAGCTCTTTCATACTTATATGTTTCAATTTACATTCTTTGTATCCATTTGGGTATTGAGTTTTTGCTGCCTGTTCAGAGGTAATAATAGAGTAAGTAGCAAAATTCTTGGTAAGTCATTTCAGACTTTTACAAATACTGGCAATCCTAAATCTTTTTTGTACCTCTTCTCCTCACTTATCAGTTCTGGCAAGTTCCTCAATCATTTCAAATCTTTTTATGACTGTCTTTTGTAAAGCCTGAATCTCTTAACCTGTGAATATATCTAATGATTTCATCAAATCAAATAATTTTTAGGTGTCATTCTGCACAAGTGATTTCATGATATTAAATTTTTCCATTAATGATATTTTCTCATCCTTGGACATTATTTGGATGGTGTGCAGATTGCCTTCCTGGAGTAATGTTATATCTACTTACTTATCATAACTTTTTAACAAATTTTGATTGTCAGTTTTAACAGTATGAATCCTTTCAGATAATTTCTCTGTACCCTTTTGAATTTTGTCTGTCAAATTAAGCTTATCATTTTCAATTGTATGAATCCTATCAGCTAGAGACTATATCCTTCCTAAAAGTTTCTCATTCTTGACTCTGTTGTCAAACCATTTCTTTAAGGATGTTATATGAACAACAAAGCTAAGTGCCATGATCACAAAAATGTATGTCCAAGTTGCCTCATATAATTAATGCAGAATTCCATCCATAGCAGAAGCAAAAAGTTTGTTAAATTCCTGGATGGTGATATTGTCAGCAATTATCTTGAGGTTAGTTTGTCATTTTCAAATTTATTCAATTATTCACTTATTAATCAAATTAATTTAAAATTTTCAGAAAATTGTTGTAGGTGTAATAATCTTTATTGGCCTGCATGTATCGCAGATGTGGCAGTAAGGCAGGTCCTCAAACAGTACCTGACTTACCTGAGACTTCAACACTAACACATTTAGTTAATTAATCAAGAGCAGCACATCTGCATATAGAAAAGTTTTAAGCTGGGCAGAATATCAAGGAACACAAAGCTTGCAGGCAGTCATGAGCTGTGAGGTTACTGGCTGGAGCCTGGGCCAGGCATTCGCAGATCTGAACTGGGAACACAAGCTGGAGCAGCCCCTGCCCCCCAGAGACAGAGCTAGGCCAGAGGCCAGAAAGAAGACAGAAAAGCTGAGAGGAGTTTCATTAAAAGCTGCGTAATAGGTAGGATCTAGCCACATGGGGGGAGGGGGGTTACCAAGTCACCTGTAGCAGGTGAACCAAATGGTGCACAGCTGTGTTCTAAAGAGGTACTTGAGTTGTGTGGGGTGGAAGTAGGCCTCAGACCTTCTGGGCACTGCCTGGTAATGGCATGGACTCTGGCCATGGGGGTTTCAAACTGTTGCAGTGTGTAAGATTTACACATTATCTCAGAGTGGAGTATAATAAAAGTTTGTTGATTAGCTGGTAAACTCACAGAAAGAATAGTGATCCACAGTCCTTTGTGTGCTCTGGGAACGGGAACCAACTCCAGCAGCCAAGTGGCACATGCATGCTTTTTGTCTGCATATATAGTACATGAGACCATGCCCAAAGTGGGCCAGCATCTTAAAGGCTATTATTGACTGAAGGAGCTCCCATAGCAGCAAGAAATGCTAGGATAGTGGTGGCACAAAGCTTGTAAGAGTAACCAACCAATAACTGACTTCACTTAAGGCATAAGGCCCATTCCATTAGATAGTACTCATAACCAACCCTACGTGGGTAACCTAGAGCCTATGATTAGATAGCCCAGAGGAAAACCAAATATACTAGTCAAAAATAAAATAAAATGTAGTAATAAAATGACAGCTAATCATATTCTGTTATACTTATAGATCAATGCTTTATTCAGCTATCATCAGAGAGGCTTCCTCCTACAGCAGAAGGAAACGAATACAGAGACCCACATCCAGACATTATGCAGAGACTGAGAGACCTTGGAACACTCAGCCATAGGTCAAATGTCTCCATCAATTCCCTCTCCTCAGAGCTCAAGGAACCCTGAGGAAGAGGAGGTGGATGAGTGTAAGAGTGGATGGAGGACGCCAAGAAAACAATGCCTTCTAAATCAGCATGAGCAAAGCTCACATGAAGTCACAGGAACTGATGCTATAAGCACAGGATCTACATGGGTCTGCACCAGGTCCTCTGCATATGTGTTATTGCTTCCAGTTTAATGTCTTTATGGGACCCCTGAGTGAGCAAACAAGAGGGTCTCTGATTCTTGCACCTTCTCTTTGTGCCCTTTCCCTTCTGTTTGTCTTGTCCAACTGCACAGATATTATTTTTGTTTTATCTTATATCTTGTTTTGTTATATTTTAAAAAAATGAATGAATGAATGGATGGATGGATGAAAATCTAACCACTAGGGTAAAGATTAACAAGTGAATTGTCATTTATATCTGCTGGGAGAGAAAAAATCAGTTTGCTCCAGAAGAGTAATACCAGGTGTATTGACTATTCCTGGGAAGAACACATGTTCAGAAGTAGTTGACCAACATATAACAGACTCCACAGTTCTTTTTACATACTTTTATTCAATTATAGTTTTTATATGTACTTTTATGTATTTATTCAGTTATAGTGGTTATTGTTTGTCTGCTTGTTTTGCTTTTTGACATGATTTTTTAATTTTGTTTTCTTGGTCTTGTTATTGTATTGGGTTTTTCTTTGTTGAGAAAGAACTTAAAGTTGGGTGTGTTGTGATGGAGGGTATGGAGGGACATGGAAGAGCGGAAGAATACGATCAAAATATATTTAAATTTAAAATTTGTTTGAAATAATACAAAATAAAATAAATTGTAAAAGAAAAGACAGTTTGTCTGTTTGGGATCACATGCAAGTTTTATAGATTTTTGTTTATTAATCTAAATACATATTGGTTTAAATCTTGAAAAAACAAAACCAAAGCAACAACAACAAAAGAAAGAGTGAGAGTGAGTGAGATAAGAAAATTGAAATGAAGCTTCCAAATAGGCAACCTAAAAGTTTCTGTTGTTTAAAAATGTTGTCCCTAATTCTACACCTTTATTCCCTTGCCTTACGTCAACAACTGCCTGTGTAGCATGAAAAGGAAAAACATCAAGGACAACTTTCTGTTTCTTATGTATCTTTGCGGAGAAGATGTAGTTTAGAGCTTCACAAAGACATGGGAGTGTGAAACTGAGAGAAAAGTGCCTGGTCCTGTACCTGGCTTCCTTCCCTGAAATAGTGCTGAATACGATGGAGTAAAAGAAGTACCTGCCAACCGCTGTTAGGGGTGTCCATGCTACAGATAGTCTCCCGTCTCCCGGGATCATGTCTGGAGAGCCTTTGGAATGCTCCTTTTCTGTAATTGCCTTACACAGAATTCTTTGCTTCCAAACAAGGTAAGCCCTAAGAGCTCTCTCTAACCTACCCCACTTTTACCATTGCTGCTGTCACCTGTCACCTGAATTCCTTGCTCTAGCTCACTGTTTTAGGATTTGCTCAGTGATGATGAATGTGCTGAGTTTGCTGTGTTAAATATAGGATAATGAGGGAAGAACTGCACAGATCAGTTTGGGTTCAAATGCCACTAACTCTGCTACACACTTACAGTCATTTTCTCTCGAGCTATAAACTTTTTCACACCATACTTTTTTCTATTCATTTAGCATACTTTTCTGTCTTCCACTGTTTTGCCCAAACTTAGTTTAAATGAATCTAGCAAAAGTAAGATGGCAGAATTCTGAGTCCTACAACCCGGCATCTTCCAGAGCAGAGCAGGGCAAACAGGAAGTATGCATTGGCAGGCAGGCAACCCAGGACAGCAGTCAGCACTTAGTACTGTTCCTCATATTTAGTATCTTCCCTCCAGGATGTGGGCTGCAGAGGAACAAGAACCTCATCTTCCTCTACCTCAAATCTCCCAAGTTTGTCTGCTACCTCGAATGTGATTCATACTTAGTGACGGAGCTGGTGAGTTTTATGACAACTTGACACAAAGATAGTTACCTCTGTACTGGGCATTCGTTTATCATATGAACTTTGTGGGGGCACAATTTAGTCCTATACTAAGTGCACAGCCTTTAATCATTCTATAGCGTGTTTCCTTGATATCAGGTAAGCTTTTTAAGGAACCATGAGAAACAAGCTACCATGATATGATTCTCAAATTTTCTCAGAATGGACAATTCATTTAAGAAATGATAGCTAGAGAAAGGCAACATCTTAGGCTTTCTGACTTATAGGAGATATGGTCTATGTAAGAGTGATTCAGAGCAATAGTTAATATCATGTACATTCATTACGTGTCATTACAGAGAACAAATTAAGAAGTGTGTGTGTGTGTGTGTGTGTGTATTACAGACTTGACTCAAGGTCACATACCTAAAGATATGGCTGACAGGAAGCCACACCAGCAGACTTGGTGCCATAGTACCCTATTTTATCTTGCAATTTCAAATAACCATAGATAACTGCTGTTTTCTATCCGTGTAAACAAGTGTTTTTGGTTTGTTTCCTGATTCTCTGTCTTTTAAAATAATGTTGCTTGACTCCTTGACCAAATTATTAAAATTACCTATTCTTTGGGTACAATGTTTGTACTGTATAATCACAGTTCAGAAGCAATTACTTGGAATTTGTTAATATGCTAAACTTTCCTTTACACTAAAAAAAAAAATTCAGTTTGCGAGTCATCTGAACCTAACATAGAGATAGTATCCTAGACCACAAAGATATTCTCCTGAGAGTGATAAAGGTCCTTCAAGGTAGAGAAGGGAAGGAGAAATCACTCAGGAAGACAAAATAGGTACAATCAGAAAACTGGGTTTTCCCTGGCTTTGAATAGAACAGAAGAAGCAACAGTCGCAAGAACATGAAGCATTTCTCACTTCTGGAAAGAACAAGACAGCGGATTTTCGAGTCTCTTATGGAGACCATGGGCCTGAGGATATCTTAATGTCAGCAGGAACATGCATCTGTTGTAGTTCTACAGCCCAGGGGAAAACAATTGTGCTGTACAAAGTGCTAATTTTGTGATAAGTTGTTGTATCATGTATATAGAAGATATATATAAATACATACACATGCATACATACATATATATTAATAATATATAAGAAAAGCATATATATATTTCTTAATTTTTCTCTGCAATAACATATTCATCATATTAACTATTGCTTTGAATCATTCTTACATAGACCATATCTCCCTCATTTATATAAATATTTTATGCTTTTATATTTTACTATAATCTTCTATTCTGTGAGAATTGCACCTATTATGTAGAAAGTATGATCATATTCAAATTTAACTTTTCCCTCCAACTCTCGGTGTATCTCTGCCAGTCAACCCTCATGCTCTGCTCCCACCATTTCCCTTCTCCCTTTATTAAAATCCACTAAATCCTACCATACTGAGGCAAGGTTGGCAGTTGATGACTTCTGAAGGAGGAAGAATCATTCTTCTTGAAGGGTGTGGTCACTGGTAGGTTAATGTGCTCCAGTGAATGCCCATATTAATGTACATGTAGACAACATTGAATTAGCTTATCTGTGGTCTTGCAAGTGACCTGGGAATATACATGAGAGTAAGGCACTTATTGTGGAACAAATGATCTACCTCCAAAGATGTATACAATTATCATTTATCTTAATGGTAGCTGTAGCAAAGTTATTCAGCAATGAGCAAAATTAAATCAACAGTTTCTACTTATTTAAAGATTGGTGTTTGGAAATAAATGTGTATGCTTATGAATCTTTTGCCCAATACTTTGAAATTTGTTTATCACATCACATCAAAGCATGGTTTTGACAATTCCAATTTTTTCCAATTTCTCTCTCTATCTCTTTCTATGTATCTCTCTCTCTCTCTCTCTCTCTCTCTCTCTCTCTCTATATATATATATATATATATATATATATATATATATATACACATATATATATCTGTAAAGAAACAGCTATATAAAATTGCATTTTTCTTTTAGAGGTTCTGATTAATGATCTTTGCCTGGGAATTTTGGCTTTCTCATAAAACATCCTTGGCTAAGAAATCAGGCTGTGTCAAGGACAGATGGTAACTCCTCTTCCTCTCCTAGTATCTGTGGAATGGAAGAATTTGTCATATCACATATGTTCATAAGATACATTGCTATTGCGGATCTTCGAAGTATTTATGTCTTTCAAACTCTTGGTATTTTTTTTTAGCTGCTTGTATGTCCTTTATGATGTTCCAGTACATCCGCACCATTTGGTATGTATTTGGGTTTATATGTGAAAACATGGCGTTGTTTTAGAATAGATTATGATAGTTTTCCAGTGACAGATCATATTTTTAATGTGCTTTATCAATAGATAACAAATTTGTCATTTTGAAAATTATTTTTATAACAAAGCTATGTAGATAAAATCGCAAATTGAAAAGAGTGTCCCCATGCTTAAAATAAGTCAACAGCCCCTTCATGGACTTAGAAATAACTTTGCTGTTTTGTTCAATGTAAACACGGGAATTACTCTAAAACACAAAGCTAACAAATGGAAACGTTCTGGATATTGATATTAAAACTTTACAAAATGACAACTAAATGTGTGTTTTGTGTCGAGTTCAACAGTGGTGCTATATGCCCTCCAAAGGAACCAGGGCTGACCACTATTAAGCTATCCCCACAATGTATGTCTAATAAAAATAAATAATTTCTCTACCCTGGTCCAAGTTAGCAAATAAAATTGTATATTTTAAAATAACTTTTAAAGTTCATTTCGGCATTATCATAATCATAGGTGTTATATTTATTGCTCCAGGTTCTTGATTTATCATTTGGTACAACTTCTGCCTAATGCCGAAACAGAATGAAACGTGAGCCATGATAACTTTTAGTTAAGATTATAGCATATATAGAAATTCATTCATGAAAAATTATGAAATAATACAATTTACATGTGACAGTAGAGTGATTAGCTGAGTGATAAAATCTGAAGTAACAGTAAAGAGAATGGAACACATTTAATATGCCACGAATTCAGGAAAATGGTTATCTTAACTTTCTACACTAGGATTGGAAGGGGCCAGTCTGTTTGCATCATATGTTCTTTGGGGACAGTGGTTCAGTTTTAAAGTACAAATTATAATGACTTAAGAAGGAGTTAAAAATGTTCATTTGAACAAATGCTAGAAATTTCTGGTTTATTAAGACAAAGTAGAAATTAGTCATGTGTATGTTTTATGACTAAACATCACAAGATATACAAATATGAGTGTGCACTCCTAGGCAAAATGCGGACCATGACCAGCCCCACTGATGCTCTTCTAACTGGAGACCAGTCTTTTACT
The DNA here is from genome assembly GCF_982192425.1 of Myodes glareolus. NCBI lineage: Eukaryota > Metazoa > Chordata > Mammalia > Rodentia > Cricetidae > Myodes > Myodes glareolus. Next base: position 64,158,394 of record NC_142038.1, read on the forward strand.
GCATTTTTCTTATTTTTATATTTACGTTTCATAGTGAGTAGTAAACTTTGCAGGTCTTGGCTCTTTCTGTTAGAAATGTATTTATTCCTAGCTAGCTTAATTGACAGATTAACTATACACAAAGCCACAAAGTTTTATTTAAAATAATTAGCCATTCTGATCTGATAATGTTGCCTGTTGTCCTTGAGCATACAATTTTTATATTTGATTAGATTTATTGTATATATTGTTTTATTATCTTTTCTCTGAAGTATTTCTTGATTTCCTCATTGTCTCTGAAGCCTTGAAATTTCACTGAAATTATCAGTATGTGGATTTATGGCTTATGACATTGTATCTAATATGGCTTTAAACCCACAATGCTTATTAGATTAATACCCTAATCTTCAGAATAAGAATGTACATTGTAAATGTGCATATGCCACACACATAAAACTTTTACAAATATACAAGTCAGGCAGGCATTGTTACAAACTCCTTTAGTCTTTCCAATACTATATTTGGTCTTGCTTGAATATTTTTTTAAGTTCATTGACTGATTTCTTTTGTAACTATAATTAAATTTTTGGCATCTACAAACCATTATTCTCTGGTGACTTCTATTCTTGTTTTATGGTTGCAATATCTTCTTGCACTTCTCTGAGGGGATTAGTTGAATTATTTTTAACTTTCATTCATATTCTCAAGTTATTCCTATTTCCTATGAACTTAATTTTTGTTTTATTCACTTTGATCCTGTTTAGAGCTGCTATTGATTTTTCTCCCAACATGTATTGATCCTTAGATATTGCTTTGTACATTTAAATGAAAAATTAGAATCATTAATAGAGATAAGTTTTTATGTGATGACATGCTTGATATTATGAGAGGTGTGATTTGCTACTTTTAATCAGTATGTATTTTTAGGTATAAGTTCTGTCTTGTTATATAGGTTACTGAGAACAAAAGAATGGAATAGTCTGGCTGACTTATATATTGTATTAGTCAGGGTTCTCTAGAGGAACATAACTGATAAAATAAATTTATACATATATATCACATAATATAATGTATACATATAGGATTTGCTGGAGTGGCTTACAGGTTGTGGTCCAGTTAGTCAAACTGTGACTACCGCCTGAAGGAAAGCCCAAATACCCTAGAGTTGTTCACTCCACAATGCTGAATGTCTCAGCTTATCCTCAGTTCATTGGAATCACAAAAGGTAGGTTCTAATACCAGTGAAACAATGCCTCAGCAGCAGGCAGATGGATTTGTCAGCAAGAATGAGGGCAAGCAAGAAAAAGCAAAAGCATCCTTCTTGCATGTCCTTTATACAAGTTGCCAACAGACAGTGTGACCTGGGGTCAGGAGGGGCTAACCCACTGCAAATAATCTGGATTTGAAGAGTGTCTCTTCCTACATCAAATGATCCAATTTAGTAAAAATACCCCAAAGTGTGCCCAGATGCTAGGGTTTTTAGTTAAGCTTAAAGCCAAGAACAGCCATCACAAATCCACCCTTAATTAACTTGACACAATATCATATCTTATGTCTTGCTTAATTTCCAAATGGAAACAATAACCAGGTCATAATTACAGTTAAATGATATAAATATCCCATTTATAACCACAAATACATGATATATTTTAAAAGAAGTGGTTACATCCCTTGAGAGACATTCTTTTAGCATTTTGTAACTTTAATATGATAACCCCTGGTACTCCCTTAATTAATATCACATTACATGATAAATTGAAAAAAGAAAACATGAATATCTGCACAAACACATTCTTAACAAAACATGATAGAAACATTCATGTAAATTATAATTCCCATTTCTGTATGTAAATTATAATTCTCGTTTCTGTATCTGGTCATGTAGCTCTTTCTGGCCCTCATAACTACCTTGCTCTATTACCCATTATATATTTTCTCCATCCTCAGCAAACACTCCATCAGGTCTTGGTTCCTTTTCCAGAAGAATAACCCATATCTTCATTCCTGAAAGGTCTATGTTTTTTGTCATTCTGCCTGGATTAGGCTGTTGTAGTTTAACATAGACCTTAGCCGCAGGACATGGTAACACCCAAGAGATGCCACAAAGGATTTCCGGCTACCATTGAAATGAAGGTATCTAATTTTCCCTTGAAAAAACTTTCCTCTAGGAAATCGGGATCAGCCACTCCTCCTAGTGCTGTCACTCATTTCTTAGCCTGTTGGTGTAAGGGCATCAGGGGGCCAAAGCAGCAAGGGAAAGTCTGAGCTTCAAGTTAAGTAGAATGGTTCTGTTCTATCTCTAGGGAGGAGTGCTCCCCTGTCTGTAACTGATATTTCTAAAACAGCGGAATTTAAGATCCAAGTAACAGGAAGCAAAATTAAGTCGGTACTGGTTAATTCTGATTAATAAGAGGCCAGGATCATTGAGGAAAATTTTTCTGTCAAGTAATTTTTCAGGCAAGTCCCTGAGCCTACTGGACAAGCTATATCTTGTGGATGACAGAAATATGACTATCTAAGCCATTTAGAGCCCAGAAGAGAATTATTGCGTCCCAAATGCTGGGCAATGAGCTATTTATACTGGTGGCTTTTGGTTTTGTCTTGATCTGACTGTAACCATTCTCTGGTTCTTCGCTTTCAGCATGAGAAAGTATACAATTTGCTTTTGGTTTTCAGAAAAAAAAATGAAGAGACTTTGCATTTTTAAGGAGACCTTAAACTATGATTTCCATTGTGGTAATTACGTGGGATGTTGGAGACAAGAAATGGAAAGTGTATGGTGTAAAGTGATGTGTTTGTCAGAGTTGACAAGGGGAAAGTCAGAGCTAGTTTTTGTTAACTTTAACTAATTTCTGTCCAACAACTGTAAAACAACCAAAAGGAAGGCATTTATAGCATCACAGGTGAAGGGAAAGATGTGATCCTAAAACTCTTTAATTCTATATTAAGTTAAAAGAGTGATTTTTAACTCCTTTGCACCATTGACACCAATGTTAAATATGAAAACTTTGAAAATCAAAACACAGAACTGATTGTATTGGGAACCAAACAGGGCTGAAACACATGTTCTATAATAAGTAAAAAAATCAATGATCTGTGTAAATACACGATATTTATATAAATTACTTATTTATGTAAATATATAATTAATTATTCACATAGGAGCAAATATAAGGAAAATCATGTTATTGGTATTTCCCAAGTTTGACTATTCAAGAATTATAGCTATTTTCATTTTTCACTAAATTTAGAGCTGACTTTTTTTTTACATTTTAATTTTAATCTGGATTTATTTTGTTATTCTTTTTATAGCCTCTTAATTAGGACATTAAAGTATAACAATATTAAATCCATTAGTAATGCTTTTATAGCATCTCATACTTTTTGGTGTATCATAGTTTTATTATCATTGTTTTAATGTATTTTCTAATTCATTTAGAATTTTCTCAATGACCTGAATTATTTTATAGAATATTTTAAAACTTCTAAGTATCTAAGTGATTAAAAATAGTTTTGTTAAGCCTATTTTCAATTTAAACATAATCAGTAAAAGATATAGTTTTTCATATCATGATGTTTTGAAATTTACAGATACTAATTTTATGGTTCACCAAGTAACCAGTATTTTCCAAATACTCCATATGGCAATAAGAACTGAATTCTTCATTTTAGAGTGTATCTGTTTCATAGAGCATAATTATTAATGGACATATTTGCATCTTATATATCTTTAGATGAAGAATATGTCAGTGGCAAAATGCTTGTATAGCATGCATACCGTGCAGGTTGATCCCAAGCATTAGAAAACAAAAGCGTAAATCTTTTATACCTTCATTAGTTTCTTGTCAACTTGCTCTATCAATGACCAAGAAAAGAACAGTAAGTATTTTGCTGTGATGGGGGAGGTATCAATTTCACTAAGAAAATTTTATCAGTCTTTGCTTTATATGTTCAGAAGATGAACTGCTAGGTAAGAGATAAAATTTTACACATTCTTGGTGGAATATAACATTTCATTATTCAAAGCCTTTGCCATACTGTAATTCAAATCATGGACTCTGCTTCCATTTTGGCACATTGATCCTGCATCACAGTTTCAAGGGACGTTGTTTCTGACTAGGCCATATTTTCTCTTCATCATAGAGACCCATACTCAGCTATCTTTTTCTAGTATTTTGTTTTCCTTCATTTAAAAAAGAGTCTTTGGGGGTAGGTAGTTAGAAGGATCAGTGCGTGAAAGTCCTTTCTTAGTATCAAAGCCCAAGGATTTCAAGTCAGTCTCAGACTGCACACAGAAAGAGAGTACAGACAGCCAGGACTGTCCTCTAGCTTCGGCATGCACAAAATGTATGCATGCACCTTTGCAAGCATACACACACACACACACACACACACACACACACACATTTTTTAGTGTGCCATTTCTCTCAGATTGCCATTATACTTCTCTTCATGAACCCCCAGTTCCTCTGTCATGACCATGTTGTGTAGGGGTGCATTTCTTTTAATAATCATCTTGGGAATTTATCAGGGATTTTAAATCTCAGAAATGGTGCCCTTTTCTAGAAAATTTTTGGCTGGTTTCAATTTGGAAACAAATACTTCCCTTTCTGTTCATCTTTCAGGAGCTCTGAGTAGAGATACAGTATTCTAATCCTGTCTTCAACATTTCTTAAGTTCTACTTCCCATTTTTCTTCTGTGTAACTGGTGTTACATTTGGTTGATTTTTAAACTCAGTACTCTCCTTCATGCATTTCCCTTTCAGTGAGCAGTTAATAATTTTTTCAACCATTATATTGAATTTCTCATTTCAGTGATAACATTTTTCATTTCTAAAAGTTTTATTTGGAAGTTTGGAAAATCTTGCCTGGTCGGTATTGTTAAAATAATCTTTTTTGTATATTATACATTTGCCTTTTGTCTTGACAGCATAATTGTTTCACATACTCACTCTGAGCATACCAATGTTTGGCGTTCATGGATTATTATTTTGTTAAGTTGTATGCACCCTCCTATGGCTGGTGACAGAGCTCAGTGGTTGAGTCCTTGACTTGCATATGTGAGTCCTGTATTAATAACAAACAGTAAAAAACAATACCTTCTTTCTCTTCCTTCTTCTCTTCTGTCTCCCCTTTGTGTGATAATTTTGTGAGACTGAATTTAAAAGTAGTTATTTCAGAGACGTTTTCTTTCTATAGGTAAATATGGAGTAGGAACACTAATGTTTGACTTATGGACTAAGCAGGCCACATTAGTTACTCTCTTTTATAGCCATGAGTAATGACACATGAATACCTAGGAAGTTACTAGAAAGACATTTCTGTTTTTCCAGTTCTAGAAAGTCATGTTCAGACTGAGCAAATATTCTCCGATAACATCACGCTCCTTCTCTGCTCTCTAATTCAGACACAGAGAATTCACTGCCTGTGAGGATCCTCGGCTCCATGTGATTGGCTCTCCTTTCACAGCCTCCTTCTGAGAGCTTCTGAAGTAGTAGATTTGATTGTTATCTGCTGTGGTTCATTAAAACCTGAACTGTATGTCTGCATAGCTGCTCTTCATTTCTCTGGATGCCTCAAGAAGCTTCTAATTGTCTGATGACTCAACCATGCACTTAGAAGATGTTTTTAAAAACACCATCCAATGGGTGCATTTAATGTTTAGACTGTGGTTTTTAAACACCATTTTGGAAACATGGCTGACCCAGGACAAGCTCAGACAAAATATATAGTGAGCCTCATATATCCTGTTGTGCCATAATCAAACTAGGTCTGAAAGAATAAACGTGTGTTTCAGAAGACCAGGAACTAGTTCTGCACAATTCAAACATCAAAGAGGATACCAGAAATAATTGACTATGACTACTGAATATGATTCTAGTATAGTATCAGATATCTCTCTCTCTCTCATACACACACACACACACACACACACACACACAAGTGTATGTATGTATATTTATTATCAGGAATTAAACCTAGGATAATCTTAGGCATCAAATAAGAGCCTTGCCATAGAGTTGCATTCCCAGCAGTTATATGTATTATAATAAAGGCAATTTTTGTAATAACTCCTCATGCTCGGAATTGGTAGTTAAAGAGAAGGCTAAGTTTCTGGTTCAAGTTTTTCAGAAGATGATTGCTTCAAGTCAAGGTAATAAAATATATGCTGTTTAAAAATGAAACAAAACCACAGTCCTAGAAATGCTAATCATCCAGAAAGAGGGTACAGGAATCAGAAAATGATAGTTTTTGAAGCCTTGAGTAAAAGTTTAGAAAAGGACATCATCATAGGCTAAAAATCATTGGAAGAAATGTTCTTGAGTTTTCATATATGGAAGTATAATCCCAAATCTCACTTGGAATTTGTAGAAGGAAGAGAAAATTGCTTTACTGCAGAGATATTCTACAGCCACTGTCTTCATGTGTAAATTAGAAACAGCCTCAAGAATGGATAAGTGGTACAGGATTTGCAAAAGAAGTCATGCTTTACATACTACTCTAGGCCAAATGGAGTCTAGATATATATCTTTCGACGTGTCAGACACCACCTATGCTAATTAAAAATTTAAGAGAATAGGAGGGCCTGGAGAATTGCCTCAGCAATTAAAAGCACTTGCAGCCTTGCAGTGGTACTGTGCAATTTTAATCTCAGCACTTGGGAGGATCTCTGTGAGTTTGAGGTCAGCTTGGTCTACAGAGAGGGTTCCAGGACAGCCAGGGCTACACAGAGAAGAATCCCTGTCTCAAAAAACAATAACAACAACAACAAAAGAGAACATTTGCTGGCTGAATTACTGGCACCTAGTCAGCTCACACTGCCTCAAACTCCCGTTCCAGAGGGTCTGAAACCCTTTTCTGACTTCCCCAGACAACTGCACACATGTGATGTGTATACAGTCAGGCCCACATACATGCACATAAAATAAGATAATATATTTGAATTATTTCTTTTATTTTGAGATTAAAGTACAATTACATCATTTCCTTTTTCCATTCCTTCTTCCAAATCTTTCCACATACCTGTTTGCTCTCTTTCAAATTCATTGTCTTTTTTTTCATTTATTGTTTATATATGTATATATATATACATGTGTACACACACATATATACATACATACATACATAAAATTTTCTTAGTCTGTGTAGTGTTACTTGAATGTATATGTTTCAATGGATGACCATTGGTTTGGGATAACCAATTGGTGTGTTCTTCCCTGGGGAAGACTATTTCTCTTTCTCTCTGTATCCCTTTGTCACTGTAGTTCTTTAGAGTTGAGGCCTCATGAGCTTTCACCTTCCCATTAGCTTGTCTATTACCGTGTGCCTAATCAGCTCATGTTTGGATAGCCATGCTAGTGAGATTTTATGGGTGTAACTTCTAATTCTTTGGAGATACAATCTCACAGCAAACTCCCCAATTTTCTGGGTCTTAGACCTTTCTGCCCCTGCTTCCAAAATGATCTCAGAATCTCAGATGTGGGATGTTTTATAGATATATCCATTGGTCTGGACTTCACAGCCATTTATCTTGATTAGTTGCAGTTTTCTGTAGTGGTTTCTACCTGTTGCAAAGAGAAGCTTCCTCAATGAGAGGTGAAGACTATACTTACCTGTATGTATAAGCACAAATATTTAGAATAAAGCTAGGGATTATACAGGCTTAGTAAAGAGGTAGTTATAAGTTCTCCTCCAAGATCCATGACTCCAATAGTTCTTGGTGGTTGGCTACATTTCCAGTACCAGGAATGAATTTCCTCTTGTTGAGTGGATAAGTCCAGTTAGGAAGTTGCTGATTGTGTTCTGTTGTATTTTCTACTTCAAAGGACAAAGACAAGAGAAAAATAGAAAAATTAAGTTTTAATAATAAAAGAAGTATATGATAGTAGAACTTTATATGTTTGAAACAAATTATATATGAAAGTACATAATTTTAGGTCCAAGTGAATGATCCCCAAACTAATGACCCTCTTCTATGAATTAAATAGTTGTAATGAATAAACAATGTGAGTTCTGGAAACATGTAACTATCCGAATACAAATTGAGGAGGACCCCACAGTAGTTTATTTTCACTGTGATTAATTTTTTGCATAAGTCTGTATTAGCAATCATTATAATATTTTATGCATATTTTGAATCCAAAAATAATAATTATACTATAAATAATAAGAATAGGAAGTAGTTACACATAATAAAATAAGAATGAGTCATGAATCATGTGGTAGTTGACTTCAAATGCTATAAGAGTATCAGTATTAACTATAAAAAAGATACATATTAGATAGAACAATTCATGATTATGATTGATAGAAGTAGATGAAGATGATGGTAATAAGAGATAAATTGTAGGTGGAGAGTGCTTGTTCATTTCCCGGCTGCCCAGACCCAAAATAATCACACAGAAACTGTGTTAATTAAAAACTGCCTGACCAATAGCTTAGGTCTCTTATTAACTAGCTCTTTTATCTTAAATTAATCCATTCCTATTATTTTATATTTTAGCACAAGGCTTGTGGTTTACCATTAAGGTGCTGGTTGGTGGCTCACGTCTTTCTCCTTCAGCGACTACATGGCCTCTCTCTGACTCCATCTACTTTCTCTTCTATCTTAGCTTGAAATTCCTGCCTTGCTGTATTCTGCCCTGCTGGTAGGCTAAAGCAGCTTTATTCATTAGTCAATGGTAACAGAACATATTCCCAACATACAGAAGGGAATCCCACATCAAAATGGATGGTACTGATAGGTAGATGATAGTTAATAGATAGACAACACATTAAATATAATGATGATACATAGATAGGTAAATAATAATGGATAGATAAATGTTGATGGTGTTAGATCATAGATGATTGTTGATATATAGATGTTACATTATAGGCAAATATATAATTATGGGTGATAGATGAGTAGATAGAAAGATTGTATAATTACAGACACAAAAATAAAACAGATGTGGAGAGGATGCTTTTTAGTTGACTCTATTTAAAGAGTTTCTAGAAGCAAGCATTATCCAGTAGCAATGTCCACACATAATACCAAGATCTTGGTTTCTAAATAGCATTCTTTAGTAAAAATAAATTTTTGATTATTTAAGAAATCTCACAATTCAGAATTGGAACAGAGAAAATACAAAATAAATCTGGAATATCCTGTGGTATCAGATGGTAAAGAAACATATAGAAAATAATAAAAATACATTGAAAAGATTCGAATACCTAGTGGCTCCATCTTTGGAAATTAGAGATCTAAGATCAATGACATCAAGCATGTATAACTCATAGAGCAAAATATTTCCATGAGGTCACTTCAGTACCAATATGCAATTGAATACAAGTTTAAAGAAAAACTTTTTCCTAATATTTTAATATCAATACAAAATCAAGTAGAAAAGAAGCATTTTAGCTTTTTAATTGTCATTTGGTAAGTATTACAGTAGTACTTGCTGCAAGCAAAATCATTAATGGAAACTAAAACGAACAGAATGAGGAACATGGGAAACAAAACACTTCCATAATTTTAAAGCATTTCTCACATGATAGTTTACTCATTATAGGGGAAAATAAAATAATATGTGACTTCCATGGAGAAGCCAAGTATTTACTCCATTATCCCAGGAACCAACTTTAACAGTGCTCTTAGCAACACTTTTCTGTAAAGGGTGATATTTGGATTATAAATCTTCCTCCAAAACTGAGATATTTAAAGTCAGGCCCTCAAGTGAAGATGATTCTGTTGGATAGTGATAAACTAAGAGGTGAGGCTCGATGTAAGAAAATTAGATCATTGAGTATGCCATTGAAGGAGATATGGGTTTCTGTCCTTTCTAGAGATTTTGTTTGTTTGTTTCTTGACCACTAAGTGTTGGGTTGTTGTGAACCTCTGCTATGACTTACTTCTTTTTTCTTAAGTCCAAAGCCAAAGAGGCCAAGAGACCACAAATTGTAATTTTTTACAATGTGAAGCAAAAAAAAAATTCTTCCTCACACACTGATTGTCCAAAGTATTTTTCACAGTGGAGAAAAGGTGAACACACATAAGAGAATGGTATCAGACTCTTTTATGGTATTCTTGATGCAGACATGAGTGGAATAATTAGTGAAGTTTGAATATAGTCATAAACATTTTTGGTATTATCATAAATTTGGTTATATCAATATTAACTCAGAGGGAAAATTGAGTGGAGACTGTATTGTAATTCTTTGAACTATTTTTGGAGGTACACATTTATTTCAAAGTGAAATGGTTAAGAAAAAATTAAATTCGTATTTTAATTTTAAAACATTTTATCTCTTGAAATGTAACCTTACTTTCTAATTCCTGTAAGACTTAAAACTTGAAAATCTGTCATTCTATTTTCACACATTCAAATTTTTGTAAAATTTTGTAAGAGGATCTTATTTTGTGAGTGTGTGTGATAATCCCTGGAGTAATAGAATCATTAATAATGACTAATTGAGTAACACATTTTTATAACAGGTACAAAACTAACAGACAGTTTAATTTGCACACTGTAACAGGAATAGACAAATGCTGTTGTAATTTAGTATTTATCAGTAGGAGTCTGGTTTTTTTTTGGGGGGGGGGTTGTGATGCTAAGATTGAATTCTGAACTTCCTTAACTTTAGTACATATTCTATCACAAAACAATAGCCCCAGAACCTTAAAAGCATTTTCAAATTTGAGATACTCTCATGTGGGTGGTGGAACACTAGGTAAAATGCATATACATTTGGGTCACCTGTGAGTCTCTTATTCAGCACGTCTGAGTGGAACCTGAGAACGGACATTTCTAGAATGCTTTCAGTAACATTGACAGGATTTATTCTGGGACCTCACTTTGGCAAATGTTGGTGTCAACGATGGTTTGAAATAAAAGGGCTGATTTATTATCACTTCAGGCTACATTTCCCATTTTACAAAAGTGCCTGCAAAAAAGGGACACTTACTCCAACAGCATATTTTAAGAATATATTTTAATTAAAATATAATTACATTTTTCATCATCCTTTACTCTTTTCACCTTTCCTATATGACTTCTTTCCATCCCATCCTATGTTCTCCTTTGTCCCTGTCTCAAAGTATGACCTCTTATTATTATTGTATATAATACACACACACACACACACACACACACACAGCAAATAGATGATAGATAGTAGATAGATAGATAGACAGATAGATGGTTAGATGATAGATAGATGCACAAATACATAAATACAACTTGCTGAGTTGTTTTTGTCATTTGTGTGTATATGATTATTTTGGGGCTGACCACTCTGTTTTGGATAACCAATTAGAGGTTCATCCATGGGAGAGGCTAATTCTTACTTTCTCAGTAGTCATTAACTGTCTTCAGTTTTTGTCTAGAGGTGGGGTTGCTGTGATATTTTTCTCTCTTTCTCATTAGCATGTCTAATTATATTCTCATGGACTGGGGCTTGTTGAGGCACCCATTTTAATCCTAGAACTAATCAAGAATAAAAATGTTACAAACCAGTCTAGAAAGATGGCTTAGCATTTAAGAATATTTATGCTCTTGAGAATTTATTTCAGTTCCCAGCACCCATGCTCAGTGCCTTATATCCACTTTAATTTCAATTCCAGGAATCTGATGCCTCTTTCCTTCATAAGTACTTGAATGTACACACGTGCACACACATGCACGTGCACATGCACAAACACGAATAAACAAACCCTTAAATATTATAAAACATATAAAATATTATATGAAGTGTTTTCATAGTAGTCTAGAAACATCCTTTAATGGCCCAGCTTTTCAAATCTAAACATCTGTACATGTTCTCTTTTTCTTCTTTTTGTTTTGATGGATTATCTATTAGAAGTAAGGAAGGATTTACCTTGGTCAATGGTTTCAGGTAATCAATCTATTATGGTGTGGAAGGCATGGTAGACTTTATTACAACAGGAGATTTTGGTTATGGTGCCTTGCCAACTGTTGAATTGGAAACCAAGAAAAAAAGGGAGGATAGCCTAGGCTAGACTCCCCAATGTGTGCACCTAATCACTTCTCCCCACCACTCAGTACCCATGCTCTAACATTTCCACATCTCCAGAATCGGTGCTTCCAGCTGGGAAATCAAGTGCACAAACCCATGTGCCTCAAGAGATGTTTTAGTTCCATGTCCTGGGAAGTAAACAAGAAGTAGCATATGCGCAGATGTCATAACATTTCAAGCTTATTAGTGCAGAGAATAAAAATTCTGTTATTATGCTATTTTATTTTTTAAAATGAGATGTATTAGTCAAGCTTTCTTTATCTATCACCTTATTTCTATGACTAGGTAGGCTTTTATGTTTTCATTTTCTCTTAAAACCATGCCTTTTATTGAGCTAATCAGGGTACATTCTACCCACTTGGTATTTCTATTTAAGACTTGCTATGGCTACTACCATGGTTTGCATGCACTTCTGAACACTTAGGGTTATTTGTGCCATGCTGTGTTAGACTGCTGGTTGGCTCCTTTTTTTTTAAAGCTTGCATAGGCACCTTCAGATACCTTAAAATCTATTCCTTAAGAGAGAAGGCCTTCAGATCAGTTTCAGATTAGTATCGTCTTGGACCTGTATCTGAAATACAGGCATCTTCAGCAATAAGGACTTACTTTACATTTTTTGGGCGTTAAGGCAACCAAGGGAAGTAGTAATAGTCTGTAGTGCTTTGAGATTCTCTTGAACAGCGCTGACTAGCAAATGTTTCTTTTAGTAATGTCAATAGCTACACCCATGAAGTATCACCAACATGACTACTTAAACATGAGCTGAACAATGACAACAATAGACATGACAAAGTGCATGAAAGAAAGACCAAGGGGCCTCAAACTATGCAAAGAACTAGAGTCAACTAAAGAATGGTGAGTGGGAGAAATATTCTTACCTAGGGAAGAGAAATCAATTGAATACCTAATAACAAATGTTCAGCCCTCAAAACATACAAGTAATATACAGAATAAACAGGTTATATTTAATGATACATTATATATATATATGTATATATGTATATATATATATATATATATATATATATATATATATATATATATAAACATGTGGCAGCTTTGGTGTGGAAAGTTCTTCTGCATATGTGTTGCTTTTATTGGTTTATGAATAAAGCAGTTTCAGCCTACAGCAGGGCAGAACAGAGTTAGGTGGGAAAACTAAACTGAATGATGGGAGAAAGAAGGTGGAGTCAAAGAGACACCACATATCTGCCAAAGGAGACAAATGCTGGAATTTTACCCGATAAGTCACAGCCTTGTGGTGATATACAGAATAATAGAAATGGGTTAATTTAAGATGTAAACGATAGCTACAAATATGCTTAAGCTCTTTGCCAAGCAGTATTTTAATTAATATAGTTTCTGTGTGATTATTTTGTGACTGGGCAGCTGTGAAATGAACAAGCAGTCTCCTGCCTACAAAATGGCCCCCAATGCGACCAAGCTGCTTATCCTTTTAAAAGTGCTCCTGCTCAGAAAATTGTTGCAGATATCCAATAAAGATAGATTCATATTTAAAAAAGACCTCTAAATAGGTCACAGTGTATTTCAAAAATGTGTGTAGGCTTGGGAGAGAGAAGAAAAAGAGTATAGGTAGTTATAAAAAGAAGTAAATCATTTTACAACAAAACAAAATCTTTAAAGAGACAGTACAGACAGTAATAGATTAAAGTAGTAAAGAAAAATAAGCCATGTAAAGATGGAAATTACAGAGAATCTGGATTATGTATATTATTGTGTTTTCTTTAAATTTTTTGACTGTGAATGAGCTAAGTACAGAAAGACATTTCATTGTACTGGCTGCTAAGCTAAACCAACATATATATTTTAAAGGTATCTTGACTTCAAAATTTTGGTCTATAGATATGTTTCTTTGAAAAAAAGTTCTGTTCAACCCTCCCCCCCCGCAAGAGGACAGAATGCTATGGATTCCTTAACAGCTAAAATGGTTTGATCAAACAAGATTCCCTGAAGCAATGGCCCAAATGGTTCAACATCCATGACAGCTTCAGGACTGCTGGCTGAGATGAACCTACCACACAGAATAATCCATAAAAGACCTGATTAACAGCACCCTGAATCACCAGGAAGTAGTTTAGAGAATAACACCCAAATTTCCTAAATTATAGTTCATAAATGTTTGTTTACATGTAAAGGGAGATATGCTATAGAGATGAATACTTTGCATTGGTAGGGATCTTGATCTACTGATACAAACTTAAGTGTAGAGAGCCACGTGATGCCATGCCTTACAGGTGGCCCTGATTCCTGCCTTCCACCTTTCCAACGGTGAATGCTCTCAGATGTGTAACAACTCCATATATGGCTAACACTAAGATCTGGCTTGCTTCCGTGTTTCTGGGCCTATCTGCGTCTCCCACATGGCTTGCTGGGGTTGGCTGCCCAGAGGTTATTTAAGCTGCAGACTGGCTTTTCCCCCCGGTCGAGAGGTTGCAAGAGGTGGCGAAAGGATGAGAAGATTATTTTAAGGGCCTGAATAAACCGCAGTTAAGAAGAATCCGGTGTTGCGTCTTCATTACTGAAAAGGCGGACGCGACACTTAAGGTCAATTTTATTATATGTATATTTATGCTCTTGAATAAGGTATTGTGTTTGTACAGCTCATTTAAAAATGTAATGTATAACTGAAAAAATACATGTTAATTGATAGTCATTTATAATAGTCAAATTTGTAGTCATGTTAGTTAGGTTTTCTAGATTACAGAGATATATTACAAATGTATAGGTATTCTTAAAAATTTTTTGAAAGATATACAGAATATGGCATTTAAAATGTTTTAAGAAGCTAAGACTTTTCATGACAATGAAACACATCTGCTCCTGACAGCACCAATCTACTTCAAGAGAATGATGGGCATCAAGAGGCTCCTTATGGAGTTAGTTAGCCATTTGGGCAAGGAACTGCTATTGCCTGGACTGCTTGGTGGTATGATGTATAAACTGGACATGCAAGACCCACACAAAAATGACGGATGAAGTTGCCTAAAGAAGGTGAGATAGTCCTTCAGTGTTCCTGCTTCATGAAAGAGTTTGCCAGACATCCTATAGGGCACAGAAAAAAATGACTGACAAACTTTCAATATAGACAGAACTATCTTTAAGACTACCTGCTTCATGAAAAAGCCTGTTGGATACTATGCAACTGTAGGCTGAAGATGAATGCTCCAATGTCACAAAAAAAAAAACCTTGGGGGACTGCCTAGGTAGCTAGATGTCTCTGTCAATTCTAGAGATTTGAAAGTTGCTTACAACGCACTTCCTGTTAACTTAAGTACTATTATATCCTTCTACAGCCTTTGAAGGAATTGAAGAAAGATAGTTATAATCATAAAAGATATATTAGATGTAAAATTTTAGACTTACAAAGATAGGATAGAATAGTTTCCTTAATTTGTCAAATGTAAATGGACTAAATATTATAATTATAATACTTGCATGTTAGCTGTTTTGTTATATGTAATTTTACTACGTTAAAGTTAAAACCTTCCTTTGTATTTGGAGAGAGAAGGGAAATAGTATGGGACATCCTTCTGAATATGTGTTGCTTTTATTTATTAGTGTATAAAGCTATTTTGGTCTATTACGCGACAGAATAGAGTTAGGCAGGAAAACTAAACTGAATGCTGGGAAAAAAGAAGGAGTCAAAGAGATATTATATAGCTGCTGAAGGAGACAGATGCTGGATTTTTACCAGGTAAGCCACAGTCTTGTGGTAATACACAGAATAATAGAAGTAGGTTAATTTAAGATGTAAGAGCTAGGTGGAAATACACTTAAGCTACTATTGGCCAAATAGTATTGTAATTAATACCATTTCTGTGTGATTATTTTGTGTCTGAGCAGCTGAGAAATAAATAAACAGTCTCTGCTTCTGCAACTTGTATGAAACAGAGGTCATGAATTTGAAAGAGAGCAATGAGTGGTATTTGGGAGGGTCTGGGGGAAGATAAAAGGATGTAATTGCATTATAATTTCAAATATAAAAGAAATAATTTTTAAAATAGATTTTTTTCTGTATCTCAAGGTGAAGATTTAATAAATAAAGATTGAAAATTTGTAAAATGGAGAGAATAAAAAACTATTGCAAAATACACTCAAAGTATTCTTTAAAACAAAAGATGACATTCTCAGAGGCTTAACCAAGCAACAAAAAGAACTGCTCCTTGATTATAGCTCCTGTTAGCCTATCAGTCTCACCTATGTTTGGGAAAGAAGACAGCCAGTTGGAATTAAGGCTCCAAACAACTAGACTAAGAATGATAGTCTGAAGAGATGGCTGATCTCAATTCCCAGAACAGATATGGAAAAGAGTCAGGTATGGTGGCACATGGTTGTGAACCCAGAACTGGGGACTTATAGGGCATACTGAAGCCTCCCTCAGTCAGCCAGCTGAGGCTATTCTAATTTGCAAGTTCCATTCAAAAATAGATTTATGTTTAAAAATAAAAAAATAAAAACCAAAAAGGATGACAGAGCCTGAGAAAAGACACCCATGGTTGTCTGCCAGTCTCTATATGCATGCACTACATCTACCTGCACATGCGTGTGCACCCACCTACACATATCTGAACACACACACATACACACAGACACACACACTCAGAGAGTCAAAGACAGATTATGAGGACTAGAGAAAAGAAAATTAAAGCCCAACACTAAAAACGCTTTGTATGATAACATCCTCAAGATACAAACTGATAAAAAATAGTGATATCTAATTTCAAACTTGTAGCACGTTTCAGGTTCTCACCTTTCCATCACCCACACAGGAAAGTATAGTATCAGTGCTTACTGCTTAGAGCTGTAAACACATTATCACTGAGGAACAGTGCTTAGGGAAGATGAAATTCAAGAGGGGAGACAAGAGAAATGAGACAAGAAGATTATGAAGTATCTGGCTTGTGCAGCAACAGATAACATTAGACAAAGCCTGCTGCCTCCCAGAATACCAGATTCTAAAAACCCATTTTCTGTGTCTACGTTTTGCTCAGTTTTTAAGACAAAATATTGAAAATTATGTTAACCAAGGAAATAAAAATTAAAAAGAGTCAAAGCCATCATTACCTTTATTACAATCAGAATCAGATAAGACAAATGTTGCATGTATCAGTTTCAATTTTTAATATAATTGCAATGATTGTGATTTAAAATACAACAATGGACAAGAGGAGATAAAAGTACAGAGATAAGAATTGAATGAGAGAAGCAGAAAGAAATGTTAGGAAAAAATGGAGAAGTTGTTCGGTAGGTTATCAGTGGCCTGAACATCTTCCTGAAAGAATTATTGTGCTGGAAGACTGACAGTGGAGTCTGAAATGCAAACAGGAGAAAGAAAGCTGCATAGGCAAAGTGTACCACACATGTCACTAAATACCAGAAGGGAAGAGAAAGACCAGGCTTCTGAAGAAATGGTTGAAATAACACTGACCAAGAAGAACTGGTGACATGCACATAATAGGGGAAGAATGAGAGTTCCAAGAATGCACAGAGGATAAATAAAACAATAAAAAAGCTAAACAAAAGACCATAAACACCAAAAGTAGAGAAAACCAAAGACGTTGAGACTATCTTGAGGAGGCCATGGATAAAAATGCACCTCTCTGTGCAGGAGAATAGGGAAATGAGTAAATGTTGAAAGAAAACAGAGCTACCAGTCTAGAATTCCATATACAACAAACTTTGTAATCAAAAATAGAGAAACTGGAAACTTTCTCAAGAAAGTCTAAGAAACTTCATAGCCAATAGATCTTCCTTAAAAGACATCCATTAAAAATTATACTAGAAGTTTAACGTGGTAAGCTCCATAAATTCAAAAGAAATAAATGTCATCATTCCTAGACAACACACTCACATATATAGAAATCACTGCTTGCAAGCTCACACCGGTAAGGATAAATATGTATGACACAAAATCCAGTTGTTTTCCTACATGCTACCAGAAAACAGGGTAAGCATCAAGAAAGGAGAACACATTGTAAAACAGAGAAGTCAACTGTTTTCCCATTTGCTAGAAACAATAGAATTTAAAATTTAAAAATACTATTGACACTAGCAACAAACTAAAAATACTTGTGAATATATACACAAATATATAAATATGTATATTTACACAGAAAGCAATAATCAAAAAGGCATGGTCATAGTGAAAGAACAGGTACCCATCTGATAAAGAACAGGAAAGAGAAATTAGAATCACAATTTAAAAAATAATAGTAATCTCTGACAGTTATGTACCTGGGCAAGTCAACCTCTCTCTGAAAATATCAAATGGAAAATACAGAGATGATTTGTGAGTTTGAAACTGTAAACCATTCTTCTGGTGTGACCCTTGCACTGTCCTGTATTTTATCTCACTGGACTGTCTCAAGGACTAGAGGAAGTATAAAAACACCACTTTAAATCTGTTTTGGAAGTAAGATCCTCGTGGTTCTTTGAATGTATAGGTCTACCTCACACATTAGTTGAAACAGGAGCTTGCTACATACTTCATTTTCTTTTCCTTACAAAGTCCCGATGATTCCAACACCAGGAAAGCTTTAGACAAATGAGCTGTGGTAGTTTCAAAGACAATGGCCCCCAAAGGGAGTGGCACTTTTAGGAGGTGTAACCTTGTTGGAGTAGGTGCGGTCTTGTTGGACTTTGGGGTTTCAAATGCTTAAGCTTGGCCAGTATCTCTTCTTCTGTTGCCTAGGGAGCTTGATATAGAACTCTCAGCTACCTCTCCAACACCATGTCTGCCTGCATGTAACCATTTTTTCCCATCATTACAATTTTGGGCTGAACCTCTGAAACTGTAAGCCAGCCCAGTTAAATGTTTTCATTTATAAGAGTTACCATGGTCATGGTGTTTCTTCACAGCAACAGAAACCCTAACTAATGTTCTTTTTTTAAAGATTTACTTATTTATTATGTATACAGTGTTCTGCCTGTATGCCTGCAGACCAGAAGAGGACACCAAATCTCATTGCAGATGGTTATGAGCCACTATGTGGTTGCTGGGAATTAAACTCACGACCTCTGGAAGAGAAGTCAGTGCTCTTACTTCTGAACCATCTGTCTCTCCAGCAAGGGAGGACCCTAAGAAAGACACTCATGGAGAGTCCCAGGATGGGGAAACAGCAAATATCCCCTCGGTAAATGAGAGGGGGGTTAGAAGGGAGGAGATGGAGGATGGGAACATGAGGGTTTGAGATGACAATTGAGGAAGGGATGAAGACAGAGAGCAATAAAAAGATATCTTGATAAAGAAAGCCACTACGGGGTTAGGGAGAAACTTGGTGCTAGGAGAATTCCCAGGAATCCACAAGAATGACCCCAGCTAAAATTCTACAGTAGTGGAGAGGGTACCTGAACTGGCCTTTCTCTACAATCAGATTACTGAGTACCCTAGTTGTCATCATAGAGCCTACATCCAGTAACTGAGGGAAACAGATGCAGTGATCCTCAGCCGAGCACTTGGCTGAGCTCATGGAGTTCAGTTGAAGAGAGGGAGGACAGATCATATGAGCAAGGAGGTGGGGGGGGGCATCAAAATCATGATTGGGAAAACCAGAGAGCTGATTCAAGCTAGTGGAAGCTCACAGACTGTGGACTGACAGCTGGGGAACCTGCATGGGATGGAAGTAGGCCCTCTGAATGTGGATAACAGTTATGTGGCCTGATCTGTTTGGTGGGGGTACTGGCAGTGGGACCAGGACTTATCCTAGATGCATGAATGGCTTTTTGGAGCCTATTTCTTATGGTGGGACACCTTGCTCGGCCTTTATATTGGAGGGGGTTATCCTGCCTCAACTTGGCCAGACTTTGTTGACTCCGCCAACAGAGGCCTTATCCCCTCTGAGGAGTGGATGGGGGGGGGTGCTACTAGGGCAGGAGAAAGAGAGAGAGGGGGAACCGGGGTTTGTG
Organism: Myodes glareolus; assembly: GCF_982192425.1. NCBI lineage: Eukaryota > Metazoa > Chordata > Mammalia > Rodentia > Cricetidae > Myodes > Myodes glareolus. The sequence goes on from NC_142038.1 coordinate 64,178,317, forward strand.
TGTAAAATGAAAAAGAAATTTCTAATAACAAAAATCAGTTTCAAAAGAAAGGAAGGAAGGAAGAAAGAAAGAAAGAAAGAGAAAGAAAAAGTCTAACTAAGACATCAGCTGTTTCTCAGAATGTTTGCAATTAGTTTTCTACTTAAGTTACATCAGATAAAGCAAGTATCAGTCCACATCAGTAACAGGATTAATTGTCAACTTGACAGAATCTAGAAGCAGCTGGGGAAAAAGTCCCAGGGTGTGTGCCCGTGTAGGATTATTCTAATTATATTAATTGAGGAGAGAATTATTGTCCGTTGTGGTACTTAGAAACTGCCTCACCCACTTGTTTACGTAATTTAAGCCAAAAGATCACAGTCTTAATCCTAAAATCAAAGTCTTTATTTGATTTAAATCCAGTAGCTAAAAGATGCGGTCTTAAGGACAGGGAATCGTGAACTGTGTACAAAGTAGAGAAAGCTAGAGGTGCACTAGCATCCATTCATGCCTCTGCCTCTTGATGGTGGGCTCAGAGCAGAGACCTCCAGATTCAACTGCCTGGACTTCTTTCTGTTATGGGCTTGAACTGTGGGCTGAAACGAAGCCTTTCTCACCTACCTCGCCTTTGTCAGCGCTTTCTATCACAGTAATAGAAACAGAAACTAAGACAGCCTCTTTCATCAGTTAACCTGGCTCACAGCAAATAAATATGTGTAGTATTATGATTGTGATATTTTGTTTTAAATTATGGAAACAAGCTGGTTGAAGAAAAAGTGTGTTTTGCAGCCTTATTCCATGGCAGTTTATGGATAAGATGCTGATAATCAGAAAAGGAGCAAAGTATCAATCCTTACCCTGAGGGACTTTGATCTGGTGGAGGAAATGCATTTGTAAATAACTAATTTTATTAACATATACAATGTTAGAAGCATATGGCTTATAATGTCACAGAGGAAGTCTGTGCATAGGTCACATGGAAGCCTTCTGACTTGATGTACCATATATTTTCAAATATAAATATATATTTCAGCATGTGCTTTTCTAATATTGCATTTAGAACATTGGTGTTTATGCTCAGGAGATTGTAGCCTGTATGTTATTTTTCATCAGATGTGTGTTTCTGGGTTTGGTGTTAAGGCAGGGATGGTCCCACACACTCAGTAGGAATGTTCTCTCTGTTTCTGTTTCTAGAAAATGGAAGATTTCCCTCTAGCTGTGGTTTCATCACCAGAACTTACAAATGAACCACCTGGTGTTTTGACTTTTGGAAATCTATTGTTAGCTTGATTCCTTTTATAGATATGGGGCTTTTCAGAATTAGCTGCTTTTCTTTGGTTCTTTGGAACCAGTTCTACTCTGTATCAAAGTCTAGCCTAGAACTATACAATTCTGGTTGAGCTCCAACTCTTAGCAAAGCTCCTGCCTCAGCCTTCTGAGTATTTGGATAACAGGTATCTGTCATGACTACCGGCTTTGATAAATTTTATCTTTCAAGAAAGTGTTCCATCTTAACCCATCAAATGTGTGAACATAAGATTATATAGTTTGTCCTTAGTTTCCCTTCATGTCCTTGCTCTGTGCAATGGTATCTTCTGGTTCAGTTTTAAATTAATACTTATTTTATCTTCTCTCTTGATTAGTTTACTAGATACTTTTTTTTGTTTGGGTCCAGATGAATTTTTAAAGAATCACTTTTCATATTGTTAATTTTCTTTATCTGTTTTCTTGTCTATGGTTTCATTGGCTTCTGTTACAATTTTATTATTGGACTTTTTATATTGATTTGGGTTTATTTTATACTTCTCCCTTTGTTCTTAAGGCAGTTTACTTCTTTAAGATTTTTAAAAGGCAGGCATTATATGTATACATATATACATATATATGTGTATAGTCAGGCATTTTAGTTATGTGTATATATATGTATATATATAGATAAATAGAGATAGATAGATAGATATAGATATGTGTGTGTGTATAGTCAGCATTTTTTGTCTTAAATTTTTTGAGATGTATTTTTAGTCAGTTGAAAAATGAATTTTTTCCCAAGTCTACTTTGAGCAAATATTGTTTTAAAATATTTTTTGTCCCCATCCTAAATACCTGTGTGTGTGTGTGTGTGTGTGTGTGTGTGTGTGTGTGTGTGTGTGTGTGTATTATGCTGGACCCCACATTGAAACCTGAAGTCACTTTTGGGTATCTGTCTCTAGTCATTATCCACCTTTTAAAAATGTGTATGAATGTCCACCCGTCTGCACATGTGTGTACCGCTTGCCTGGTATCAGGAGACCGGAAGAGGACATCAGATCCTTTGGAACTAGAGTTACAGATGGTTGTGAGCCACAGTACGGGTGCTGAGAATTGAACCTGGACCATCTAGAAGAACAAGCAGTGCTCTCTCTAGTTCTCAACTCCTTTTTATTATTTGCTTATTTGTTTATGCCTGTTGCCAAAACGGACCTCAACAGTTTGGACTTAGCCAGTGAGATTCAGAGATCTGCCTTTCTATAAGACTTGGGTGAGGGATGTGCGCTTCTAGGCTTTCACATGGGCCTGGGAGAACTGAATTCAGGTCTTCACACTTATGGTGTGTGTGTGTGTGTGTGTGTGTGTGTGTGTGTGTATGTGTGACTGGTATTTTGCCAACTGACCCATCTCCCCAGTTCCTCTATTACTGAGTTATAACTTCAATTAATGTGATTTGGTATTTTTTCTATTTTTTAAGTTTTGTTCTCCACTCTAAAATACGGTGTGCCTTGAACAACATTCCATGGAAATGGTTGTGCATCTGGCTGTGGTTGGAGCAAGCACTCCATGAACATCACTTGGGTCCAGTTGGCTTACAGTGTTGCTCAGGGCATTTGATTTTTTTGCTGCTTTATTTCTCAGGTACTGACAGGGATGCTGAAGTTCCCACTTTCACAGCGACTTAGTTTATCAATTTGCACATTTCTATTGTTTTACTGATACTTTTTAATTAGGCCCCATGATTGAAGGACACGTGCTTAAAAAAGTATCGTCTCTAGCATTAAGAATGACCCACAGTAATCCTGAAAATACTTCGTTTTACATATTTTTTAAAGAACAATTCAATTGTTCGAATTTATTCTGGTACTTTGTGCATAGCTTATATTTTCTTGAATCTTTATTTTAACATATGCAAATCCTTATTACTTTAGATGAGTTTCATGTAGGCTGTACACAATTGGCTCTTAATCTTACCTCTCTCATGACTATCTCTATCATTTTGTGTATTCAAACAAGTCACACTTAAAGAGATTGATCAATACAACTGGTTCAATATTTTTCATATTTGTATTTTTGTACCATTATTATTAGTTTTTCTGGCTTTCTTTCCTTCTCTCTATTTCTTCGCTTCTAATTTGAATTACTCATTTTGTATGATTCCATTTTTAGCCTTCTCTTTTAACACATCATTGTACCTATAAGATTCTGCTAATAATAACCCTAGAGTTTCTTGTTTATTTAAAGTAAAACTTTAAATTGAAGGTAGACAGATATGGGAAAAAGCATGCTGATAATAAGGATGGAGCCTAATGGGTTTTTGCAGAGTGAGCCACATGTGTCATTGCAACCTTGGTTAGGAAGCACGGCTTCCCTTTACCAGTCACACAACAGTGACCACTGTGCTGACCGTACTTCAGTTTTGACATTGAAAAACATCCTTGCAGCCTAATCTTATTTGTTAGTTGTCCTGCATGTAAGTGATGGTTGGTTGTTTTCATGTGTTTGGACATCTCTGGTGATATGTTTAGAGCCAGTCTATCTAAATATGACAAAAAGCAGATGACTTAAATTGTGCTTCCCTCTGTATAGAACATCAGCTTGTTTTTCTCCAAGAGGTACGTGGTAAGGCCAGTATCATGATTGTTTTAGCTTCAAGGTCTTCCACACAGGGTTTTCAGACACATCTCCAACACTCTGCTGTTGCTCTGGACCCAAGGATCCTGACTGCAAAAGTGATATTGAGCCATGGGTGCAAAATACTGCTCCCCCAAAAGCAGAGTTATTCATTGAAAATCTGAGTACCAAACATAAGATACATCCCTTAGAGTTATTGGTCAGGGATTCAGAGGCACCCAAATTAACCCATATTATTGACATTACACTTGGCTGCTTGCCATAACTAGCTGAGGATGTAGGACATAAAAATTCAAGCTAGACTGATCAGGAAAACCATTCTTTGCTGGATGGCTCATCTAGTTTCATAGAGCAGTGAGTAGGCTGCTGGAGAAGAAAATGAATGCATCAATAGTATTACATAGCACTGGACTCTCGGCACTGCAATCTAGACTTGCCTAGCAAAATGCGCTCACTGCTGTAATACTGGCATGAGTGGCGAAGACTGAACCAACTACTTTTTGTTTGGATATGAATCCTGCTCCACAGGAGGGGTTTTGTTTCTGGTTCTATGACCTAATCAACACTCATGGCTGGGGAATTCATAGATCATAGGGCGAGTCGATTATTTTTGTTTTGCTAAATGGTGCATTCGACATATACATGTTTAGGCCCTATGATTTGTACTGCTTTGAACTTTGGCCAGAGATGTTCCATGTCGAAGTGGGTCGTAGTCAATGCAGCGACTCATAACTGGTCAGAGTGCCACTAATAAATAATTCTGAGTACTGAGCTGATCGTAGGTCACTCCATCATGTGTCAGTCCTTCATCATCAAGGCTCAGGGAACTTTGAGGGGGAAGAGACAGAAAAATTGAAGAGTCAGCTTCGGTGTTCCACGGGACTCCTCCCTGCCCCCACTGCCGCCGCCCTTTTGTCTCCTGTGTCCTTGGAATACCAGCTATCCCTGTTTCAGTGCTGAGGAGTTCTATCCAGAGAGGTGAGTGGGTGCTCGCTGGGGCGGTCTGTCCCGGAAGAGAGCACAACCCCTCCCACCTCAGCTTCTGCAGCAGGGTCTTTGGTGTTCCACGGTATGCCTCCCTGCCCCCATTGCCACTGCCATGTTGTCTCCTGGGTCCTTGGAATACCAGACTTCCCTTTTCAGTGCTGAGGAGTTCTATCCAGAGAGTGCTGAGGAGTTCTATCCAGAGAGTGCTGAGGAGTTCTATCCAGAGAGTGCTGAGGAGTTTCATCCAGAGAGGAGGAGATGGGCAGGCGCCAATGCAAGAATCCCTCCAACCTGAAAGGCAACATGAAATCACTAGAATCCAGGAATCACGAAACTAGAAGAATTGAACACCCTACTCCAGAAGAAATAGAAGAAATCGACTTTAAGCAGATCTTTATGAAAATAATGGAGGAACTTAAACAGGAGGTGAAAATCTGCCATAAAGAAATGGAAGGTAATTATAACAAAAAGATTAAGGAAATGAATAAAGAAATGGAAGAGAATTATAACAAAAAGTTTGAAGAAATGAGTAAATCCGTAAATGAAATTCTGGGAAACCAAGAAAAAACAATCAAACAGGTAATGGAAACAGTTCAAGATTTGAAAACTGAAATGGAGGTAATGAAGAAAACACAAACCGAGGGCTGGCTGGCTATGGAAAATCTAGGTAAATGAACAGAGACTTCAGAAACAAGCATAACCAACAGAATACAAGAGATAGAAGAAAGAATCTCAGACTCTGAGGACACCATAGAGAAAATAAACGCTCTGACCAAAGAAAACAGCAAATCCAACAAATTCTCATCACAAAACATTCAAGAAATCTGGGACACAATAAAAAAAAAAACCAAATCTAAGAATAATAAAGGTAGAAGAAAGAGAAGAATTACAGATCAAAGGTCCAGAAAATATATTCAACAAAATTATAGAAAAAAACTTCCTCAACCTAAAGAACGATATCCCTATGAAGGTTCAAGAAGCATACAGAACACCGAATAGACTGGATCAAAAAAAAAATCCCCTCACCATATAATAATCAAAACACAAAACTTCAGATTAAAGAAAGAATATTAAGAGCTGCAAAGGAAAAAGGTCAAGTAACTTATAAAGGTAAACCTATCAGACTTACACCAGACTTCTCTATGGAAACCATGAAAGCCAGAAGGTCCTGGATAGAGGTACTGCAGAAACTAAGAGACCATGGATGCAAGCCCAAACTACTATACCCAGCCAAGATATCGTTCACTATCAACAGAGAAAACAAAATATTCCAGGATAAAAACAAATTTAAACAATACGTCGCTACAAATCCAGCCTTACAGAAAGTATTAGAAGGCAAATCACAACCCAAGGAATCCAACATTCCTAACACCACCTACAATAACTCAGGCATCTAGCGACCCTTCACAAGAAGGGAAAAACATACACTCCACTACCTGCCCCCCCAAAAAATAACCAGAGTCAACAACCACTGGCCATTAATATCACTTAATATCAATGGACTCAATTCACCTATAAAAAGGCACAGACTTAGAGATTGGATACGAAAACAGGATTCAAATTGGAAAGGATGAAGTTAAACTTTCGTTATTTGCAGACGATATGATAGTATACATAAGCGACCCCAAAAACTCTACCAAAGAACTCCTACAGCTGATAAACACCTTTAGTAATGTGGCAGGATACAAGATCAACTCCAAAAAATCAGTTGCCCTCCTATACACAAAGGATAAAGAAGCAGAGAGGGAAATCAGAGAAACATCACCTTTCACGGTAGCCACAAATAGCATGAAATATCTTGGGGTAACTCTAACCAAGGAAGTGAAAGACCTATTTGACAAGAACTTTAAGTCTTTGAAGAAAGAAATTGAGGAGGATACCAGAAAATGGAAAGACCTCCCCTGATCTTGGATTGGAAGAATCAACATAGTAAAAATGGCAATTCTACCAAAAACAATCTATAGATTCAATACAATCCCCATCAAAATCCCATCAAACTTATTCACAGACCTTGAGAGAACAACAATCAAGTTTATATGGCAAAACAAAAAACACAGGATAGCCAAAACAATCTTATACAATAAAGGAACTTCTGGAGGCATTACCATCCCTGACTTCAAACTCTATTTCAGAGCGACAGTATTGAAAACAGCTTGGTTTTGGCATTACAACAGAGAAGTCGACCTATGGAATCAAATAGAAGACCTGGATATTAACCCACAAACCTATGAACACCTGATATTTGACAAGGGAGCTAAAGGTATACAATGGAAGAAGGAAAGCATCTTTAACAAATGGTGCTGGCATAACTGGATGTCAACCTGTAGAAGAATGAAAGTAGAGCCATATCTATCACCATGCACAAAACTCAAGTCCAAATGGATTAAAGACATCAACATTAATCTGACCACTTTGAACCTGATAGAAGAGAAAGTGGGAAGTAGTCTACAAGATATAGGCACAGGAGACCACTTCCCAAGTAGAACCCCAGTAGCACAGACAATAAGAGAAGCAATGAATAAATGGGACCTACTGAAACTGAGAAGCTTCTGTAAAGCAAAGGACACTGTCAGTAAGACAAAAAGGCTACCTTCCGACTGGGAGAAGATCTTCACCAACCCCTCATCAGACAAAGGTCTGATCTTCAAATGATACAAAGAACTCAAGAAACTAGATACTAAAACTCTAATTAACCCAATTAAAAAATGGGGTACTGAACTGAACAGAGAATTCACAACAGATGATCTTCGAATGGCCAAAAGACAATTAAGGTCATGCTCAACCTCCTTAGCGATCAGGGAAATTCAAATCAAAACCACTTTGAGATACCATCTTACACCTGTCAGAATATCTAAACTTAAAAACACCAATGATAGCCTATGCTGGAGAGGATGTGGAGTGAGGGGAACACTCATCCATTTTTGGTGGGAATGCAAACTTGTGCAGCCACTGTGGAAATCAGTGTGGCGGTTTCTCAAGAAACTGGGAGTCAACCTCCTTCAGGACCCAGCAATTCCACTCTTGGGAATATACCCAAGAGATGCCCTATCATACTACAAAAGCATTTGTTCAACTATGTTCATAGCTGCATTATTTGTAATAGCCAGAACATGGAAACAACCTAGGTGCCCCTCAATAGAAGAATGGTTAAAGAAAGTGTGGAACATATACACATTAGAGTTTTACTCAGCGGTAAAAAACAATAACATCTTGAATTTTGCATGCAAATGGATGGAAATAGAAAACACTTTACTGAGTGAGGTAACCCAGACCCAAAAAGAGGAATATGGTTTGTATTCACTCATAAGTGGATTCTAGACATAGTTAAAGGTCTTTGAGCCTATAATTCATGATCCTAGAGAAGCTAAATAAGAAGGTAAACCCAAAGAAAATCATATAGTTATCCTCCTGGATATTGGAAGTATTCAAGATTGCAAGGCAAACGGGTGCACGGGGTATGGGGTGTGGGGTGGAAGTAAGGGTAGATGGTTAGAGAGGAGGGAGAGGGGGAGGATTGGGGATGGTGTGGGGGAATGGGATGGGGGGAGGAAGGATGGATATGGGAGCAGGCAAGTATATATCTCAACTAAGGGAGCCATTTTAGGGTTGGCAAGAGACTTATTTCTGGAGAGATTCTCAGGTCCAAGGAGAGGTCCCCAGATTCTTCCCTGGGCAGCAGAGGAGAGGGTGCCTGAACTGGCCTTGGCCCATAACCATACTGATGAATATTTTCCATATCACCATAGAACCTTCATCTGGCGATGGATGGAGATAGAGACAGAGACACATATTGGAACACTGGACTTAACTCCCTAGATCCAAATGAGAAACAGAAGGAGGGAAAACGTGAGCAAGATAGGCAGGACCAGAGGGAACCTTCATCCGACGATGGATGGAGATACAGACGGAGACCCACATTGGAGCACTGGACTGAGCCCCCAAGGTCCAAATGAGGAGCAGAAGGAGGGAGAACATGAAAAAAGGAAATCAGGTCCGCGAGGGGTGCATTCACCCACTGATACAAGGGGACTGATCGAATGAGAGCTCACCAAGGCCAGCTGGACTGGAACTGAACGAGCATGTGATCAAACCGGATTCTCTGAATGTGGCTGACATGGGGGCTGACTGAGAAGCCATTTACAATGGCACTGGGTCTTGTTTCGTCTGCATGTACTGGCTGTTTGGGATCCTGGTCTGTTTGGATGCTCACCTTCCTAGACCTGGAGGGAAGGGGGAGAAGCTTGAACTTCCCACAGGGCAGGAAACCCTGACTGCTCTTTGGACTGGAGAGGGAGGAGGAGAGGGAGTGGGGGGTGAGGAGAGGGAGGGGGGAGAATGGGAGGGTATGGGCAGGAGGGGAGGAAGTGGAAATTTTTATAAACAAATAAAGAAATAAGTAAATAAATAAATAAATTTAAAAAATTGAAGAGTCAGCTGAGAGGGAAGAGAGCTGTGAAATGTTGTCTTCTGGACACAACATGGCTGTTTCATACTTTATCTCGTAGCAGCTGCAGTTTTGCATAAAACCTGTCAAAATTCCAGCAAGAATTGTGGAGGAACCCGAAGGCAGCACCCTTAATGGAGGAAATATTAGAGATTAATTGCTGTGAAGGTGGGGCGTTACTTTCCTTTATGAATGTGGCAGCCTATAGATTGCTCACACCCCAGTGGATGACCACACACAATGTACTTTGGGGAAACACGATAAGCCTTGGGGTTATTAATAACACAAATTTAAAAAATGATAAAGAGGACTTGAAGGAGGAAGGGAAATAGGCTGGGAGCTTTAGGTGAAATTGCAGGCAGTACCGGAAGATGGATATAAATGTACACACTATAAAAACATATGAAACTTTTAAAGAATAAAGCATCATTTAAAAAGTTGATATCATTTAGACTGGGTGTGTTGACTGTCGGCTGATTACTTTTCAGATGACTTCATGTGCATGGGTGTGTGCATGTGTGATAGAGAGAGAGAGAGAGAGAGAGAGAGAGAGAGAGAGAGAGAGAGAGAATGTATGAACACGTGTGTGTGCATGTGTGTGAGTGTTTCATGGTCCCTGATCTCTGCACATGATTAAAACTAAGCACTGAGAAGCCTCAATTTATTTTCCAGCAGAAGGGCCCCTTACAGCCTTCAGGCAGCTATAGCACTTGGAGAGTTCATATCGATTTTATGCTTAAAATATATAAATCAATATTATGCCTCTACCTTGACTGCTTCAGCAAGAACATGTGCCAGTTTCACCACTACAGGTTCCTTAACCAGCTGAACGGTATTTATAAATGACAGCCTTTTTGATTTTTAGAAAGTGATGGCCACATGAACATTTTGAAACAGTTCAGAGGGATATGGCATGAAATCATTTCTGTTTACTTGAGGGTCAATTCAACACTCTGAGGAAATGACATGCTTAGAACATTTTGGTTCAAGGAATTCTTTTCTTTAAAAGATGTATTTATTTTTGTTTTATGTGTAAGAGTGTTTGCCTGAATGAATATATCAATAACACATGTGCATGTGTTTGTCTTGGTACCTAAGGAGATCAGAGGAGGAAGTTGGATCACCTAGAACTGAAATTACTGACAATTGACACCCTCCCCCACCTCTCTCTCTCTCTCTCTCTCTCTCTCTCTCTCTCTCTCTCTCTCTCTATCTCTCTCTCTGTATGTGTGTGTATGTGTGTGTATGTATGTGTGTGTGCGTGCACACACCTGCTGGGAACTGAATTCAGGACCTCTGCAAGAGCAGGAAGTGCTCTTAACTGCCTAGTCATTGCTCCAACCCCACTCAAGGAATTTTTGAGTTTTCAAGGATCTCTGCTAATAAATAAATTGTGTGTATTTGTTTTCAAAAGGAACACACTCACATGTGAATATTCTCTGAAACAAAACTTCCTTCATAACCCATGCTCCACTGTGGATGAAAATAAGTTGTTCGATCTTCTCATTTTGTTGGGGGTTTATTTCCATGGCCATAGGGTTAAAATTGTTCATTTAAACTACTTTCAGAACTCTGATGAGTTCATAGCTTTGTTGTTCTGATTGGGCTTGCTATTACGCTATCTGGAATGATAGAAATTTGTGCACCTTGTGCAATGGTATGGTAGTTGGCCCTTGTGTTCAGTTTAATATAAAAGTAGAATTTCCTCAAATGAGAGGAGACTGAGGCACTCATTCCTCTGGTGGTTCTGTTTCATCAGGTTAGCAGAAGGAGGAATGGTTTAAACAGAATTACCTAAGAAATATTTTTTTTGCAGAAAAGAAATTAATTTTTTAAAATTTATCTGTAATTTTCAAAATTTTATATAAAAATGAGACCTTAAAATTTGGGGTCTCAATGCTTACGGTTTGTTTTTTTTTTTGTTTGCTTGCTTTTTTAAGAAAAAAAGTTAGTTAAAAGCTTTCCAAAAGACTGAAAAATAGAAGATTAAAGGATGGGGAATCTGAAAGGCCTTGTTCTGCCTTGCTCTTCAGTCTGACTGGCGTGATCTGAGGTGAATGGCAGAGTGGTTCCCAGAGTTCCCTTTATACCTATGTCTGTATTGTTGCTGATCTTTTAGAGATTTCAGATGTCTGAGCTCAGATGTCTCCCTTGTAAAAACTATTTCAGGAGTCTGTGGTTTTAGCCAAGAAATCTCTGTGCCATTCTTGTCATTTTTATATTCTGCAAGTTTTAGGACAAATGTCCGAAGATGATTTATCATCATTATAAATAACACATAACGGCTGGAGGATGGCAGTAAGGTATGACGTGGTCCATTCAGTGACAATCAGGCTGGGAATGAAAAACAATGACAAATACAATGGGATGAAGACCAAAAGTATTTTATCCCAAACCTAATGCCTTTTTTTGTGTGTCCATAACAAAATATTCTTAGAATAAACCAAAAATCCACCAATAATACTGTCCATTGAGTTGAAGGATATGTGGATTACTATTAAAAGATATATATGATAAGCCATATGTCTAGTGAAAAACAGCAATATTTGGGACAGAAAAAAGTGTATTTTTTCCTCTGTTACAGGGACATGAATAGCAGACTGTTAACTTTGGACTTTATAGTTACAGCAGCAAGATGAAATGTCATGGGGATAAATGTTGAATGAATCCATATTTGGCTATGCCAGGAGCTTGCTTACAGAGGTATGTAAATTATGTAGGAATTATAGACAAATTCAGCAGATCAAGTAGATGACCAAATCTAAATATTTTCTGGTTTGTGCACCCAAGTAGTCAAATGGAAGTCAAATACTGACCAGTGTATAATATTTAATTATGGTCTCACTAGATATATGTATTAAAAGTAAAGAGGCCAAACAGTAAATATAAAATCATTTTTTTCTCTTTTTGAGAGGGGATAGAATATAGATATTGATAACATAGCCTGTAAATAACAGTGTGTTTTTCTGAGTTTTATTGATGACAGTCTTGAGTGTCAGAATATTACTTGAGACTGCTCAGTAACCCAGGCTAGCTTTAAATCCATAGTAATCCTCCCCATTGCAGATATAAGCCCAAATATCTGGCATAGCAAATTTTCTCCTTGGAGATCTATAACATGTCAAACAAGCAATCTTTTCACAATTTCTTCAGAGTAGTAACAGAGAAGAAGTTAAGTAATGGGATCAGATTTTTAACTATTTCGTATAAACTGCCTTTTTCCCTCCCTGTCCTTATGGGTAAGACATTTGTTTTTGTTTTAACTGGACTTGTTGTGTTTGACTTTGAGAGAGCTCAGCCAGCTGAGTTGGATGAGCTTTCTTCCTCACCATCCTTTTCTTTGTGAAGTCCATTAATAGACTCTTAAACACCAGGATGGGCAATGATGCTCAGAACTTCCCTGTTTCAAAGCAGCAGGTCTACCCATCATGATTTCTAGTTTAGTGTAAGGACTCAGATTCTCTTACCGACACAGCTCAGCAGACAGTCTCTACCCAACCCCTTTAGGATTCCAGTTTTAGCCTGTCTGCAGGTCCTAAGCTAATCTGGGAGAAGCTTAACAGAAAAGCATCTAAATCTTTACTATTTAAGTTTCCAGTGAACTTAAGATCATCTAAATTTTGGAATTCATTAGCAATCTTGATCTAGTACAAGATCCATCCAAATTGCTCCACTGTTTTGTCGGGCATTTCCCACTACCAGCATTCTATCCACAGAAGCCAACTTTTGCTACTCAGTGGATGACTATCTATCTCAGTCATGGTGGACTGGTGTATCGAAAATCAATATCACACGATGGAGGTTTCCCTTCTGTAGGGGGATGTGGGTAGAGGTGATGTCGTTCATTTCTCTGGCTTTAAATTTCCTGTATTTATATCCCCAGCCCAGACTTTTCACTGTAGTTCAAGCTTCTAAATTCAAATGCCTGCAAGAAGAACTCTCCTGGTATTTCAAATTTAACTCCTCTGAAATTAAATTCTTTCTTCCTGCCTTTCCACCCCAACCTGCTTCTGCTCCTCCCTCAGCCTCCAACTCCCAATCTGTTCCTGCTTCAAACTCCTCTCTGTAAGCCAATGCCTTCATTAGGCTCACTACCCAAGCCTGGAACCAGACAGACTTCTACAAGGCAACCTCTTTGCTCGTCTGCATATAAAATCCACCATTGTAATAGCTGACCTGCTTTGCTATATCAAAATACCACATGTTAGGGATCTCTTAAACAATAAATTTATTTTTCTTACAGTTCTGGGAATTAAGTTGAAGATCAGGATGCTGGCAGATATGGTATCTAACTTTATGTTCAATTTTCATATGATAGATGTCTTAGGACACAAAGTTCCATCTCCATACTTATTTATTTATTTATTTATCTATCTATCTATCTATTTATTTTTTTATTGTCAACTTGACACATACTGGAGTCACTTGGGAAGAGTGGAGCTTAGTTGAACAATTCTCTCCATCAGATTGGTCTGTGGAAGGTTTTCTCAGTTAGCAATTAATGTAGGAGAGTTCAGCCCACTGTAGAGCATGCCACTTCAGGGCAGGGGTTCTGGATTGTATAAGAAAGATATTTTAGCAAGTTAGTAAGAAGGTTTCCTTCATGGCTTCTTCTTTGAACTCCTGCATTGAGTTTTTGTCTTCTCTCTCTTCAGTGGTAGACCATGTTTGGGACATGTAGACCTAATAAAACGCTTCTTTCCCATGTTGCTTTTGGCCAGTGTTTGTATTACAGCAAAGGAAAAGCAAACTAGGAGAGTTCCCATCATTGAATTTTTCCCAGTCAGTATCTGCTGTAGGAATTTCTTCAGCTAGTAGCCTTTATGTTACCAGCCCATTTATATACTGTAAATGCCAATCTAAAGAGAATGTTTTCTGTCTCTTGCTGCTGCTGGATTTGTTTCCTGTTTCCCTGTTTGTGTAGAGGTCTGTGATCTGTGAGTGTACCCCTAAATAAATAACCCTTTATTTATACTTCAATTCTGAGCTAGTGTGGGATTTCTTTTTAGCATCCTTCTTCAAGTATCTTTGGATGTTATCACATTGAAGATTAAAATTTTTACATGTGAATTGTAGGGAGAACACAAACATTCATTATATTCCTATTATAAGACCTGTTCTACATGTAAAATACCTTTAACCCATCACTTCTTTCCTTCTTCCTTCCTGTTATGAGAACACATCACCATGATTTTCATGCAAGCTGCTTCAGCATCTAGAAGTTTCCTCTCTGGCTCTTGTTTTCATGCACATGCCCTTTTAACCCTTTGTCTTTTGAGGAGTCAGTGAAACTCACAAAATTCCACATTGTGTGAATGTACTGCTTTAAACATTTAAACATTCTTTCTTTTGGTCTTCCATTAAGCCAACAATAAAAAAAATACCAACAAAAAACCAAACCAAACCAAAACAAAAAACATGTCAATCATAGCAAGCAGTGTCCTGCAAGAGCTGACTGTCAAAAATGACTTCAGTATCACACTTTGCTTCTCTCTTCCTGGTCTCCTGGAATATGTCAATAACTCTTTTATTTTGGCATCTGTGTGCTCTGTGATCCCTCTTCCATTTTCTTGTTGTAGTTGGTTGCTGTGTATCATTGTATCTCTCAATGAGGTGCTACCCACTCAGAAAGATTCTCATTCCACTTGTCCAGTCCTCCTGCTCAGCACTGCCCTTCTCCCATATCACCATTGTTTCTCTCCCTAGTGCAAGCCTCAAGGCCCAGTTCCTCCTCCTTTGCTATCTGTTTTCCGTTGGAGTACTTAAGTTCTGTGCTATGAAGAGCCTGCATGCATATCCATCTTAAGCAAATGAACTGGTTGCTCACGATTATTTGTTGAGTGCAAGTGTAACTCAAATGCATTCAGCAAAGCATTTTTATCTTGAACTATGATCCTATGTTGCTGTCCTTGCCATAATTTGTTGATGAGCCTAGACATTCATCAATAATTCTGGTTGACACATTAAGAGAAAGTTTTTCTATGAAATATAAATTGACCACAGGATTGAAAGAAATTTAATTTCTGTGACAAAGTCATATTGACTTTGACATATTATGGCTAAAATTTTGCGCATGATAAATTTAAGAATATTTTCCCTACAATCATCTCCATCTTTTTCATTATCTACTTTTCCCCTCAGCATACTAGGACTTAGGTTAGGCTCAATTTGAGGGTTGGTGCTGTATGCTGTATATAAAGTATAGAACCATTGTTTGGGGAGGTAAGCTGTATAGCAATTCTGAAGTCATCACCTATTAAATTCAAGGCAACTGGTTCAGATGAGTCATATAGATGAAGAAGAGGTTCAATATAACACTCACAGCAGACCTAACTTTAGAGAACTTAGGAGGAAGATGAAACCGGAGTGAATGATTGAGGAAAGTTTCCAATTGTTGTTAGGGATTGCATCCAAGGTGGGAGGGATTGCCCAAAGCTTTCTGCCCAGGTTTCCCAGCCAATAATTCAAACAAATCCAGAGCATGCATAATCTCTGGTTCCAGGGCCAACAATATGATCACAAACTTTTGGAAGACTGGCCCTTAAATTCCTTTGTTCCAGTTTAAATAGTCTTTCCATAATTATTTACTTCTTTCCCTGAAGAAATGTAGATGTTATATAGTCTATTTTAGCACTTGGGGGCTTTTTGTTTCTATATCTAATTTAGTTAATGCAAATGAAGGCTAATGCTGTATTTGTGCCCTGTCAGTTACTTAGGTTGAGGTGCTCCAAAATCCATACACTATGGTGACAGAGATACTTATAAATACAATGCATATATGTATGTGGTACATCCCTGACATCTACTAAATGAGGATAAAATTCACCCAAACATTACTCAGCAAAAGTCATTAGAAATAGATGCTTCTTTATTCCCCTTCTCTTCCCCTTCCCCTCCTCTGCTCCCTCTCCTTCTACCCCTTTTTTGCCATGAACCCAGTATGTCGCTCTGATTATCTGGAACTCACTATATAGCCCAGGCTGGGCTCACCCTGACATCAGTCTTTGTGCCTCTGCCTCCTGAGGACTGAGTACCACTCTCAGCTTCCATACACATTTTTTAATCACTTGTTACATGATTTATCCATCAGGTCAGGGTTATTTTAGAAAGCAAGAGAATATGACTTTTCAAGGCTCATACAATCAAATTTCTCCTTGAACATGGGGGACATAGTTGTGTTAGTGTGTAGACACAGCACTAGGTACAGTCGGATTTTTATGACCCAGCAGAATATTCTCCAATTCTAAGTTGCTGTCACCCTCTGCTGGGTCAAAAAAGCACACAAATTTTATTGGTACTACACAAAGTAAAATAATTAAATAAAATGATAAATATCAGTGTACAGTATAAAATTTATTTATTTTTCTTAATTTTTGAAGCAGGGATATTTACAAGTACTGTATACCAAAGTAAGGTATATGTCATAGTATAAAAGTCATTATTAAGAGGCTTTTGGCAAGAAACAATATTTTAATTTGAATATTCCAGGAAGGGTGCTTCCTGGTCCCAAAAGTACTTAAAGGCCATTTGAATATCAGAAATACCTATCAGAATAAAGACACATCAAAAAGAACACATAACTATGGACCAGCATATCTATGACGAAGTCAGCTTCATAGAACTAGCTTTCGTTTGAGTAGATGAGTACCCAGAACCAAATACCCGTTCAGAAATTCTGGGAAACAAATGGACTCTATATAACAAACCTATATCTCTCTGCTTGGAATCATGTCCTATCTAGAAAACCAGAAACAAAACTTTCAGAGCTGTTCTTGGGAAACACACCACACCTAGGAGGGTAATTCAAAAACAGTCCTCCATTTGTTCATTCCGTTTATTGATATATTTAAGACACTCGGGTATTTTTAAAACAGTGCAGCGCGAGGGATCTAAAGGCAAACAGTAAAATCAATCAATTCAAAGTGGCACCCCTCCCTGAGAGGTGGTAGATTTGTGACTACTCTTTGACAGTAGCGTCTCTGAGTTCTACTGAAGCCTGTTTATTGAGCAAAAATTCAAGGACTCAGGACAACCCATTTATTGTACCATCCTTTGATGCAAAAGGGAGAACTAAAAAGAATAAAGCAGTAAGGGTGGTCTCTAGAGAAGCAGAGCCCTTGTAGGAATCCTGCAAGTTAATGAGAATTCACCCAGGACTCAAGAGCGATGGAGAGGGAGAGAAAGGAGGAGACAGAGGGGCGGGGGCAAACCTCTTCCTCTGCAGCTGGCCCTGTCCCTCATTTGTTGCTCCAATAAGCAGTAATTAGGTCCTGAGCTAATGGTGTCAGCTGATCTGCTGTTTTTAGGCTAGACCCAGAGGAAATCTCCATGGAAACCCTGCTGGACTCGTCCCCCCACCTGGATGCCTCCAGCTCCTTTCTGCCACCTGGCTGCCGCCCGGCCCGCTGCTACCTCCTCCTGCCTCTAACCTGCAGCCTGCAGCATGCGCACTGCCCCCGGGATCCCTAAATGGGACAATTCTGCCCGTGACGTCAGCGCCCAGCCGTCTCCACAGAAACTTTTGTCCCATTGGCCAATCAGAGAGCTTGAAAGGGGCCTAGGGGTGGGGGGTGGGAGGAGAGGGGAGTGGGAGGGGTGGGGGTGAGGGGAGAGGCGAGAGGTTTAGTGTGTGGAGCTGCTCGCGCAGCGCCCGGGCTGTCAGTCCTGGCTGGGGCCGCCGCTAGACCTTCCCGGAGACGCGCACCCCCGCACCCCGCGCCCCGCACACCCTCGCTCGACCACACACACGCACACGCTCAGCCTGGCCGCGCGGGAGCCACTGAACAGCCTGAGAGCAGCGGGACCGGCTGCGGGCGGAGGACTGAGCTGCATTCCCACCGGGGCTTTCGTCTGGGAGACCGAAGCGAGTCGCCAGGGTGGGCTCGGACCCCTCAAGGGAGGCGGCGCGGGTCGGGCCATCGGGCTGGCTGAGAGGATCCCTGCGACCCGCGGGGGCATAGGCAGGGAGTGCAATAAAGAGAAGCGGCCGCAGAGAGCAGGACTGGAACTCCCCTGGTTACCTAGCCGCCGTGACACGAGGGTGGAAATCCTGATGGAGGGATCGCTGACTTCGTTTGCTTGGGAAAATCGTCTGGAGCAACTCCGATTTGGCTCCTCTGAGCAGCGGAGGGGGGTCCATGACGTGGCAGTGGGAAAATAGACAACCGAATCCTCCCGCGTGAACAGCAAACTATAACCCAGGGAGGGGGAACGACTGCTCTCTGCATTTTAATTTCACGCAAAAGGTTCTGTGCGGTAAACTTATTTCCATGTCTTGTACCCACTTCAGCAGAACCCAGAGGGTCTTGGGGACACCATCATTATCCCGGAGAGCCCCAGTCAGCGGCCTGCCTTCCTGCTCCCACATTCCCGGGACTGGATTCCTGTTTGGGGTACTCCATCTGTCCTAGAGAACTATGGTCAGGTGTCTATGAATACTGGGCCAATTTCTGAAACCTAACTCTTACAACCTACCTGCGAGCTGGAATTTAGCCCAATACATCTGAAGAAATGGCATGTTGAATCATTTTGGGGATACCTTCGTGTTCTTTTAAATTCCTGTAAAACGGGATCTGATAGGCTGACCAACATGACAGGTAAGAACTTTCTGTTTCTCTAGTCCTGTCACAGAGAAGGCCAAGGCTGAGCAGGACCCAGCAAGGAGGAGAATCCAGGGACCCGTGTGCCCTTCGAGGCTCGCCAACTGAGGGCTTCTTTCGCTAGAGGCACAGCCCTGGCTCCTGGACCATCCACTGGGGAAGCTTCTGGGGCGCGCGCCAGGAGACTGCCTTGCGCTCCACCTGCCCTGCCCTGGACACAACCCTGGGGCAAGGCATCTAGGGAACACCTCAAGTCAATATTGGGATTTTTTAATAAACCAAGGAATGGGATTTTAATTATTCAGAAACCCAGCTCCTCTGGGCCAGCTGCTGTTGGGATGGTGCTGATCACACAGTATTAAACAGACCCACCGTTAAGGACACGAGAAAAGCGTCTGAGACATCCTTTGCAATTAGGAACGAACCAGACTTGGTAGCACAGGGCATTGATTGCTGGTGCCCATCCGGACCCTCCTCCTCTCTCCCTGGTCCTACCCGCCCCCCCCCCGAGGCAGCCTCCCGAGGCTCGACCAGGACCTCGCGTCCTTGCTTCGTGGCCTGGGCAGCATATTTCATGAGCCCGGGGTGAACAGGTGCGAAGTGCGCTGGGAGCATCCGGCCCACGGCAGCGCAGGGGGAACATGGAGAGCGAGCGCGACATGTACCGCCAGTTCCAGGACTGGTGCCTTAGGACTTACGGGGACTCTGGCAAGACCAAGACGGTGACCCGTAAGAAATACGAACGGATCGTCCAGCTCCTCAACGGCTCCGAGTCAAGCTCTACTGACAATGCCAAATTTAAATTCTGGGTCAAATCGAAGGGTTTCCAGCTGGGCCAGCCGGATGAGGTCCGCGGGGGTGGCGGCGGAACCAAGCAAGTGCTCTTCGTGCGGGTCAAGACTACGGTGAGCTGCCTTCTCTGTTATTTGTCTGCTGTAGCAGCCCGGAAGGGAGGGCGGAGAGAGGGGAAGGCAGGGAGATGCTGGAGCCACTGTTGGCTCCTTGCCGCACCCCCCCCCCAACCCCCTCCCCAAGTCCTCCACAGACGCAGTGGCCGGGCGTGATTTCCCTTCTAGAAAGTCTTTGTGGTCCTTTATTTTAAAGCAACAGCGAACCTGCAGAGCTGGCGGCCCTGCCTGCCCCGGGGCTGCGCTGCGGGACGGTGGTTGAAGCTTGCCTTCACCGCCTCTGGTGGTGCCTGGTATTTCCCTGGCCAGGCCATTGTCCCATGCCCTTCGCTGGGCGCCTGGCGCGTGTCCTACTTCCGCCAGGGCACGTAAAGGCCAGGCTGGAAGCCGAGTCACTCGCTCAGATAACGATGCTGATGGATAGGCTACTGTGTCTCTTTATTGGCACAAAGCACGAATGTGGCGATTGAGGTGGTTTTGGGGCTTTCCCCAGGACACTATCGAGTTTTCTTGTGAGAACGCCAGCGGGGAGATACAGAACAGTCCGCGCGCCTTAGTAGCCCCCTGAGATTCTAGCCAGGATTGTTTGGTTGGCAGATAAGATCCTGGACATTCCTCCTCCCCGCCCCCATCCCCTTCTTCACTCGCACCACTGAAGCTTCCAGCTAGGCAATGCACAACAAAGAGATGGGTCTGGGCGCGATCAAATGGTGTATTTGTTCCTCTTTTCTGGGTTGGTTCTAGTCTCCTATCCACAAAGCTGTAGTGAACGAGGAAGCAGCTGTGAGACCGGTATATTTCATCCTAAAACGTAGATGCCTGTGGGGCTGGGAGGCTTCAGCAGCATCGCTTCCTTTGCAAGAAGATGGGAACAGGGGTTTACAAGTAAGATCTCAGGTCAGATGTACAACACCTACCTGTCTCTGAAGGTTACTCACCTAGAGTGGGGGTGGAGCAGTTATCTGGCACCCTTTGTATTTTTGTCTCGCTTGGGGATTCGTTGAGCTTTGCTCCTTCCTCCCAATCCCCCCCCCCGTTTTTTAACCGGCGACTATTTCCCAGTGCACAGCTCCCTGAGGATCTTAGAAGGAAGGCTTCTGGAGGAGAAGGCTTTGCTTTCTCTAAGGAGAATGAAAGACACTTTCAAGCTCCGTCTGGAGGACTCACTCAGGTTTGAAAAGAAGCTTTTGCTTTCCCAAGATTATTTGGGAATTGTTGCTTGGAGCATGGAGGTTTCTCTTGGAATTCATCTGGAAAATCTGAAAACAAGGGTAGACTGGAAACAGAAAAGTTTTTTTTCTTCTTCTTGAGGCTCAGTTGTTTAAAGATTTGCAAGAGGAAGATGTAAATGATGGTTTTTCTTCCTCCTATAGCACAGGGAGCTGCTAGAGACAATGGTGAGGCACTGGCTTGCCTTGCTGGATGAAAATGACCAGTTTGGCATCATTTAGAGTAAGGTTTCTTTACATCTGCATGAGCCAGAAGTGTGTTATAGAGAGGAATTGCTTTGTTTCACTTGGATGGGGACTAATGCTAAGAGTGGACAGGAAAAATAATTTATTGTTAAGCAGAGTGAATTATAACTCTAGCCGAGTGACTAAAATGTTGTTATATCTTTTAAAAGAACTATTTAACATAGTCATATATAAATATTATAGATTATATTATATCATATATCATTGCTAGCCAGAAAGTTTTTCAGTTTTTCGTTCTTTCTGTGTTCAATTTAGATTCTCTGTTTGGGTCCAGTGAGTTCATGCTTGTAAAGATTTGATTACAACCATTATATGTGTTAGAATATGTGTCCCTTTGAAGACTAATTAAAATTCCAAATAGCATAAGTTTTATAAAGGTTGTACAGGCACCTAGATAATCGTGGGTGTGAGTTATTCACACCGCATACACATGCTGTGACACCCATATTTTCATGTCAAAAAAAAAAAACGTGGAGTTGTTAGAGAATTCCTGCTAAGACATCTAATACAGAGTGACAGCTGCAGGGGATAATAGCGTAGCACGTGCTTCTCTTTTCAGTAAAGATTCCATATATTAGTGGGAGACAATGTGATCTGCCAGGTGATATGGTTAAATGATTTCCGTGCAGTATTTAAGGCACTCTGTGTTCCATTCAAGCCTATTTTGAAATGTTGAATAGGATTTTAATTCATGAGCTCGTCTACTGTTCTTTATGAAAAATTTTCTGCTTCTCCTGACACAGAATTATAGGCTCCACCTTCTCTGAGAGTCAGCCAATCACAGTTTCAATCAGTTAAAGAATAAATAAAATATCCCTTTTATCCTCTTTCCCAATGTCTGAATGCATTTTCCCCTAAAAAAAAAAAAACAAAAAACAAAACCCGACATATTCATTTGCCTTCCACATGACATGGATGCATTCAACAAAAACATAGAAATATGTTTTCATTCAAAGCGTGTACATTGCACACATTGGTTGAAATGAAAAACTGCCTGTGAATGTTACTTTTGAGCAGATGGAGAGTCACTCTGAGCTCCTTGAGGTCTGAGGGACACTGGGTAGCTTTCCTTTTAGTGAGATATGCTTTGCTTCTGATGCTGTATTAATCCACTGCTGCTGATAATTAGATGTCATTATTGCAGCAAAAAGGAAAAGAGAAAGAGGAGAGGACAGGCCTTGGCTAATTAACTACTTTTATTTAATGAAGGAGAGACAGATAGCAATTGGGAGGGTACGTAAGAACAGACTAGAAACACTACATAGACCTAATTGCAACAAGGCAGTCTGTCAATCCCATAGTTAGAGGAGCTGGTTTGCCTCTTACTTTCTCTAGAGAATAGACGCAGCTTTGCAGGGGCTCTTGCCCCCCAACCCCAAAACTTAAAACTGAGCATGCAAAAACGGATTCAAAATAAAAACTGTCAACAACTGGAAAGGATAAGTATGTCCTTCAATATTTTTTCTGGCCAGGTCTGAAGCTGACGGGACCTTTCTGTCACTGATGTTTAGATAAGTCAGTGGCTGGAAGGACACTATTTGGTCACCAAGCAACCCCATCCTGCAACTCAGCCATCTTAGGTCTGGACGGGGACCTGGATGTGTACGCATATGCAATTTGCTTAACATCCCATCTGCTTATTTTTTGTTTGATTTCATTCAGCTGCTCCTAGTTCATTTTTAAAATTAAAAGCTCTGACAAAAAGAAAAAGACTCAGCAAATATCTGAGAGTGATTGTAGCAAACTCAGTCAGAGACACTATCAAACAAGCAGGAGTATGGCTATTACCTTTACTGCTTTGATAGTTCATTAGAAATTTGTGATCCTGATTGACACATTGTTTTTTTTGACAACAATTAATTGAAACACAGTCACAATCTGAATTACCACCATATTTTCCTCCACTTGATGGTATGGTTGGTGAGATAAAAATAATGAAAAAATTTAATCTTTATTTCTACATTATGACTAATGCACTGCCGTGTACTTTAAAAATAAAACATCATTACATTGTATAAAACATTAACGAGAAATTTAGAAATTCCATGTTTGCAATCCTTCTTTTAACTTTAAATCAGTGAAACTCTACAATCAAATCAAAGAATAGTTCCTTGATCTATGTGTGCAGTAGGGAAAGACACCAAGGTGTAAGCTTTGCCTCCCTATACGCTAATCTATATTTACTTTACTGTGGAGTGTAAAATGAAATTTCTTCCACAAAGGAATATGCAGTGTCTTTAGTGATGCAACTTAAAAATGATGATTTATTCAGTCCTGCAATCTGTAGCCTCAGAGTTCATATTGTTCTTGCTGTGCGTACTACTAATTGATGAGTGCAAAGTGATGACAATGAATATTCATGGACAAGATCATAAACAGTTAGCACTTTGTTAGTCTCTGACTATGGTGTGCATCATAAATCCTTTATTCTAACCAGGGTGAGAGAAATAATATCTTATGAAGGATCTTCACCTACTTCCTCCTCTTCTAACAGCATGTATTTGGAAACATCTTATGTATTAGACCATCATCTGGAATTTGCTACAGATCCCAGAGAGGAGAAACCGTGCTCACAATCCATTATGTTTTGTGCCTATAAGAGGCATAAGTCATCAAAGTGGTCATGTTTTTGTTAGTCTATTCTTAGAACCGGGTTCCTCTGACACAGTCAACACATAGCATCTCATATCGACAGCATCAATTTTGGGAATGAAGTAGGGTTCAGAAATAATGCCAGCAATGCTGCGTGTGGAACATCCTCAGTAGTTTCTTGTGGCATTGTCATGAGGAACCACCACCTATGATCCTTCTTGTTCAGTGTCAGTGGAAGCTCTAAGACACTGGGGACCTTCAGTGAAGGCCACTTGTGCAAGTGTCAAATGGCAGGACACTTAGATCTAAACACCTCTGAATATAAGGACTATGTGAAGACTATCCCAGATGAGGACCCTCAGAAAATAACTCTTGACTTTTACATCCATTCTTTATTGTCTTAATGGTAAATACAATGGGAGGGGTGTCGACACTAGTATTTACCTATTTCTTCCTCTGACATCTGAATACTTTGCTTCAGGATTTTATTTTATAGACTCATTGCACAAGATGGAAAAGGGTGAGGAAACAGATCCTGAGATATACAGCAAAACTCTCAAGACCTTCAGTTTTATGTCAGGATCACATAGATATTTCCCTCAGTGCTATTGTTTTTGCTAAGACTGCCACTTGTGTTGTCTAAATAAAGGAGGTCAAGATGAATCAGTCCACTGTGGTTTAGGTTATATCCGTTTTTTAAAATCTCTGTATGACAATGTAAGAATAATGGAAACTAGTTGGCAGGAAGCAGAGTTGTCCCACCTAGGCATCCATCACCATCAGCCAATTAATTTGTTGTCTCTCAGAATGCATATAGCAAAAGCAGTTTAGATATACTTACTAATAGTTGTATAAAGACAGAGAGACATAATATCACCAAACTGGATTTGCAATGTTATGCTTATTCAAGTAAAAAATATACAATGTAACAAAATGTATGAAATTTAAAAATGCTAATAAACAAAAATTAAGAAAAAATGAGGAAAACCAAGTGGTTGAATTACTTTGTTCTTTATCTGAAAATTACAATTGACTATGTCATTATAAACTTTCTCCCATTTTAAAGGGCAGGCAAATTTTTCTTTCTTCTTAGCTCCTTGTCACTTGGCACCTGGTTTATACTACATTTGTTAGGTTAGAGTTATTATGCGCTTCATATAAAATATTTATTATATAGTGTAGCTGTGTTTGTGCTGTCAAGATTTTCATATTTAACTTATAGGATTTTCTTTGCTTATGTCTAAAACTATCTCATGCATTTTTACATAGTTTTCTCTATCACTAATTTTTCTGAAATCTACCTACCATTCTTGTGTGGTGCTTCTGCATGAATAGCTTATGTGGTATGTTCTCTAAGGCTTGTGCTATTTGGAAGTATTCTTTCTTGGCCTCTACACCTAGAGAACAATTTAATAATAGGTTCTTCCTGTTTCCCATCAGAACTTTGCAGATATCTCTTGAGTTTTGTTATGAGGGAAATATTTTCCCCAGTTTCATAAGTTTTATGCTTCTGTGTCACTGGAATTAAATCATTTCTCTAAGATGTGTCTGAACTCTATTTCTCTATATTTTTATAGGTGATCACACTCATGCATTGTCTGAGTTTTCTGAAAATCTCTGTTATATTTCCTACTGTATATTTCCACCAAAATATTTCAAAGTACGACAGTTGAAAATACACAAAATGACATTTTTATTCATATCCTGCCCCATTCTAGTTTCCCTTTAAATTCTCACTTTTCCCCACGTATAGAAACACTGTTCACTTTTTCATATTGTAGTATGAGGGCTAACTTGTTGGGGTTTCTGTCCCTCCCAGTACCCCAACAGCCGGCAAGCAACAAAGAAAATCACACACAAGACTCCATAAGGTTATAAACTGATTGGCTCATTAGGTCAGGCTTCTTGTTAACTCTTATAACATATATTACCCCATTATCCTTATCTATGTTAGCCACATGGGCTCAGTACCTTTCTCAGTGTGACAGCTTACATGCTGCCTCTTTGGTGGTCTGCGCAGGAATGGCTGAGAGAGAGCTTCTGCTTCCAGAATACTCCCAGTCTCTTTGCTCCACCCCTACTTCCTGTCTGGCTTTCCCGCCTATACTGCCTGCCTGGCCAATCAGCGTTTTATTAAAATATGATTGACAGAATACAGATAATTCTCCCGCACCATTTCCCTCTTTTTTTTTTTAAACAAAGGAAAATACCCATAATCCATTTGTTGGGAATGTGGGCGTAGTATTTCAGGCTACTTCCTGCTGGTTGGGGGCGCTGATAGTCTTAAGGGGACCTAAAGAAAATTTAGAGTCATGACTGGAGTATCCTGTGAGTCTCGATCATCTCAGGCAGCAGTCTTGGATCAGTTCTGGATGTAGACCACTGTCATCTGGGCCATCTGTTCCTATCGGAGATTTTTCAGGTGGCCTCCCTTGGTCAAAGGTGATTATTCTTAACTCTGAATAAATCCAGAGTCTCTCGTTTTCTGTGGAAACAAAAGCAAAATCTCTTCTCCAAAGTAACATACCTTTTGACTTCAGTTTTGAAGCCAAGGTATTTTCAAAATGCCTATCTTGGGTTAGTTCAGCAGCATTTATAAACAAAAGTCTTTTAGCAGTTGTTGCTCCTTCCTCAGCAATCAAACAATTTAAAGAGAGCATAAAAGCATACAGTATGAAGATTCTCTGTGCATTTTCCATCTTTATGTGGCTTTATTTTAATCTCTATTTCTTTTATTTTTACTCTTACTTTTTGAGACAGGTTCTCTGTATATCTTTGTCCTGGAATAACACTATAGACCAGGCTGTCCTTGAACTCACAGAGATCCACGTGTCTCTGCTTCCCCAGTGCTAGGATTAAAGGTGTGTGCTACCACACCTTGAACTCAGAGATCTGTCTGTCTCTGCCTCCCAGGTATTGGGATTAAAGGTGTATGCTACCACACCTTGAAGTCACAGAGGTTAACTACCTCTGTCCCTTAAAGTCACAGAGGTCAACATGCCTCTGCCTCCCAGGCATTGGGATTAAAGGTGTGTACCACCACACCCTATATCTCCCTTTCTTTCTTTTTTATTTTTAATGACTTTAACCTTTTAGCCTGCATATATTTTTAACACACTGTAAACCATTTAGAGGTTTTCTTCATCTTTGAATCTCTCTTTACTGTTTATCTCTCTTTTTCTGACCACATGAGCCTTTAATTTACAAAGCAATATGGAAAGCCATGGCTTTGACAGCTAGATCCAGCTCATTCCTTAGCTTTCCAGACTCATAGCTGAGATACCAGCCACAGCTGTGTTCACTGTCACAACTCTGTTGTGTTTCAAGGTCCTTGCTAGCAAGCAAGCTGCAGCATTCTGCTCACAGACCACACTCAGTCGGACTGCCTGCCTGAAAGAGTCAGAGTTTGCTCTGGCAGGACAGCCCAGAAAGCCGGCATTTTAAAACAGCACAGCTTTTTTCCTGCTACGACTGAAAACCGAAAAGCATGTGTTCAGCTTTTCACCAACAGCATTTAAGTGTTTCGTGGCAGGACCTCTTAATGAGCTGCAAGGTTTTGCAGTTAAGGCTGAGTCAGGAAGCCTCCCTTAGATGAGAGTGTTTGCTTGCTCTAGCAAACAGAGCAGACCTGAGAAATAGCTGCTACCAAGAAAACATGCTTTACTCTATTCTTTCCCAAGCTTTCTCACGCTTTATGTGGATTCAGTTATCCACGTTGGCGCCATATGT
This sequence comes from Myodes glareolus, assembly GCF_982192425.1. Taxonomy (NCBI): domain Eukaryota; kingdom Metazoa; phylum Chordata; class Mammalia; order Rodentia; family Cricetidae; genus Myodes; species Myodes glareolus. Next base: position 64,205,912 of record NC_142038.1, read on the forward strand.
AGTATGAGGGCTAGCTTGTTGGGGTTTCTGTCCCTCCCAGTACCCCAACAGCCGGCAAGCAACAAAGAAAATCACACACAAGACTCCATAAGGTTATAAACTGATTGGCTCATTAGGTCAGGCTTCTTGTTAACTCTTATAACATATATTACCCCATTATCCTTATCTATGTTAGCCACATGGGCTCAGTACCTTTCTCAGTGTGACAGCTTACATGTTGCCTCTTTGGTGGTCTGCGCAGGAATGGCTGAGAGAGAGCTTCTGCTTCCAGAATACTCCCAGTCTCTTTGCTCCACCCCTACTTCCTGTCTGGCTTTCCCGCCTATACTGCCTGCCTGGCCAATCAGCGTTTTATTAAAATATGATTGACAGAATACAGATAATTCTCCCGCACCATCATATAAACTAAAAGTCTGTGTGCCATAGTGGGTTTGCTTCCTTTTGTCTTATAGTCAGTTATCGAGGAACGAGTTCCATTCCTGCCACTGACTTCTAGGTCTTGTAGCTCTCAGATTCTCACCAGCCATATGCGCCATAGGTTGTTCTAGTTGCTTGGTGATTTGGTCATTTCTCCAAAAACTGTTTTGAAGATAGAGATTCAAACTCTTCCATAACCTGACTAATGTGATATTTGATTTGTGCTCATTACGAAAGGAATAAACGTTGTTTACTAGCTGTTGTGTGGCCAGATATTCCTATTTATGTCCATATGAGAGGAATCTTTTCTCCTTTCTCTATTCTTGTATGTTTGTCTATCTGCCCATCTATCCAACTAATTATTAAAATATATGAAATTGAAAGCCTTTTTTTGTTTAGTTTTTTCTAGACAGGGTTTCTCTGTAGCTTTGGAGCCTGTCCTGGAACTAGCTCTTGTAGACCAGGCTGGCCCCAAATTCATAGAGATCTGCCTGCCTCTGCCTCCCTAGTGCTGGGATTAAAGGCATGTGTCACCACTGCCTGACTGAAATTGGAAGTCTTTGTCATTTTAGTTGTATGTTAATTACCGTTAACTATATTCATATTTGTGTGTATGTGTGTGTGTTTGAAACATTTCTTATATACTCTGTATCCATTTCCCTTGTAACTCCTAAATTTGTCTTTTTGTAACTGACTCATTGTGCTTAAGAGAAGGTATTCAGGATTCACCCATGCTCCAATTTAGTACAGAATTTTTTTTCATGCTTGAATAATATTCCATTGAAGAATAGAACCTTGTTGTGTTTAAGCATGATTCTTATGACTATGCAGGCTGCTTCCATTTCTTGGTTATTGTGAATACCACTGATATAAAATTGTAATACTCAAATATTAAAGAAACAATTTTTAAAATAAATATGAAGATATGTGACTGTGAGATCACCTATCAGTTATGTTATTATTATTACTTTTGGGTCACTTAGAACTATTTTCAATGTCAGTCGTAGCCTTTTGCAGTCCGATCTACAGTCACAAATATGAGCTCTCCTTAAGGCCATCTTAAAGAATGCTCAACTGTTGACTTTATTTTCTCTCAAGAGGTCGTCAGTGTTTGGGCTAGAGAGATGATCAGCAGGAAGAAGCATATACTGTTCTTGCAGAGGACCTGGATTCAGTTCCTAGTCCCACCATGGGCAGCTCAAAAGCACCTGTAACACCAGACCCAAGGGATCACAAGTCCTCTTCTGGCCTCTAGCCTCTGGAGGCACTGAACTTATATGCATCCCTCCCCCACTTACACAATTGCACATAAATAAAAATATCTTCAAAAACTTTCAGAGATCATATATCATTTTTTAAAGATTTATTTATTTATTATCTATACAACATATATCTTTTTTTCTGGATATTATGGAATTTTATTTATTTATTAAAAATTTCCACCTCCTCCTCGCGTCCCTTTTCCCTTCCCCTTCCTACCTCCCCCTCCCTCTCTAGTCCTAAGAGCAGTCAGGGTTCCCTGCCCCACGGGAAGTCCAAGGTCCTCCCCCTCCATCCTGGTATATAAAGATGAGCATCCAAACAAACCAGGGTCCAACAAAGTCAATCCATGCAGTAGAATCAAAACCCAGTGCCATTGGTCCTTGGCTTCTCAATCAGCCCTCATTAACCAACTGAAAATATTGAATGCTAATGTGATTGGTGATAATATTATATTGATACTTTATGCTTATAAAGTTCTTTGAGTAAGTTATTGAATAATTCATTTAAATGGAAGGTCACTTTTAATCTTCACAGTAGTCCCATGGTACTACCACTTTCTTATTAAATTAAGGTTTAAATTAAGATGGATTTGTCAGAATCACTCAGTTGTAGGTTCCACAATCCTTGAGTTAAGATACATATTTATAAATATTTAATTAAGACACTCTAATGGCTAAAAACTAGAATATTTCTCCAAAATTAGTGATTGTAGATTAATGTCCTATACTGATATTTAATACATTGTAAAATTTGCTAAAACATAAATATATAGAGATGAGTCTTAATTCTATCTGTCTGTCTTTCTGTCCACTTAAATTTCAGTATTTTATTCCTTACAAATTACCTCTCACATTGCCTTAGAAACACACGTACCACTTTCTACATATACCTGTTATTCTGATCCTTAGTCTGTAATTACCTCACCATAGAACACTGTGGATCATACTTTGCCCTTCGACCAGTATATTGCCTCCTGCTGTATAAGGGGTGTCCCTGTACTTAAAACTCAGAGTATTAACCTCAGTCCTGCAGATTCAGGGCATACATAAAACACTAGTGCAAACTTGTTGGCTACACCGTTGGAGAAGTAACTTCAACTTACTGTTTTTAAGGGATGCCGTACAATCTCAAACACCTAAACCATAGGCTACAGTAGAGCTGATGTTGTAAACATCAGATGGTGTGAGACTAGGAGACCTTCTAGTGCTTACATTAGTGTAGATTTTATTCTGCAAGGAATGATGGCTTCCCAAAATGTTACAGCAGGAATACCAGCACTCAAGTAGATTTGGTTGTTCTCCATGGTTTATATGAGTATTGATAAATATAAATTAAATGAGTAAAACATTAAAGGCACACAGTTCAACATATTGTTCAAAATAACATTATCAGTAATAAAATAATTATTAGGTTTCAAGTCAATATAATTCAATAGCTTCCTGTTGCTGAGTAATTGAGCCTGGTTATACATATATCAGATTGTTATTAATTCTAATAAAACATTTAAAATAGGAATCCATTTAACTTAGAGAAAACAGATTGTGTCAAGTCACTTTGTGATACATAGAAATTTTGACTTGAAATTTATCTGTTGATGGCAGATGTTAGATAAATAGCCTCAGCTATCTCTTAAAACATGGAGTTTGTGCTTTCAGGCAACAATTCAAATAAGTTCCTGAGCTTTTTTTTTTTTTGCTTATGTTGATTTTATTCTGATTTTATTACTCTGTCCATGCAATGGAAAGTCCTATGAGTCTCCAGTTTTTATGAATTCTGACAGGAAAAATTTAAGACAATTTCAAATATGCCCACCCTTGTGTAATCTCATCCTTTTGAATGTGGGCAAAGCAGAACCTATACATACTTATGGGCAAGGTCAAGCATAAGGCAGGGATGCTTAATATGTCTCTGACCTAATAATTGTTTTTATACCTGAGGCTACTAAGAAAAGTCATACAGAATCTTGTGCTTTCTCTTGGGCTCTTCTCCTTCTGTTGTTTTATCTTATCCCACTTCAATATGGTAGCTTTTGTTTTATCTTATATTTTATATTGTTATTTTTTTTTAGAATGAATGAAAGAATGAATGAAAACCTAGCCACTTGAGTAAAGGTTAATACCTGAACTGTCATTTATACCTGATGGAAGGAAGAAATAAGTTTTCTCCATGGAGTGGCTCTGGGTAGTATGTCAGCCTCTTCAGGACTGGCTTTAAGTTCAGGAGTAGTTGACCAACATATAATGGACTCCACAGCTTTTGTGTGCTTTTGTTTGGTTATGCTTTGATGTTTCATTTTTTTATTTCACTTTGTGCATTTTTTTCCTTTCTTGGTTGGGATGTTGAGTTGTTTTTTATTTATTTATTTATTTTTGTTTTGAGGAAAACTTCAGTTAGGGTAGGTCGGTAGGGAGAGAGGATCTGAAGAACATGGGGGAAGGGAAAAATATGTATATTTAAAATTAAAAATTTTCTTATTTTTTAATAGCAGATAAAGATGTTTTAAAAATTAAATAGGTTATAGAACAAAGGAATAAAAATAAAGCCTGGAATATACTCAATACCATAGTGACACTCTGCAGAAAAGAAGGGGGCAGGCTGCTGAGAGCTATTAACTCTTAGGGTAGTTTCACGTCTTGGCCACTAGAAATGATCCTACAGTACGCACAAGAGTGCATACATCCTTTTGACATTCTGGTTTTATCTCCTTTGCCTATGCATCAACTTGAGAAATGCCATTTTTAATATTTTGGATACCCTCTGTATCATTTGTTATATGGATAGATGTATATCCTCACCATCTGTTGGCTACTTGTATATCATCCTTTCAGAAATATTTGTTCAGTTATTTGGTCCAATTTTTAGTTTTGGATATTTATGTGCTTTCTGTTGAATTGTTTGAGTTTGCTATATATTTTAGACCTTAATCTTGTGTCAGATATTTAGTTTTCCAGCATTCTTCTATACCCTGCAGGTTGTCTTTGTGTTTTGTATTTATTTTGTTATACAGAAGCTTTGTAGTTTGATGTGACATCACAGTATTCTATATTTGCTTCTGTTACTAATTCCTTTGAGGTCATATCTAAAAGAGTGCCATCACTCAGACAAATTTTGTGGAGGGTTTTTTTTTTCATTTTCTTCTTCCAGTACTTTGAAGTTTCAAGTTTTGCATTCAAACCTTTGATTAATTTTGATCCTATTTTTATATGAGACAAATACTATTTAGTCATGAACAGGCATTTGTGGCAACATACCTAAACCCAGAAGCTTGGATGCTAAAAAAAAAATGAGATAGGCAAAGAAAGAGAAACACGATCTTACTCATACATGGAACTGACAAAAAAAATTATTGACTTTATGGAAGTAGTTAGGAAAACGGTGTTTACCAGAGGTTTGAATTACTCATGGGTGAGTGAAAGTGAGGAGATATTGTTTGGAGATAGGTAACCACTGATAAAGAGGAAGGATGAGATCAAGAGATCTATTTATTCTGCAAGCTACAATGGTCATGAAGCCTAATGTATTCTTGAAAAAACTGTGCAGTGCAGTTATTAGCTAGATTCAGCCATTCTATAGTGCATGCACACTTTCTTTTATCATACATGCATATTTATATACTGTATCATATATACTAAATACATTTTCATCTGCCAAGTCAACAAAATTAAAAGAGCAGAAGGTATCTCAATGCTTTGAGAGCAATTTTGGTCAGCATCTGAAAGAATCTTGGGGACTGAAATACCACAGTTACAAAGAAATAGATTCTGCTAGCAAACCGAAGTAGGTGTGGAAGTGAATCTTTCCCTAAGGGAGCTTCCCCATGAGAGAGACCAATTCAGCATCACGAGAAACAAGCAGAAGAGCCAGTTGTAGCATACTGGCTCTCTGACCCATAAACACTAGATAATGTAGCATACCTTTCGAGCTACATTTTGGTAGTAACTTGTTATTCAGTAAAAGATAATTAGTACATACACCTTTCATGTAAAGTTTCCCAAGGGATTAGTGCAATTAAAACAGGCTAAGTAAGATTATGAATACTAACCATTGAAGAAGCAGTTGGAAACACTTTAAATGATTATTTTCTCTTAGACAAAATTTATGATAATTTTATGGGTTTTGGTGAAATGGTGGTCTATAGCAAGATAATCTACAATTTCAAAAAACAAGTAAATAATGATAAAGCATTGACACATTTATTGACAAGAAATGTCAATGCTTAATGTTAACAACTTAAGGCATATGTACATATATGTATACATATACACACACGTGCAGAGATATATATGTATATTGTATAGTATTCTCATATGTTTACTATACATACATGAATATATATTATCAATTCTTATATTTCTATTAAATTTATTTAGAAAATTCTTTGATTGTACTAGATCAGTCCCACTAAAATGCAGCGGCATACTGTTTTCCACAGGAAGAGGGAGACAGACAATTACAGGAGTAACAGTAAATTATTATTAACATAATTATAATTTGTATTGAAGATGTTTCAAAAAGTTTCAGCAAAATGCAAACTTTGATGATTAGAAAGAGCTATTGTGTAACATAATCTAGGAGTAATATTTCCATATAAGGTAAAACCTATGAAAATGCCCTGCCTACTACTTGGGAAATAGGATACAGAAGACAGTAGAAGACGTAAGCTATTGCAGAGAGGTGGAAAATAGGGTTTGCTCTTCTGTTGAGTTTATTTTGATTTTTCTCCCTTTCTCACTGTCTAGAGTTTGCTCAAGTGTTCCACTCTTCCTAATTTTATCAAGTGTTCATTTAACGTTGTTATCTCCACAGTTATAGACTTTTCAAGTGTTTTGGAGTCACTAGAAAACTGGGAGGCTGAGGAAGATTCAGAGTGTAGTTTCAGGAAGACGGAACCTTGATGTGGATACCGAGGAGAAACCTGGCTTACAGGCAGACAGCTAATGTTTCTGTTCTATTTTTCTCCCTTTTAGTTACGTTTTCAGCAATAAAAACAATTTTGTTGAATATTGATTCTTATTGTTTTGTACAAAATGGTAGTTATGGAAATAATTTGAAGTACCATCTTTTATTTGTTTTTCCATTTTTCGAGTGGTCAGTGGCAAAGCGAGTCTGTCCCATGCCTGGATGAGCACATGAGGCCTTTCTCATGGTTCTCACTGTCAGATGGATGGAGGATTTTAAGGATTTAACGCAGAGGCATGGGACAAAGCTGAATGGCCCATATGGGGATCTAATATCTTACTTGGTCATAACCACGGCATACTCTCCACAATTGACCTAATTAGATGAGATTTTCAAGTATATCATCTAAAGTTTGTTTGAATATCAGATATGGGTCACTGTTCTCCAGGGCCTTTGTGCTTATTTGCCTATTGGTGTTTGCTGAGGTCAAGACAGGAGTTTTTTTTCTCTGTTTTTTTTTTAGCACATCCTTTCTTTGTAAAAACTATTCTTAATATTTATTTATCCTTAATAAATAAATTATTAATTTATTTGTTGGTCTTCTTAATTTGGAATATGTTAATTTAGAACTATCAGCAACTTGAACAAGGGTAGGGTGACATTTAGTTTGAACATCATATTAGGAAAGTATTTTATAATTTTTACAAATTTATATTGAAGTTAGGAAAGAGCAAACACAGCATGAGAAAATCTTTTTTGTTTACAAGATTTTATTTATTTTTTAAATTTATTTATTTATTAAAAATTTCCACCCAGTCCCCTCCTCCCATTTCCCTTCCACTCTCCCTCCTCCCCCTCCCTCTCCAGTCCTAAGAGAAGTCAGGGTGCCCTGCCCTGTGGGAAGTCCAAGGCCCTCCCTACTCCATCCAGGTCTAGGTAAGTGTGCATCCAAACAGACTAGGCTCCCAAAAAGCCAGTACATGCAGTAGAATCAAACCCAATGCCATTATTATTGGCTTCTCAGTCAGCCCTCATTGTTAGCCACATTCAGAAAGCCAGGTCTGATCACATGCTTGTTCAGTCCCAGTCCAGTTGGACTTGGTGAGCTCCCATTAGATCATTCCCACCATCTCCGTGGGTGGATGCACCCCTCGTGATCCTAACTTACTTTCTCATGTTCTCCAAGAAAATCTTTCTTAAACCATCTCTACCCACAAATAAACAATTGGGATGTGTATTTCACCATAAATACCTCTCTAATAAATCAGGTGTTAGGAACAGGTGTCCTTCAGCTCATTTGCATATTTTGTTGACTTTGCATGATGTATAATGATTGGTATATCCAATCATTAGAATATGATAGCAAAATCACATTCTAAGTTCTAAACTTTAAAATCAAGACATTCAATCATGACTGGCACCCAATATCATTGCAAAGTATTGCAAGGCAGACCTAGACTGTTGCCTGCTGGGAAGGAGGAGAATGCTCTGTCGAGAACTTCACTGGTGAGAGAAATCGTTGCCATCCTCCCTAAAATTGAGTTCTTGGGAATGACTATGCATACTCAGGAAAAAGGAAGAAAGAGTGGTTGAGAAAGGAGCAGAGAGGAGCGGAAGAAAAAAGGTGATAAGAGGCTTTTGGTTCGCCATGAATGCATGAATTGAAGGTAAACAGCCAACTATGAGAGTGTTCTTAGAATGATCCATTACCATGATGGCTGAGTTTTGTGTTTCCTGAAGTCTTTTCACTAGAGTGAAGAAAGAAGTTTTCCTACTGATGTGCCTGGTGCCGTAATTTAATCAGTGCCTATTATTTCATCTTCTTTAAGCCCATACTTAACAAAACCCTATTATTTTGTTCCCTACTTGATTGTCCAAGGAGAAAGCACATGCTGGTTGGACTATTGCTAGTGGTGGAAGCATTTGCTGTATTTCTCAGTATAAATAAATAATCAGTTCTCTGAAAATTTCAATATTTTGTGAGTTTTTGGTTGAGTATGAAACCTCTACATTTAATTAACTTATGTAATCTCCAAAATCCCACTGCAAGGCAGGAATAGGAACAATGACTCTTAGAGAGGGAACCAAATGGAGTTCACTGTTGCCCGAATTTCTTGGAGCTGTGCCATCTGTTTAGCCAGTCTCTCTTCATCTGCTGTCTGCCTAATCGATTATTTTCTAAAGCATGGTACCTAGCACATTTTTTTTTAGGTATAATGATGTGATGATTTAATGTAACTTTTGATTCAGCTCTCTGATTCTAAATTATTATCACTAACATTTTCAATATGCAAGTACATCATCTCAATATTTATATGACTCCACAATTAATCAAGTACCTAACATTTTCTCTACCATTTCCAGGTAATGTACTATTTTATTTATTTCCTATTTGAAGCCTTCCTTCTTACATAATTACAGTGATTGCTTATTTTAAAATATATGTGAATGAGAATCACACATTTAACAGCAGGGCCTTTGGGAGACTTTTGTGGATTAAAAGTGAGTTTTGGAAACTGGATGACCTTTTTAGGTTCTTATCAGTCAACCAAAATCTTGGTTTGTATAAAATGCGCATGTCAATTTCCCAGGGTGACCAGATATGTTAAGATGATTCTATTCTAATAATGACACTAAAGATTCTGGAAACAGTAGGAAGCCTCGTTCCCAAGAAATCATTGGCAAGAAGAGCACAGAGGGAAGTCAACCACACATATGCATGGCAAGGGCTGTTTCATCCCTTTTCATCTCTTGGAGTTACAGCAGAAACTAGACTTAGCTATGGATCTACCAGTGAGAGACCACAGAAACAATCTGCTCTTTGTCTGGAGACAAAAGAAATTGGACTACCACTACAAGTGAAGGGCTAGGAATTTCCTTCTCCTTTTCCTCCCCCCACTTCCTCCTCCTATTTTCTTTATTCACAGTCTATCAAGATTGCAAGTGCACGTCCTGGGGTCACATGACTGCTGTGGGTAGTGCCAGTACCAACAGAGGGAAGGAAAACCCAAGTGGAAACTTTGTTTCTTTAGCCAAAGAAACATAATAAAAGGACAAAAGAGTGGATGTTAGAGTCCCGTTACTGAGCTGGAGAGATGTCTTCTTGGACAAGAGCAATTTCTTCTTAAGCATGAAGTCCTGAGTTCAGGTCTCAAGCTCCACATAAAAATCTTGGTGTAGTTGCACTTAAGTCCATACCTGCTGCACTATGGGAAGAGAGACAGATGTCTCTGTGGTTTTCTGTCTTTCAGCCATGCTCCAGACTCAGTAAGAGACCTTGTCTCAACGGGAAGAGATGAAGAAGCCTTTTCCTTGACTCTGCCTGTGTATTCTTGTACACAAGTATACAAACCAGACATACACACTGCCATTACAACTTCCCTATTCTTTTCTTTCCTTCCTTTTCTTTTCTCTTGCTTTGTTTTCTGCTATTTTGTCTGCTATGCTTTTCTGAAGATGGCTGCAGTGACTTCTGATTTTATAGCACTACAGATTTAAGATTCAAAGAGAAGTGTAGATTTTCAGGCCAAGGAATCAGGAAATGCATGCATGCGTTAAAGGAGAATTATATAGTTATGAGAATTATATAGTATGAGAGAGATCCCACAGAGAATATCAAATATTGTGTACAACGCAAATCTTGTAAATTGAATTTGAGCATACTCAAAGCAACAGATCAAAGTCGTTGAAATGGTTGAAACTATGGCATGTGTTTCAGATTGTCTCCCCAAGCTACAAAGAAGTACAACTGCGAAGAGTGAGACGAGGTTGAAATCACTGTTGAGAAGGCCAGAATGAGACACTGTAGGCATTCCTAGTGTGAAATCAAGACATATCACTCTCTCATCACCAGAGCAAATTTAATAGAACCAGAGTCTTATAATATTCAAAATGTTCAGGAGATTACATAAAATTGTTATGTTATTTGAAAATAATGAAAATTAGGCAAATTCCTAAGTGAAAAATGTTGGTATCATGGATTGTAAAGGCTGTTTTGTCATTATATTTTACACAGGTATAAACTCTGCTGGATGAACACAAAGATAGATGGCCCAGCAGAAAGGCAAAGCAGAATTAGTTACAGACACTCAGACTCAAAAGTATAAGTGGTTAGAGTTCACTGGAGAATTCAAGTGTAGAACGGAGATGGCCGATGAAAGAGAGACCAGGAAAATTTGTGCTATCTGAGAAACAAGAATATTAGTTCTGTCCCTTATCCTGTGGCTTCTTACATGTAGACAGAGCATCATGGGTGTGTGAGCACATGACAGAGGGAAGTGTTCAGTTCACGACTTACTGTAGGTAAAGAAGCAGCCAGGTACACTATGATCCCCAGGGCTTCTCTGCCCCTACCCAGAGTGACCCGCCTACTGCCTTTAGTGTAGCCAACTGCCCAAGTTTTAATGACTTACTAAAGCAATGCTACCATTTGAGGATCAAACATTCCAACCATGAACCTATGGCAAACATTTTCCATCTTTGAGACCAAGGTCTTATGAAGTAGAGGATAGACTTGAGCTACTAATGGAAGCTTTCCTGCTTTTGTTTCCGAAGTAACAGATTGCAGGCATAAGCCATCGTGGCTAGTTTATATTTAAATCAGAACACAGAAGAAAAATGAAATATATATTGGCTCAATAATTTTTTGGATTATCTGAGGAATTGTATGTTTGTGGCTGCTGGAATCATAGACAAAGAAAAAAGTAATTGGTTAAGAGAAAAAGAAAACCTGTGCTTGACAGTTTCTCAGATTTGATAGAGAATTTAAGCTGTTCACAGAAAATCATAAACTCGTGAAAACTATTCCCAAACATACCGTAAAGAAACCAGCGCAAGAAAGTTCTATCAGAAACAGCCCTGACAAACTGACAGATGACACATTGTAACTTTGTAAACAATAGTAAGCATTGCTGCAAGCTCTGCATCACAACCATGGAGCCCGTAAGAAAATTTGATTGAATCTTCCTGAAGCGCTCAAGGAGAAGCAATGCACAACTCATGTCAGCTTTAACTCACTAGACACATTTGTTCATTGTTGGTAGAGGCCCCTTGATTATTTCCCAGTCACCCAGACTCAAAATAAACACTCAGAAGCTATATTACTTACAACACTGCTTGGCCTATTAACTTATGCATATTTCTAGCTAATGCCTACATCTTAAATTAAGCCATTTCTATTATTTTGTATTTTACTATGAGGCTCATGGCCCACTGGTAACGTTCTGGCTAGCTGTCTCCTGTGGCTACATGGCATCTCATTCACTATGCCTTCTTTCTCCCAGAATTCAGTATAGTTTTCCCCGCCTAGCTCTATTCTGCCCTGCTGCTGGCCAAAGCAGCTTCTTTATTCAAAAACCAATAAAAGCAACATATATACAGAAGGACTTCCCACACCAGTTCATGAACACAGAGAAAGTGTGCAAGCTGAGAGTTATCCTAGATGCTTCTACATATGTATCTGGATGCCATCATATGCCATTATTCAGGAAAAGCAACAGTATTTAGAAATGTCCTCATACGAAGAGAAACAATGAATTACTGCAACTAGGATACAATAAATACTAAATAGTTTTCAGGATGAGGGAAAATGATTCCAGGAAAGTATTTAGAAGTTCATTATTGTAGCAAGAACAATAATAGATATTAATAATTTTTCATCATGCAAAGCCTTTCAAATATGCATGATTTCTGAAAAAACAAAATTATAGCATTGTGTGCTAGGTTTTCCCGTTTGCATGTATAATACGGATGACTGAATTTGCATGTGAGCTTATTCTTTGACCATAAAAGATTTTAGCTATAAATCAGAAGATAAAGAAACCTGGAAATTCTCCAAGTATTTAAAGATTAGAAACCATACTTTTAAATAATCTGTGGATAAAGAAGATTTGAGGAATATTTCCTGCAGTAAACACTAATCCGACAAGAGAAGAAATGTCTTAAATCAATAATCCAGGTGCCTGTCTGAAGAGTGAGAAAAAGAGGAGCAGACAAAACCCAATAAAATGAATTCAATTTTCATTACTTTTTAAAGCACTTATTAGAGAGAGGGAGAGAATGCAGAGGAGGAGAGGGAGAGAAGAAAGAGAGACCGGAAGGAAGGAGAGAGGCAGGATACATATGCACACACATGCCAGTTGTGTGACAACTGTCAGGAGTCAATTTCCTGCAGTGACATCGCTTTTGGGAACTGAGTTCAGGTGGGAAGTCTTGGCTGCAGGTGCCTTCATCATACTGATCACATTTAGTGAGTTCTCAATAATTTCATTACATTTGAGATCTCCATTTTATAGGTGTTATAAAATGCTTTTAGTCTGTGCGTGTGGAGCTGACCAGGTCTTGGATTCAAGGGAATCTGCATAGCTACACCTCTTCTCTATGCTCTGCTCCTATCCTATAGCTTGGCCTCATGGTTTACTTGGTGAATATAAGGAATATGCACATTTTGTATCCCCCCAGATGGTTTGGGATTATTCTGATGTCATCGGATGAAGACACTCATGGGATGCTGAGAGACTGTGCCATGCCAACATTTACTAGCATTCGGTTATTTTTAAGTTTCACAAGCCATGATGGGCTCAGAAGAATTAATCGAGAGACACGAAATTTGCTCCGTTGGAAATGTTGGGAGTCCATCAAGCCCTATGTCTTCACTTTCCTGGAATCCTTAAAGATAGAGGATGGAGAGGATCCTTAGAGGAGGAGGATGCAAAGCTGCTGTAAATATCCTTGTCCAGGTTTTCTGTGAACCTAAGTTTTCACATCTCTTGGATGAATGTCCAAGAATGCAGTCACTGTGTTACAGATGATTGTAAGTTTAGTTTAGTCAGCTGCCAAATAGTGTCCTCCATATTTTAATTTGCTACCAGCAATGTATATATGATACCATTAACCTGCCCTATCTAGTTTATAATATGATGTTAATGTTCATGTCAATGACAACATAATGATAGTCATAACTTCTTTTTTGTGAATCATTATTATATTTATGCTTAAGGATAGCTGCCACTACACACTTATGCCTTTGCAGGTATCATTTTAATATCTTAACAATTTTTTATTTTTGAGAATCTATAACTAATTTATTTCATTCCTAATCAGTAACCGTTTCCTAACAAGGCTTTGCTCCACTTCCTTTGGGGAATTTGTGTACTCTTCTTGTTGGTTTTGGAAATGTCTGCCAAAGAACCCTGAGTTAAATGTTTGATTCCTACTCTGTGGTACTACTAGTAAGCACTAGAAGCTTTAAGAGATGTAGACCACTCTAAGATTCTTGGGTCATTTGTATCTTGCCCTTGAAGGGGAAAGTGGGATCCCAGTCACTTCTTTTTTTTACTCATTTGTTTCCTGGTCATTCTTCTGCTATAATAGTCTATCACAGGTTCAGAAGAACAGGGCCAACCATTCACAGACTGGAACCTGCAGAGTTGTGAGGCAGAATAAATGTCTTCAATTTGTAAGTTGGTTATCACTGATATTTGCTAGAGTGTCAAATTACATCAATTTCTGTAATCAAGATTAGAATATTTAATAGGAATGCATATGTAGAAGGATGAATATATTTGTTAAATGGAAGATTTAAATACAAACATTTTCAATGCTAATATTATATGAAAAATAAAAAATCAGATTAGATTTTTCCTTTATTTTATTTTACATACCAATCACAGTTCTCCCTCCCTCCTTTCCTCCAGCTCCCTCCCCCCACCTCCCTTATCCCCATCCACTCCTCCTTCATCTCCATTGAGATGGGGTAAGGTCTCTTTTGAGAATCAACCAAGCATGGCACATCAAGTTGAGGCAGGACCAAGCTCCTCTTTCCTGCATCAAGACTGAACAAGGTATCTTAGCATAAGGAATAGGTTCCAATGAGCCAATTCATGCATCGGGGACAGGTCCTGGTCCCACTGCTAGGGGCTCAATGAAAGACCAAGCTGCATAACTGTTACCTGGGTGTGGAGGACCTAGGTTGGTCCCATGCCAGATCCTTAGCTGTCTGTCCAGAGTGCATGAGCTCCTACAAATTCAGGTCAGCTGTCTCTGATGGTTTTACAGTCATGATCGTAACCCCCAACCCTGCTCATATGATCCTTTACCCTCTCTTCGTCTGAATTCCAAGAGCTAAGCCCAAGGCTTGGCTGTGAATTTCTGTTATCTGCTTCCATCAGTTACTGGATGAAGGCTCTATCAGTCACCAATCTGATTACATGGTTCAGTTTAGGCACCTAGGAGTCTTATCTGGGATCATCCTTGTGAGTTCTTGGGAATTTTCCTGGTACCAGGTTTTTCCCTAACCTCATAACGGCCCTCTCCATCAAGATCTCTTTCATTACTCTCCCCCTCATCCCAACTCTACCATCTTGATTCCTCATGTTCCTATCACCCTTCCCCTCCCCCAGTTTACCCAGGGCATCTCATCTATTTCCTCTTCCCTGGGATATCCATACATCCCTCTTAGGGTCCTTTTTGTCACCTAGATTCTCTGGGGCTGTGGGTTACAACCTGGTTATCCTTTGCTTTACATCTAATATCCATTTATGAATGAGTACATACTGTGTTTGTCCTTCTTGGTTTTCTGGGTCTGGGTTACTGCATTCAGCGTGATTTTTTTTTCTAGTTACATCCATTTGTCTGCAAATTTCAGGAGACCATCATATTTTTTTACAGCTGAGTAATACTCTATTGTATAGACATACCACATTTTCCTTATCCATTCTTCATTTGAGGGGCTTTTAGGTTGTTTCCAGGTTCTATTGTGAATAATGATGTTTATGAGCATAATTGAGCAAGTATCCTTGTGCTACAGTTGCGCATCCTTTGGGTGTATGCTCAAGAGTGGTATCACTGGGTCTTGAGGTAGATCAATTCTCAATTATTGGAGAAACTACCATAACAATTTCTAAAGGGTGACTGTACAAGTCTGTACTCCCACCAGCACTGGAGGAGTATTCCCCTTTAGATTAGATTTTTAACTTTACAGAAAAGATATTGAAGTGACAAACATAGATCATGGTAAATTTTATAAACATGAAATTTTTTAGGAAATAATATTATTCTGGTGGACTAAGCAGTATGTGCTAAAATGTGTCTCTTAAAAACAAGTCTCTCAAGAGCAAAACTGACTCTAGTCATCTTAGGATACGGAGGATTCTGCTTTAGCTGCTGTTGTCATCAGTTTAGAGCAAGTTCATGGGTTCGAGGTCTAAGGGTACAGTTTGTTACAACTGGGAGGCATGGTGTCAAGAACACACCTCTGTTCTGGAGGAAGACTGTTCCCATCTGGGTGGAGCAGGAAGCAGAAGGACAATGCAGGGCTTTTCAGGCTGCCCACTTCCGTTTTTCTTCAGTCTGACTCACTAGCCCGTGGGATTAGTTGTACCCATGTTCAAAGGGGCAGGGGGAATCCTCCCCCATTCCTTAAACCTTCCAGGAGAAACTCTCTCAGGTGCTCATAAAAGTGTGTCTTCTTACTTTGCCAGGGTAGTCCAATAGCGATAACTTCCACTGGCAGAAGTGTCCATGATCCAGCCCCAAATTTGTGAGCATGGGAGAGCTGATCCCATTACTCACTCACTGGTCAAGTGGTGGCATGCACAGGGGGGAGATGTCATCCCCTACCCTACTCCACCCCTACCCATCAACCCCTGAGGCAGGTGGGAGAGCTGGCCCTGGGGTCATAAGGGCAAGAGAGTTGCCCCTGTCCCCCACCAACTGCAACACTCAGGAGAGCAGGCCCTGCGCCTCACCTGGACAACACAATAGAGACAATCCTGTTGCCAGAGGTGTGGGTGGACCAACCCCAAAAAATGTGAGCATAGGATTGCTGTCCTCAATACTCATCTGTCATATGATGGCATGGGCAGGGGAGAGATGCCCCCCCACACCCATCAATGCCTGAGACATGGCAGCTGAGAGAGATATGGCTCTGAGGTTATAAGAGTGGAAGAACTGCTTCTGTCCCTCATTAGCTGCAGCACTTGGGAGAGCAGCCCCTTCACATGACTGGGCAACACAATAGAGCTGGATCTGAAGATGTAGGTGTGGGAGAACCGACCCTGAGGACTTGAAAGCAGAACTGGAAACCAGCCCTGCCCGTGGATCATTGCTGTGAGGGGCAACCTAGCCAAGGCAATGCAGGAGAGCTCGCCTTGGTGGTGAGGACAAGGAAGAGCTGGCCAGCTGGCCAACCCGGCAACTACCCAGGTCCAGAACCAGTAATAGGTGTTGGCCCATCCCAACATGCACTCCATCAGTGATCTGCTGGAGCATGTGAAGGGACTGGTCCCGCAGGTTCTGCACCCCCAAAGCTGCAGGATCTCCATGACATAGGACAACACCATGATAACCAAGTTCCAGTGAGGGCCCAGTATTGACAGTGTAGCAGAAACCAGGGGCCTCGGACCCGACCAGTGACTCTTTGCAATGAACCCTTGCAAGTAAAGATGTGTGGATAGAAGGGTTTACTGTGTAACTCACTGTGTCACACTACAGCTTCCATGATAAGATTTTTTTTTTTACTTTCTCTTAAATTTTATTTTATATTGGGAGGAGGTTGCAAGGGCAGAGGGCAGATATAAACGAATAGGGAAAAGAATGGATGGAGATGCATGATGTGAAAGACACAAAGAATAAATACAAAAACAGTTAACAAATAGTATATCTTCTCATAGATTATAAATTTAATCAAGTTTGCAAAGAAGAATAACCAATACAAGTCCCCAGCTAACTCTATGATTTCTAACTCAAATAAAGTGTTAAAAATCTTTAATAAATATCAGCAAGATTAGAATTCAGCTGGCTTTATTTAGATTAAGATGAGTAAAATCAGTTTCGTTGATCTTCACTATCTAGCTGCTTTCCAGGCTTAGACCAAGTATAATTTAGCAGGATTGTTGGTTTTAACTAATAATTTAATGTTCAAAAAGTATAATAAAAATTTATTTCTTCATAAATTTCTACAGAAATATAGATAATAAATATTTGCATATGGAACAAATATCTAGAAGAAAGAGGGGTAAATTATTTAATTAAACATCAATAATAGAATATTGGTTTCTTGGATACTTTAATATGATAATTTCTTAGTACTACTGTTTTATTTATAGATTGAAGTGAAAAAAATTCAGGTATTTTATAATGTAATTCTTGCCTAGAAAGATGTCTTAAAAATTCCAAGTGCATCTTATGTAACTAAGAACTTCCATGTGTTTGTTGCTGAACTCTGAAATGTAATGGTTATGGGTCAGCGTGGATTTGACTGGGCCAAAAGAATGAACTGTGAAAGAAATTGTGAAGAACAGACGTGGCATTTTATACTTACTTAGAAATATTGCTCAGGGAGACTATCAAATTGTGAGGATTTATTCAGTATACAGCTAAATCTGGACAGTTCCTAGTTGTGATGCTCATGAGGAGTTAGGATTTGTTATCAGTACAGAAAAACTGATGTGTTCATAGGACCAAAGCCAAAAATTTATTGTTGGTATGAATGAAAACACAGTTTCCATATGGTAAGAGGTAGGCACAATGAAAAAAGAATTAAATATAAGATCCAAACATATTTGAACTTCAATATACAGAAATAAGAACACCAAAACTTTATTGTCACCTTTTACTTTTATGTCTAGTAAAAATAACAATTCTCCATAGCACAGGCAGAGA
Organism: Myodes glareolus; assembly: GCF_982192425.1. Lineage (NCBI taxonomy): Eukaryota > Metazoa > Chordata > Mammalia > Rodentia > Cricetidae > Myodes > Myodes glareolus. The sequence continues at coordinate 64,224,152 of NC_142038.1, forward strand.
AAACAACCAGGAAGGACTTGATGCTCGTATGAGAAGAACTTGGCAGATGGAGAATTCAGCATAACAGGACTTCACCGTGCTTACACTCACTTTCCTCAGAGAGTGAGAACTGGGACAGTCCCCTTTGCCGATGGCTCATCTATTAGTCTTGTGTCTTAGGATATATTAATTATGGGAGAAAAGCTGATGAAGTGTGGTGGGAGCTGTGAGGCTTGTGGCTCAGCTGATGACCACACAAGTAACCATAGCGATGGTGACTCACCCTGAGTTCCCACTCTGCTTTTCCCCTGTGGTGCAGGGACACTTTCTGTTCTTGTTTGTATCCAGATATGTGAATGTGCTGGAGGAGGCACTTGTCTTTGACAGGGACAATGAGCATTCCCAGCAAATTTAGCATTGCCTCCTCAGTGTACGGTGGCTTCAGATTCCCATGCTAAACAGCAATGGGATCACAAGGACCCAAAGCTCAGATGCTTATTTAAAAACACAGAGATTTTTTTAAGTCAGGTACTCGTAGAAATAAAAAAGAAAACATCAAAATAATAAAAATGTGTGCTCTTTCAAGGGAGCACCATGACAATACCCTGGAAATAGCAAGAACTTACGGTCTCATGTTTCTGGAGGCTGGAGTTAAAACCAAGATGTTGGCAGTATTGAGCCTTGTTCTGAGAGCTAAGTGGGAAGAATCCCGTCCAAGCCTCTCACCTGGTTCCTGGTAATCATTGCCATTCTATGATAGCATAATTCAGATGATCTTATATCAGTGTCTGCATATATGATAAACAGCATATTTACAAAATTCATTAATTTCCGAGGTCAAGGGTGAGTTAGATGTCTTGATTTTAATGATAGACAAAGTGATTCAAACAGGAAATCAGTTAGGGCAAGAGATAAAAATACATTTCAATAGATTGGACAAGTGCAGTGTGAAGTACAAGTTTTACAAAATACCAACAATCTAATAACAAAATGAATATGTGAAGTTTGAAAATACAAGATGTATGAAAAGATGTCTTTACCAGGTTCATGGTAGTGGGCACCAGAGAATTCTAAAGAAAGAAAATAATGTTCAAAATTCTCAGAGGAGAAAAACATATTATTTTAGATCATTTAAGCACATAGGTGACTTACTTTTTAAAAAAATAGTAACATAAAAGACACAGCATCAAAGGCTTGACTCAAAATTAGAGGGCATAGTGAGACATTATTATTTGAAATTTGAAAGCCTCTGCTATTTATAGAGTCACCAAAAAATTGCTGGGGGTGTATTATAAATACAGTGAATCCAGAGACCCCCAAACGGAATTGTAACTGTATACTGCTCTTTCACTTCCTGGCTGCCCAGACCTGAATAATCACACAGAAACTATATTAATTACAACACTGTTTGGCCAATAGTATATATGTATTCCTAGCTAACGCTTACAACTTAAATTAACCCACTTCTATTATTTTGTGTGTCACCACGAGGCTTTGACCTACCAGAACAAGTTCTGGTGTCTTCCTCCTTTGGCAGCTACATAACAGCTCCTTGACTCTGTCTACTTCCTCTCTCTTGGCTCTTATTTCCCACCTGGCTTTACCCTGCTAAGCCATTGGCTGAAACAGCTTTTTTTTTATTAACCAATGGTAATAAAACATTTTCGTAGCATACAGAGGGGAATCCCACAGAATCCTTAGCTGTTGGATTCAGTTCCAGTTTCCAGTACTTGCAGAGGACTGCAGATTGCTACTCTTTCTGTGAGTTTATCCCCAGATAAACTAACTTTGCTTTGCTCCATTCCAGTGATTGTGGGACTCTTTTGTATGCCAGCAGGAGTAGTGGGGATGTCCGAGGAAATGCTGAGCACAGGAATCAGAAAACTAGCCAAGAACTACACAAAAGGTGGTGGCAGCAATTTGAACAAAAATAAACTTTAAAAAAATACAATATTCTCTCATTTTACATGTCTATCTCCTTTTCTTCCTCCTCCCCTCCTTTCATCCCACCCTTTATTCCCCACTCAGGATTTATCCCTAGTGCTTGAACTGGCATCTTGGAGCACAGTCTCTTTGGAGGATCCCTTCCACAGCCTAGATATAGAGGGAAGGGCCTTGGTACTGCCTCGAAATGATGTCTCAGACTTTGTTGACTCCACATGGGAAGCCAAAAATGGACTTTTAAGGAGAAGTTCACTGATAGACTTTAAAGCAGTTAGAGGTGAAATGTGATTTATTTTAGGCTTTATTAATGCTAATATTAGACAGTGATCTTAACCACTAAAACAAGAAGAAACTTTTGTTTGTTAGACAAAAAAAAGTTAAATATAAGATCAAGTGAGAAAGAGACATGGAGGGAGGGGAAGAGGGAGGGAGAAAGAGAGAGAGAGAGAGAGAGAGAGAGAGAGAGAGAGAGAGAGTTGGGGGAAGACAAAATACATATAAAGGATAAATAATTTCACAAAACAAATTCAATAAATTGAGTAAAAGTCTACAATTAAAAGCAAGAACAAAAGAACTGGGGAAATGACTCAGAAGTTAATAGCACTTTCTGCTCTTGGAGAGTGAGTACCTAGCTTCAAGTCCTAGTACCTACATGACAACCACAACCATCTCTGACTCTAAGTCAAAGGGATATGAAACTCCCTTGTGGCCTACTCAGGCACCTAACATATATATATATACAGTATATATAGTAGTGCACATATATACAGCTTAAAACACTCACACACTTAAAAATTAAAAAATATTTAAAAGTAAATAAAATGACAGATGCTTATTTCATGGTTGCTTATAGGAGATAACCAACTAACTACACTGGCACATGCATTGTGAATGCCACAAGAAGAAAAGAACAATCTCTAAGGCTCAATAAAAGTGTGTTGATCTTAGATTGGATGCATAGTATGCAAGGCAAGCGTGGTGGTTCAAATCTACAATCCCAGTGATTCAAGAAGCTGAAGCAGAAGTATCATAAATATGATAGTGTACATAAGCGACCCCAAAAACTCTACCAAAGAACTCCTACAGCTGATAAACACCTTTAGTAATGTGGCAGGATACAAGATCAACTCCAAAAAATCAGTTGCCCTGATTCAAAGACTAGACTTTCCCTATGTATTCCGTCTTTGCCAACTGATATAGAATGTAAGCTTTTCAGTCTGACCAATCAGATTCATTTGTTCCTTCTGTTGTTAGCAACAGTCTTGTTTTTAGAGAACTATAGCTGCATAATGACCATTTCTATGGTTTAAGGAGGAGGTGGAGCAGCTGCTGAAGTTCTCAGCTCCTCTAGGGCTTGGAAACCTGAACTTCATTTCACCTTACAGGTAAAATGGAGCCTGAGTTCAGAATCGCAGTACTTAGGACAAGGAGCTTTTTGTCTGTTCCCAAAAATATTATTGGTAACATACAAGTTTACAATCATGTCCTATTTTGTATAGCAACTGTTTTATCCATAATGATGTAATTAACAGTGGACTAATTTGTGTGATAACTTTAATGCTAGTACCTATTGCTTTGTTTAACTTTCACTTGTGATCTGATATTTGTTAGATCTCTTGCCACAATCTTAAGATTTTTATATTTCATCCTGACTTTCAACTTTAATAACTTTACATAAATAATCACTGTACAGTAACTTACACAAATCTTGTAGATATAAACCTATTCCAGTGCGCTAGAATTTACAGTTATTATTTAATGATTATTTGTAGAGCATTTAAGAGATACGTAAAATCATATTCTTAACTGTTTTGTTACACTGCTGCACTACAAGAGACTATTCAGATCTACATCCAGTTTTCATAGGTTATCCTAAGATGGCCTTTTGCCATCCTTATCAAGAGATAACCACTCTCAGCTCTAGTTATTATGATGAGTGATGATCAATCCATCTGTTTGTAGAGAACCTGATTCCCAGTGGAGCTGGTGTTAATAAATATGAGTTCTTGCCAAAACAAGAGATGTTGAAATGTATTTGGATACTATCTATATTTAATTGATCCAATGCACATATAAAATAATCTTCTTCTATTATTTGAGTTGTAACTCTAATGTGTCTCCTGCATTCAATTATATCATAGTCTTTTTGACATTTGAAAAAAAGCTTGAGAGGGGCATAGAAATAAAAAGTTTAAACTCAGTATAAAGTATTTTACTGTTATCTAATTTTTATATAATTTTTTTGAAAAAAATTGGGTGTTTAATGTGTATTTTTGATTGTCAACTTGACTACATCTGGAATAAAACCCAAGTGGCTGGGTACCTGTGAGGCATTTCTTTCTTAATTAAACCATTTGAAGTCAGAGGATTCACTTTTAATCCAGATATTTGAGGTGGGAAGATCCACCTTTAATTTGGGTATGCCTTCTGCTGGGAGCCTGGATGAAGGGCACTGAAGAGGGAAGCTTCCTCTCGCTTTGCCTGCTTGCTCTCGCTCTCACTGGCAAGTCCATTCCTCCACAGGCAGTAGAGCCCATGTCTTCAGTATTCCCGCATATACTGAAGTTCAGCTGAGACATCCAGCCTTGTGGATTGAACTACTACTGGCTTCTTTGAGCTTCTGTTGGCACATAACCTTTGTTGAACTAGCAGAACCATAGCTATAAACACATTTAAGCAAATTTCTGAATTTTTTGTGTATGAATATATATATTCGGTCTCCTTTTATACACACAGGTACTCACACATATACATATACATACACACTCATACACACACACACACACACACACACACACACATATATATATATATATATATATATATATAAACATTAATTTAAAAATAGTGGCAAGCTTTTTTCAGATTTCAAATGTTTTTTGTTGTTTTTGTCTTTTTTTTTGTTCTTCTCATTTTGTTGAGACAGATATTGGCATTTTGAAGGAGATTTCATTGATCACTTTAGGTATTATATGAAGCTTTAACAATATTAGTTCTTTGATCCCAAGATCACAGAGAGGTTTCTATTTATTTGTGTCACCTTAAGTTGCTTTCATTGACCTCTAGATTTCATTTTGGACATTTTTTTTTTCATCTTGAAGGTTAAATTTGTTCCTGGTGTTGTTATTTTAGTAGCTATTGAAAATAAGTTTGCTCTCTTGGCTTCCTCAGTTAGCTCCCTATCTATCATGCCTGAGAATGGCACCTGTTGGTTTTCTCTGTGTCATGCAGTGTTACTAAGTAGTATGTTAGTTACAACCGTATTTTGGTAGTGTTATCTTGGGTCATGGGATCATGTCATTACCAGCAAAGATAGTTTGTCTTCCTTCTCAATTTGGATTTCTTTTATCTTTCTGTTGTGTATTCTCTCTTGGCAGAACTCCCAGCACTACATTTAATAAAATGTTGGAAATGGCCCTCATTCTCCTAGTCCAGGTTTTAGTGTAAAAGGTTTCGATCTCTCTTTATTCATTGTGTTCTTACTGTTCTTCTCATCTGGCTTTCACTACATTGAAAGTCATGATCTCTACCAATTTATGGTTTTCCAGTATATGATCAGAATAAGAGGGCAAGTTCAGTATATAGCTTGGTAAGCATTAATATTTTTGTTAACAGAAATATCTCTAATGTTCTAAGATCATGCTTTTTATATTGTAGATGCTTACTCTTTGCTGACCCATCCATGTTAAAGTCCAAATGTCATTGTTCAAGATCTGCTACAATCTTCCTTTGTATTAATGCCTTAAGAAATATGACTTTCTCATTTGTGTTATTCATTAATCTATGCAAACATTAAGCTGCATGACATTACATTAAGATCATGAGTTTTGAGTTCATACATAAATTCCATACATGGGAACCATTTGTCTGCATGGAGCTTTTAGGCAGTTATACATTTTCCCAATAAATAAAATGAATACACATCATCAATGGCTAAATATGCCATTGTAACTTAAAACTTAAAGCTGAGTTTTCTTTCTAATCATCAGAGGTGAACTTTCTTTCTTTAATTTTTCTTAGTCTTCCACTCTTCTACACTGGCCAGATTCAGTTCCCAGCTCCCACCTGGTGGCTCACCGATATCTGTAACTCCAGCTTCAGGGAATCTGATACCCTCTTCTGACTTCCCTGAGCACTAGACATGCATGTGGTGTAGCTATGTACATGAAGGTAAAATTCTCATACACCTAGGAATAAAACATCATTTAAAGTCTACAATTTTAAAAAGAAAAACATTGTGCATAGAATAGCTTATGTAATCACCACCATATGCCATTAAAGTTACAAATAAACAAGATGAGATAGCATTATTAAATGGAGATGCTACTATTAGAAATATAGAAATCTGAAGAATCCACTATAGATGACAGTGGGTGGGTGGAACAACAAGAATTCCCATCCATGCTGGAGGGCATGCAACACAGTTCATCTACTGTAAAGAGAGTTTTGTAGTTTCTAAAAAGACTAAACACACATTTGCCATACCACAATCTTTGTTATTTACTGGAATGTGTTAAAACTTAAATCCACACAAAAATCTTTCTGTAATTTTTATTTCAACTTTATTAAAAAATAATCAAATTTTGGAGCCTCAAAGGCATCCTTTAGCAGGTAAATGGATAAATAAACTAGTACATCTATAGAAATATTTTCAGCAGTAAGATGAAATGGATTATTAAGCTGTGAAAAAAGCAAAGGTGATGTTAAACAGCCCTATCAAGTAAAAGTAACCAATTTGTCAAGAGATTTTTTTTTCAGTATCTAATGAAATGATCGCGAAATTACTTGGATGGACAAGAATCAGAAGCAGGATAGCCCAGTACCAAACGTGATTGGAAAGCAAACGTCAATGAAGTGATTTCTAATGATATTTTGCTATACTCATAGATTGGTGCCTAGTCCAATTGTCATCAGAGTAGCATCATTCAGCAACTGATGGGACCAGATGCACAACCAAATACGAGGCGAAGCCAGCGGAACCACACCAAAGAGGGGAGGAAAGATTGTAGGAGCCTCCACTAGAACACAACCCACAGAATCTCCTAAGCAGGGCTCACAGGGCTCACGCAGACTGAATCTACAAACATGGACCCTTTATGGGTCTTAGGTCCTCTAAATGTATCTTATGGTTGTGTAGCTTGGTGTTCTTGTTCACCTAAAGTGAAGTGTTGCCTGTGCTTGGTCCTACTGGGTTGCCTCTTCCAGCCTCGATATAAGAACTTGTTCTTATTAATTTGTTAGGCTATTTGTTGGATAATCAAGTAAGGCCTGCTCTTTTTTATTTTGATTTAAGGGAACCAGAGGAGTGGATTTGGGGAAAGAGGCAGCCATGGAAAGACTGAGAAGAATGGAGAGAGGGGAAACTGTGGCCTGGATGTCATGTATGAGAGAATAATAAAAGAAAACAAAAGAAACCAATTTGGAAGAATATAAACTATATGCTTCCAAGTACAGAGCAACCACTGGAGAAAATAAAAACAGTATCACTGTTCAGTTCAGTGCCCCATTTTTCAGTTGGGTTAATTAGAATTTTAAAGTCAAGTTTCTTGAGTTCTTTATATATTTTGGAGATCAGACCTTTTTCTGATGTGGGGCTGGTGAAGATCTTCTCCCATTCAGTAGGATGCCTTTTTGTTTTATTGACTGTGTCCATTGCTTTACAGAAGCTTCCCAGTTTTAGGAGGTCCCATTTATTCACTGTTGCCCTTATTGTCTGTGCTACTGGGGTTATATGTAGGAAGTGGTCTCCTGTGCCCATATGTTGCAGTCTACTTCCCACTTTCTCTTCTATCAGGTTCAGTGTGGTCAGATTTATATTGAGGTCTTTAATCCATTTGGACTTGAGTTTTATGCATGGTGATAGATATAGATCTATTTTCATTCTTCTACAGGTTGACATCCAGTTATGCCAGCACCATTTGTTGAAGATGCTTTCTTTCATTGTATACTTTTACCTCCTTTGTCAAAAATCAGGTGTTCATAGGTTTGTGGGTTAATATCCAGGTCTTCTATTCGATTCCATTGGTCGACTTCTCTGTTTTTATGCCAATACCAAGCTGTTTTCATTACTGTAGCTTTGTAATAGAGTTTGAAGTCAGGGATGGTGATGCCTCCAGAAGTTCCCTTACTGTTTAGGATTGTTTTGGCTATCCTGGGTTTTTTGTTTTTCCATATAAAGGTGATTATTGTTCTCTCAAGGTCTGTGAAGAATTTTGTTGGGATTTTGAAGGGGATAGAATTGAAATTATAGATTGCTTTTGGTAGAACTGCCATTTTTACTATGTTGATCCTACCAATCTAAGAGCATGGGAGATCCTTCCATTTTCTGGTGTCCTCTTTAATTTTTTTTTTCTTCAATGCCTTAAAGTTCTTGTCAAATAGATCTTTCACTTCCTTGGTTAGAGTTACCCCAAGATACTTTCTCAAATATCACCATTAAAAACTTTGTCTGGTGACAGATGAAGATAGAGACAGAGACCCTCATCAGAGCAACTAACTGAGCTCCCAAGGCCCAGTTGAAAGGCAGAAGGAGGGAGAAGACGAGTAAGGAAGTCAGGACTGCGAGGGGTTGGTCCACCAACTGAGGCAGTGTGCCTGTTCTAATGGGAGCACACCAAATCCAGCTGGACTGGGACTGAGCAAGCATGTGATCAAACCAGACTCTCTGATTGTGGCTGACAATGGGGGCTGACTGAGAAGCCATTGATAAAGGCACTGGGACTCATTTTTACGGCATGTTCTGGCTTTTTGGGACCGGACTCTATTTGGATGTACAGCTCCCTAGGCCTGGATGTGGGGGGGGGCTTGGACTTCCCACAGGGCAGGGTTCCCTGCCCTCTCTCAAGCAGGGTGGGAGAGGGAGGAGGGGGTGTGGGGGAGCCGGAGGGGATTGGGAGGAGGAAAGGAAGTATAAATATTTGAATGGAAAAATAAAAATAAAAATCAGTATTACTTGGGACCAAAGTTAAAATGGGAGACCTGAGTAGGAAGTCACAGGAATTTTAGGCCACAGAAACCATTTTGTATGACACTGTAACAGTAACTATTTGTCAGTACATAAGTCACAATCTAGGACTACTTTGAACAGTAGTTTTTTGTTTGTTTGTTCATTTTTTTAAAAAAAAAAGCAACAAGGACAGCATTTAGCAGAAAACCAAGAGAAATAAAACCCCAGTGCTAGAGAAATTTATAGAAGACAGGTAGTTGTTCTGGTTGGGAAATCCTACGAAAGGTGTAAAAATGCTGTATGATAAATATTTTCTCAGAAAGATATTGACTGCAGAGAGAAGGGGCAGTAGCTAAAGTTTTATCAGTCGTGTTACTTGTAAAATGATTTTGTTGGAATACCACATGATAGCTTTGGATTAGGAAGCCAAGAATACATGCTAAAGTAGCAGTAGTGAAGATTTTAAAAAAGAACTGTGTAGTGTCATAGCTCCAATGTGGCTTGGTTATCATTCTGTAGATAAAGGTGGAGGTTTGGAGGTAATATTACTGATAATGGATGTTTGATCAATCACCTAATTTCTATTCCTAATGTATTTCTATTGTTTTTATGTTTTAATAATTATACAAGATACTCAAATGATAAATTGAGAACTTTAGACTTTATGCTACTGGAAATGTGTGTGAGTGTGTGTGTGTGTGTGTGTGTGTGTGTGTGTGTGTGTATGTGTGTGCATGCACATGTGTACACACTGAGGTAAGAAAGGATGTCTGTTGTCTTGTTCTATAATGCTAATTCCTGTGTGAGAGGGTCTTTCGCTGAGCCTACAGTTGAACGCCAACCATCTTTATTGATTTTCTGTCTCTGTCCCCATAACCCCCAGGGTTTGTCCATAGGCATTTGTGCAGCTTTAAGTGTCCTTTGGTTTGTGTGCTAGAGATTTGTACTCAGGTTCTTTTTATCCACTGTACCTTCTCCATGTCTCTAATCTGTTTCTTGCTGGCGAACAGAAAGGTATACTATGCTTTTAGGTTGGTGGTGGCTGCTAGCAGAATAGATTATGGACAAATGAAGATTGTTGACTAGATAGAACGTTCATTGGTAGTAAAAACCTCAGAAAGGACTGCTTGTACTGGAAATGGAAAGTAGATTGACAGAACTGTGTTTGAAAGACAATCTGGTGTCACAGTGCACAGGAAACTGGTCTTTAAAGATTAAGTGCCACAGTGTAAGGAACCAAGTTTTCAGTTACTATTACAACTATTTTACTTTGCTGTTTTGGACAGTGTTGGATCTTAAACTAAGCTCTGTCTGTAAACAGACAAAAGAAAACAGGTAGGCTTTGGAGAGAATATTAGAGCTTTGCTCTCAACAATGGCATAAGAGAAAAATGCAGACAATGAGTCTGCTTGGGGTGTCAGTACAGAAATGGCAAAGATCAGTGACAGAGAGCCTTGGCAGCACATGCCTGTAGTCCCATCACTCTGGATGTGAAGGTGGGGGCAGGGTCTGGAGAAGTTCAAGGTCAGCCTGGGCTACAAATACTGAGTCTGTATTTAGCCTATGCCACAGAGGCCCTGTCACAGAGACAAGCAGTAGACATCAACAAAAAAACATTAGAAGAAATTTAACCGAGTGCATAGCAATATGTTTACTGTGTACATAGTAAAACACTTTTTATCATACTTAATGAAAATTTTCTAACAGGGGAGTCTCAGTAAAGAGTTATAAATCCTGACAAGCCAAAGTGGACAAGCAATTAATACTTCACAGAGTTACCTTCTTGGTATGGTATTAAGGAGATGGAAGAAAAGCATTAGTATTAACTTTTGATTTAAAAAAAGTCATACAATATATTTTATCATGTTTTCCCCTCTTTCAGTACCTCACGTTGTCTCTCCACTTCCCTACCTGTTCAACTTTATGACCTCCTTTTCCTCTCTTTTTAAAACAAACAAACAAAAAGCAAAGAAACACAAAACCCCCACATAAACACAAAGATGGTTATCAGTAAACAAGAAAAGAAAGATAAGACAAAAAAATGTTCAAATAAAGCAAAATGAAACAGAGAGTCTACACAAATAATAGTGAGTTTGTTTTGCATTGACCTAGAGCCTGACCCTAAATATGGTTAATGTTCCCAATGAGACTCCATTGGAAAAAACTGAGTTTTCATTTGCCAGTGGGTTGTCAACTGGAGATAGCTATTTGTTCAGATATAGAAGTCCTGTGTCTGCTTCCTGCTCTCAGTAATGGAACTTTTGTGTCTTGAACCTATACAAACCTCGTGCACTCTCTCACAGTCTCTAAGACCTCACATATGCATGAGTCTTGATATGTTTAGAGGACACTGTTTTCTTGGGTCCATTCATCACCTCTGTCTTTTAGAACCTTCCCACTTTCTCTTCCACAGAGCTCCCTGAGTCTCAGGGTGAGGACTTTAATGAAGACATTTCATTTAGGACCGAGTGTTCCAAAGTTTCTCACTCTCTGCACAGTGTCCAGTTGTGGGTCTTAATCATTAGTCCCATCCGCTGCAAGAAGACCCTTCTTTGGTGATGGCTGAGTGAGGCACTGACCTATGGCTATAGCAGAATGTCATCAGGAGGCATTTTTATTTAGCATAATAATGGTATTAAGTTTTTCCCTAGGCACATGACCTATCTACTCTTGACCTAGTTAGCAGTTTCAGGTATGGGTTCCATCTCATCCAGTGGGCCTTAAATTCAATAAAAACATGGTCGGTTATTCACTCCCATAAAATTTGTGCCACTACTGCACTAGTGTGTCTTGCAGAAAGGTTGCTGCTACATGTCGCAGGAATTGTAGCAGGGAGTTATTATTATATGAATTTAACTAGATCACTGCTTGACCCATTAGTGCTAGCATCTTACTGGCTAACTCTTACATCTGAATTTAATCCATTTCTATTAATCTGTGTATTGCCACGAGCCTGTGGTTTACTGGCTAAAGTTTTGGCATCCCTCTCTGTTGGGGGCCACATGGCTTCTCCCTGACTCTGCCCTCTTTCTCCTGGCATTCCGTTTAGTTTTCCTTGCCCACCTAAGTTCTGCCTGCTATAGGTCCAAAGCAGTTTCTTTATTCATTAATGGTAATCACAGCACACAGAGGGAAATCCCACATCACGATGACACAATGTGACCAGTCATGGTATGATCAGCTGTCATGACTGTCTTTCCACAATGGATTGTATCCTTAAATCAAAAGAACCCTTTCTTCCTTAAGTTGATTTTGTCAGGTCCTTGGTCACAGCAATGAGAAAAGCAAGAAGAGTAACTAATGCATTTGCATTCAGCAAGTGGAGAGCAGGTGAGGGTGGATACATGCATCCCTGATTGCTCCTATTTGTGATACCTGAATGTAAAGTTTGCTCCTTCTGGGTTGCAGCACCATGTCCTGGATTTACAAATGCAGAGGAGGGAAACAGAAAGATCTGTTGATGTATAAACATAATATAGCTTACAGAAAGAGTGGAGTAGTGGGGAAAATGGTACACATTCAGGACCAAGAGATTCACCAGTCTAACCTTTCTGTTAAGCATTCTTCAAAGTTAGGGTAAACAGGAAACATGATTACAGGTATGTGGGGGAAAATCCATTTTATTTGCCTGAGCATCTATTTATTTGTTTTTTGTACATTAGCAATTATGAAACTATCTTACAGTTGCCTGGCATTGCTTAAATATTTTGCAGAACCGAAAGTGCAGCCATGTCTTGGCAAAGCAATCAGAGTTATATTTCAAAGCAAGAGTAAAATAACACTTCCCATGATAAAACAAATTATCTTGCATCAAAGGCTAGGAACATTTCAAAACAAAGTGACATTTTTCAGCAGTGAAACTCTTTCACAAATATGTATGTTTATTTCTCATAAATTTGTAAAACCTGATTTCAAACTTAAAGAACATTGCCCTCTACGAAAGAACTGTTGACTGCCATGCGTTAGACACACAGTGTAAAAATTAGCCTAGCTCTGCTCTGGGTAGAAAGAGGGTGTTGTGATCTAATGAAGCAGAGGAAGAGGCCTCTTTGACCTTAACTTCTCAAGCACTTTAATCATGTTCCTAGAAGGTGACTGCTATTTAAGCAAAGACAAAAATGTTTGATAAGTTTAGGAAGATGTAAACTTACTTGAAGACTTGAAGAGAAGTTTGTACAAAGTAAATTTTCATGGAACACAGTGTGGGGAGAAGTGTTGGGGGTGTGGGAGAGTGTTTCCTCCTGGTTGTAGGATGCTGTAGGAGGCTTGGAATGCTTCCCGCTGCAGAAACAGTCCATTCCTTTCTCTGAAAATCACATTGCCAGTTACTGACCATGCCCTTGTTTTAACAAGTTGACTTTCTGAAGCATCATTTATTTTTTTTTGTAGCCTCATCTCTCAATTTCAAATTCAGAAAGGGAACTTTAACCTGATTAGCAGTAGTTATGTAATATCTATTACTGAGGCCACTCACTGCAGATTTTTTGGTGGAGGCAACTCTCTGTGAATCAGATATGAGCATTCCGACGCATCTACTGTAGCCAAAAGATGAAAACAATAATGGCAATTATCTGTGAAAGCCATATGAAATTCTCTGGCAAGAAGTCCTGAGTGTGATTTAATAATTTTCTTATTTGGCCCACGACCAGGAAAGGAGATTGGCGGAATCCCAGAAGGCAGTTTCTGCGGTTCTCCATAACATCTTTATGTCTTGTGAGCAGAGAAACTGACGTCTTCTCAAGGATAATATTGGGCTTGTCTGATCATGACTGTCAGGTCACAGATAGTTTTTCTCTTCAGAGCAAAGGCTGGTTTGTTCACTGATCATCTTTATAAGAATTACCTCCCTACAGATAAGAGTTTTGGTTCTTCTTTGCAGCCACACATCTGTAGCTACTTGGCAAAATTATTCAGATAGAAATATGGCCGTTAGAGTTGGGTGATAGGGGCTGAAGACATAACTCAGTGGGTAAGAGAATGTATGATTCTTGATGAAAATTTAAGTTCACTTCCCAAAGCCCATATCAGGTCCCTTGCAGCAACCTGTAAACCTAGTCCCATGAGATTTGATGTCTTCTTCTGGCCTCTATGAGCACCTGCAACCAAATGTACATATGTATCCCTCCTCAGACAGATACAGGTACATAATTAAAAATAAAAAAATGAAAGTAGACTAATCATTGGAAAACTTGGAAAAATAACACCAGCATTTAACTAGGGATAAACTAGAAGATAGAAGATAAACCTCAAGTGTGAGAAAGTGGAATGAGAAACAAGAGCAATTTTAGCCCTGACCAAGAATACTGCTTGACTTATAAAACTCACACTGTAACAACTGTAACCGAGATTCTGCACGTTATTTCTGAATCTAACTTTTGTTTTCTGAATTGCAATTTCTCCCAATTTATTAATTCTGTGACTCCTCCATACACTTTCTCTTTTAGTTGTCTTGTTCTTTTGTGTTTTGTTTTGTTATTTTTTTTTTTGTATTTTGAAACAGTGTTGCTCTCTGTGTAACAGTCCTGGCTGTCCTGGCCCTTGCTCTGTAAACCAGGCTGGCCTCTAACTCACAGAGATTCACCTGCCTTTGCCTCCCGAGCTCAGGGATTATAGACATGTACCACCACACCTGGCTTATTGTTTTGCTTTTTATATACTTAAAAAAGTAATAAAGATTTGCATGTTGAATCCCAGGCCCTTGCCATGCTAGATAAAAGCTTACAACTGATCTACAGCCTTGCCTGAGGTTTGTTTTCGCTGTTTGTCCTGTATGTTTGCAGAAGCTTGGTCTCTTCACAGCTCAGGGAGACTGACTTGCGCCTTTCATTCCAAAGTTTAAAAGTTTAAAAATTCTGTTCACCTTTGATTTTGAGCTTGCCTCTGTAGAATTCTTGCACTTGGCTCTGTCCCTTCGCCTCTTCCGTTGTGATACCTCATGAACATGGCCCTCTCTGCCTTCCTTGAAATGTTCTCTGTCCTTGTGGCCTCCTGGCCCCTGACTGCATTCTCTTTCTTTTGGTGGCTTTTACTAATATATTGGAGAAGCAGCAAGTATGTCATCAGGGAAAATGCCCTTTGGCATCTCTTCACATGGTCTGTTCCATTATAATACTGACATCTGAAGGTGCACTTTCTTTAGGGACATTAATTATACCATGTTACACATGCATGCATGTGTTTATGTTACATCACATGGTATTATTATGGTAATAATGATACAGATAATGTTCTTATATGAAGTAACTTAGCACTTACTCAAAATCAGCACTAGCCTCTATTTATAGGCACTAGCTAAAGCTTTGTGCTCACTGCACAGGCTAAACACTCAGTGTTTTCCTCACACTCTCTTCTCTAGGCCCCATGTGTGTGGATGTAAGAGCGTGATCATGCAGGCTGTGGCAGTGACTCACTTGCCCAGTTATATTTACTCAGCTCTGTTCACATGTTATCAAATTTATTTTTGTCCTTATTTTTAGTATATTCTTTATTGAACTTTCTTACTCTTTTATTAACTTATTTATTTACATAAACTCAGTTTCTCCTCTTAATGCAGTTTTATTAGTTTTGACAAATGCTTAGTCATGTATCTATCTCCATAAGTTTAATAAACAACACTTTAGCCCTCCTCGGCTCCTTTATTCTCTCTCTGTAGGAACAGCTACTTAGTCCTTCACATGGGTGTGACAAGGCGTATCTATGAACTTGCTTATTAAACTGGCTTGTTTATTGTTGTGAAGTCATACTGTATAAGTAATTTTTAAAAGTGACCAGATACATGAAGAAGCAGCGTCAGGGATGGAAGGTTTGTTGCTTGGCTGTGGAGGAAGGATACAGCCCATCATGGCAAAAAAGGCCGGCAGTAGGAAGCTGCTTGACTCGGGAAGCAGAGGAAGAGGAATGCTTGCTTGCTTTCTCCTTACCCTTTTTCTCCAGTCTTAGACTCCATAGAGTAGTGCACTCACAGCCAGGGAAGATCTTCCTTGTCAGTGCATCTTTTCTGGACAAGTTTTCAACTTCTCCCAGGGGCTTCTTTTACCCCAAAGTGCTTCTTAATTCAGTCATGCTTAAAATGTAAACTGACCATCACACATACTGAAGGACTCTTCATTTAAACAAACATATTTTTCTATGTACCACGTATGTGAAATAAATCATAGTTCAGGTTTCACTTTTAGTCTATGGTCCATATTGAGTTGATGCACTATAAAGTCTGGGTCAAATTTCATTTGTGTCGTGGTAAATGGGTTTCTACTTAGTACTATCAAATTCATTTTCATTTTATATATTTTATCAATTAAATTAATCTAACTAATTTTGGGTTATAAAGTTAGGGTATTTACATTTGTCATCCAGTGACAAATGTTCAACGCTGAAAATAAACACCCAAGCTCATTATATAGACTGACAGGTTATATTTAGGAAGATCTATGCACACATGTGCACACACATGCACGCACACACATTCAATAACAATTAGTAAGCAAAAGAGGCGTTAAATTTGCAGGAGAGTGGAGAGGGCTATATTGGAGGTTTTAGGGAAGAATGGAAAGGAAAAAGTTGTAATTATATTCTAATTTAAAAAAATGAGAGAGGCAGGTTAATTTTAAATATTTTCCTTCAGTCAAATACCAAAATGTAATAATCACTCAAGATATTTTAGCATGTTTGTTTCTAGAGTCCATTTTTCATGTACTCAATTTATAATAAATCAACAAAAATAGTAAATCACTCACAATGTATTAATGTATTGATTTAAATGAACCAAGCTTAGATACTATAAAACTTATACTAAAGCACTCAGTTGAACACTAGTAAGAGTATCCATAGGTCTTTGTAGCTCTCACCAGATCATTCTAGACTTTTCTGCTACCCCACAATGGCATTCTCACCCCTTATATTCACTTTTTAACCCTGTCCCAGGCTACTAGCAAGCAGTCAACTGTACATCAAATCAGCTATCTATTTTGGATGTGTTTCATATGTGGTATGATATAAAGTATGAAAATGGCATTTCAAACTTCATTGTTTTAGATGAAAAGTCCTTTCCATTTACATGTCAAATTTCATGTCTACATAACCTATGGGAACTTCTGTAGTTTCTGCTTTAGGTTATCTCAACAGTAATGACATAACAATTGTGATGGGTATTTATGTGGACTTCTGATCTCCTGGACATTAAACCAAGGCGCAGTTGTTGTAGTCACTACAGTGACTTTATACTTTACCTTTTAAGGAGTTGCCAGACTGTTCTTAGAGATGCCATATCTCTTGCTATTTACCTTTTTTGTATTAAACATATTTAAACTTATGGTATTTTTAGCTGATAATTTTACTGTAACTTAACCTCATAGTCAGTGCAGGAACACCTGTGCTTAACAATTGCTTAGTAAATTTTATGAATTACAATTTTTGATGTACGTATTATTTGTCATTTACAATCAAGGAGCCCTCATCTTCTCTCCTCTATCTCCTCTTCTGTTCCCTTCCCTTTGCTTCTCTTTCCCATTTTTAAAACGCTTTTAATTGAAATAGAATTATATCACTTCCTGTAACATGAAGGGGCCTGTTTGTTGGGGGCTTTCTGTCTTGCCCAGTTCCCCCAGCTGTTTA
Source organism: Myodes glareolus (assembly GCF_982192425.1). Lineage (NCBI taxonomy): Eukaryota > Metazoa > Chordata > Mammalia > Rodentia > Cricetidae > Myodes > Myodes glareolus. The sequence continues at coordinate 64,241,631 of NC_142038.1, forward strand.
GCCCCAAAGAAAAATCAATCACACAGGAGATCTCTCTAAGTTATAAAGCTAATTGACCCTTTAGGTCAGGCTTCTTATTAGTTTTTATGACTTATCTTAACCCATTATTTTGATCTATTTTAGCCATGTGGCTCAGTACCTTTTTCAGTGGGGCAGCTCACATCCTGCTGCTTTGGTGATCTGGGCAGGAGTGGGAAGAATCAGCTTCCTCCTCCCCAGAATTCTCCTGCTCTCCTTGCATCATTTACACTTCCTGTCTGGTTTTCCCACCTACAACTTCCCTTCAACCTTCTCTTCCTCCAGCCTCTCCTAGTTACCTCCCTTGAACCCATTCATGCTCCCAGCTCTCATGTTGCTAGCCTCTGTTTCTTTGGTTATATTTGTCACATATACATGCACACGCAAACATGGGTGCACGTGCACCCCCCCCATAATAATGCTGAGTCATTTGTGTGTCATGGCTGGCCACTCTGAATTCTACATTGAACAACCAATAAGGGGGCTTATTCTTGAATGTCACTAATTCTGCTTCTCCCAGCAATCAATAGTCACCGACAGCTTTGTCTAGGGATGGGATTTCCATTGTTATCGTTGTTGCTTCTGTCTTAACAGCCATTTCTAGGAGAGACTGTTTCACAGTAGACATCCTGGTCTTCTGGCACAACTTTCTAACCCCCTTCCATGATGTTCTTGGAGCCATAGCTGCAGATACTGTGATGGAGATGTGTGCACAGGGGCTGAGCGCTCCACCGTCTATGGATCTCTGCATTGTGTCCAGTTTTGGTTTTCTGTGATTTGCTGGAAAACCAAACTTCTTTGACACTTGTCTATAGGATTAACGGTGTGATTTACAATGTAGTAAGGAATTATGCTGGTCTAGCAGACAGAGAAGGAAAGAGAAATAAATAACACCAAGGTTGCTGAATAAGCCTCAATGAATCATATTTATATTTACCTAAAAATATATCTATCTTATATTAAAAGTGTATATTTATATAAAATTAAGCCACATGGGCTGCCAAGAACCACAGACTAACCAAACACCCAGTACCAGACATGTAAAGCCTCTTTTCAGAATCGTCCCAATGACTCCCTAAACAATACAGACTATCGATGTAGTCCTTGGTTGTCTGGCAGAGGGTGAGGGTGGTGGGTCCCAATTACTGAAGATACTACACATTTAGGACAAATGACTCAGTTGACATGAGCTAGATCAGACCTAAAAGACTCTCTCATCCTTGCTTCTATGGTTCCAGAAAATACTAAGCAAGATCCAAGGAGAGGGCAGCAACTGAGCAGTCTTTCTCAACTACAGTATCTGTGAACTCTGATAAGAACTAGCATGGCAAGACAGGCGTCATCACATCACCAGCAACCAGCAGCTGTCTTGTTGGACCTGGGACCCACTGCACATGGGGAGCATAATGTCTCATATGTGAGACCTAGCCGGCTTCTCGGGGGCAGGGAGGTCATAGACCTTAGGAAAGAATCTACTACTGTCGCTTTGCTAGACCAGCGTAATCCTTTTCTTTTTAAAGACGATATGCAGTCTTTTAAAGACTCATTGTAAAGTCAGTTTGACTTCATAGCTTTTTTCATAGCCCTGATCAGTTTCAAAAATGAGATCTTCTTACCTCAGACTCTCAAGTGCTCAGACTGCAAGAAGGCACAGCCGTGTTCTTCTTAAGGAAATCTTTCCTAGTTAAATGCATTTCCTGTGTCTTATAGACTAGGCTGGCCTCCTGAGTGCTGGGATCACAGATGTACAGTAACAAATCCAACTTACTTTCGGATTTTATGGACAGAAATCATGACTTTAAATGTCGAAACCAGTGGATTTCCTTATCATTGTCAAAGACTGTGGTGTCCATCAGCACAGTCATCCTACATGCAGTTGGTCGTTACCAACCCTCCCCTAAGGTGCCTGCTTGTGAGGAGCCTTAAGGTCCGTCTCGGAGGCTATCTCGGTGCCTTCATTACTAACTGAGCACACATATACATCTTTGCACCTGTGGTCTCCTACATTCTACACAAACAAACGAACAACAAACTGGACTATGTCAGCATGGATACATCATCCTTTAGTTTTTCCTTTCAAGACTTTCATTTTGTCTGCTGCTTAACCCAACCGTTACCCACTATCTCAGGCAATGGCAAGGAGGCAAACCGTTTCTCGCAGGTGTCTCTCGCAGCTTGTTTCCACAAATGGCACTAAAGGAGAAGGTGTTCCCAGTGGATGAGTTCTGAGTCTGGTAAACAGCAGGCAGCCTGTTAGGTGTGCTTCCAGGGGACCAGCAGGCTGGCGAAACAGCACAACACAACCTCGGGGCTGCGGCATCCTGAAACTTGCGGCTTAGTTTTCGTTCGCAAGAGTGCATGGGAACGCGACAGTTCATTTTAAAAGGGTACTGCAGAGCTACGGAACAGCAGATGGAACAAGGGCAAGTTCAACCAACGGTTTCCCTGTTCTTAACCAGCTTTTTATTTTTTCTTTTTCATGAACTGCTGTTTGAATCCTAGGGTTTCTGAGACTCAAACTCAGGTTGTAGGCTTGGTGGCAAGTGACTTTAGCCACTGAACTGTCCCTGCTGGTCCTGAACATCATCTTACAATCGACAAAATCTGTAAAATCTGTCTGTATCTTTCACTATCAAGTTCACTCCCACTCGAGGGGCCAGCTGCCCAACAGGATGTGTTAAGGGAATGATAAGATACAGTTGCTAGCTAGAATTCTCTCTTCCAACTGCTGTATGATGTTGTATTCATTAGCTCATGTCTCTGTTTCAGAACTTGATAAAATAAAACTAACATTGAAGGTATGATCACAAACTAGTTGCGATTATTTTTTCTTTTTTGTATTTTGGGTATTTTATTGATTTTTATTGAGTTCTACATTTTTCTCTGCTCCACTCCCCTTCAACCCTCCCCCAAAGTTCCCATGTTCCCAATATACTCAGGAAATTTTGTCTTTTTCTACTTCCCATGTATATTAGATCTATGTAAGTCTCTCTCAGGGTCCTCACTGTTGTCTAAGTTTTCTAGGATTGTAATTTGTGGTCTGGTTTTCTTTGCCTTATGTTTAAAAGCCACCTATGAGTGAGTACATGTGCTACTTGTCTTTCTGTGTCTGGGTTACCTCTCACAAAAGGATGTTTTCTAGCTTCACCCATTTTCCTACAAAATTCAAGATGTCATTATTTTTTTTCTGCTGTGTAGTCCTCCATTGTATAAATATACTACCTTTTCCTTATCCATTCTTTAGTCAAGGGGCATTTAGGTTGTTTCCAGGTCCTGGCTATGACATACAATGCTGCTATGAATATAGTTGAACACTTGTCCTTGTGGCACTATTGAGCATCTTTTGGATATATACCTCGAAGTGATATTCCTGGGTCTTGAGAAAGGTTGTTTCCTAATATTCTGAGAAATTGCCACACTGACCACCAAAGGGGCTGTACCAGTTTGCACTCCCACCAGCAATAGAGAAGTGTTCCCTTTACCTCACAACCTCTCCAGTATAAGTTGTCATAAGTGATTTTGATCTTGGCCATTCTTACAGATGTAAGATGAAATCTCAGAGTTGTTTTGATTTGCATTTCTCTGATGACTAAAGATGTTGAACATTTCCTTAAGTGTCTTTCAGTCATTTTTGATTCCTCTGTTGAGAGTTCTCTGTTTAGGTCTGTACTCCATTTTTTTTATTGTATTATTTGTTCTTTTGATGACCAATTTCTTGAATTCTTTATATATTTTGGAGGTCAGACCTCTGTCTAAAGTGAGGTTAGTGAAGATCTTTTCTGTTCTGTAGGCTGTCGTTTTTCTTGTTGACTGTGGCCTTTGCTTTACAGAAGCTTTTCAGTTTCAGGAGGTCCCATTTCTTAATTGTTTCTCTCAGTGTCTTTGCTGCTGGGGTTATATTTAGTAAGTGATCTCCTGTACCAATGTGTTCAAATGTACTTCCCACTTTCTCTTCTATAATATTCAGTGTGGCTGGCTTTATGTTGAGGTCTTTGATCTATTTGAACTTGAGTTCTGTGGATGGTGATAGATAGGGTCTGTTTTCATTCTTCTACATGTTGATATCCAGTTATGCCAGCACCATTTGTTAAATATGCTTTCTTTTTTCCATTTTATTTTTTTTATTTTTTTTGTAATTTTATTAAATTATAAAAGTTTCCATTTCCGCCCCTCCTCCCAACACCCTCCCACTCCCCCCACTCCCTCTCCTCCTCCCTCTCCATCTCTAAGAGCAGTCAGGGTTTCCTGCCCAGTGGGAAGTTCAAGTTCCTCCCGCCTCCCTCCAGGTCCAGGAAGGTGAGTGTCCAGACGGACTGGATCCGCAAAATCCAGTATATGCAGAGGAAGCAAGTCCCAGTGCTATTGTCAATGGCTTTTCAGAAAGACTCCGGGCCAGCCACATTCAGAGAATCCGGCCACATTCAGAGAATCTGGTTGGATTGCGTCTTTGTTCAGTCCCAGTCCAACTGGCCTTGGTAAACTCTCATTAGATCCGTCCTCTTGTATCAGTGGATGATCACATCCCTCACAGTCCTTATTTCCTTTTTCATTTTCTTCCTCCTTCTGCTCCTCATTTGGACCTTGGGGGGCTCAGTCTGGTGCTCCAATGTGGGTCTCCGTCTGTATCGCCATCCATCATGGGATGAAGGTTCTCTCTGATCTTGCCTTCTTTGCTCACGTTCTCTTTCCTTCTACTTCTCGTTTGGACCTAGGGAGTTAAGTCCAGTGTTCCAATGTGGGTCTCTGTCTCTATCTCCATCCATCGCCAGTTGAAGGTTCTATGGTGATAAGCAAAATATTCATCAGTATGGTTATGGGCCAAGGCCAGTTCAGGCACCCTCTCCTCTGTCCAGAGAACAATCTGTTTTGAGTTAATCTTGTATCCTGCTACATTACTGAAAATGTTCATGTTTGTGAGTTGTAGAAGTTCCATGGTAGAATATTTTGGGTTGCTTATGTAAACTATCATATCATCAACAAACAGAGTGTGACTTCTTCTTTTCTGATCTGTATCCACTTGATCTCCTTTTGGTGTCTTATTGCTCTGGCTAGGACCTCAAGAACAATATTGAATAGAAATGGAGAGAGTGGACAACCTTATCTTGTTCCTGATTTCAGTGGGATCACTGGGAGTTTCTCTCCATTTAGTTTGATGTTGGCTGTTGGCTTGCTGTATATTGCTTTTATTATATTTAGGTATGTTCCTTGTATCCATGCTCTCTCCAAGACCTTCATCATGAAGGGATGCTTGATTTTGTAAAAAGGTTTTTTTGGGATCTAATGAGATGATCATGTGGTTTTTATTTTTCAGTTTGTTTATACGGTGGACTACATTGACAGATTTTCATATATGGAACCATCCCTGCATCTCTGGGATGCAGCCAACTTGATCAGGATGGATGATGGTTCTGATGTGTTCTTGGATTTGATTTGCAAGTATTTTATTGAGTATTTTTTGCATCAATGTTCATGAGTAAGATTGGTCTGTAATTCTCTTTCTTAATAGTGTCTTTTTGTGGTTTGGGTATCAGAATAATTGTAGCCTCAAAGAAAGAGTTTGGCAATGTTCCTTGTGTTTTATTGTGTGGAATAATTTGATGAGTATTAGTATTAGTTCTTCTTTGAAAATCTTGTAGAATTGTGAGTTGAATCCATTTGGTCCTGGGCTTTTTCGGTGGGGAGACTTTTGATAACTGTTTCTATTTCTTCAACAGTTATAGGTCTGTTTAATTTTCTTATCTGGTCTTGATTTAACTTTGGTAAGTGATATTTATACAGAAAGTTGTCCGTTTCCTTTAAGTTTCCCAATTTTGTGGAGTACAGAGTTTCAAAATATGACCTGATGATTCTCTATATTTCCTTCGTGTCTGTTGTTATGTCCTCCTTTTCATTTTTGATTTTGTTAATTTGGATATTCTGTCTCTGCCTTTTGGTTAGTTTGGATAAAAGGTTCATTTATTTTGTTGATTTTCTCGAAGAATCAACTCTTTGTCTCATTGATTCTTTGTATTGTTTTGTTTCTATTTTGTTGATTTAAGCTCTCAATTTGATTATTTCATGCCATCTAGTTCTCTTAGGTGAGTTTGCTTCTTTTTGTTCTAAAGTTTTCAAATGTTCTGTTAATTCACTAGTGTAGGATTTTTCCAGCTTCTTTATGTAGGCATTTAGTGCTATGAACTTTCCTCTTAACACTGCTTTCATTGTGTCCCATAAATTTGGGTATGTTGTGTGGTCATTTTTATTGAATTTTAGTAAGTTTCAAATTTCTCCCTTCATTTCTTCCTTGACCCATTGATGATTCAGTTGAGCATTTAATTTCCATGTGTTTGTGGGCTTTCTGGAATTAGTATTGCTGTTGACTTCTAGTTTTAAACCATGGTAATCTGATAAGATACATTGGGTTATTCCAATTTTTTTGTACTTTTGAGGTTTGTTTTGTTTCTGATTGTGTGGTCCATTTTTGAGAAGGTTTCATGAGGTGCTGAGAAGAAGGTATATTCTTTTCCGTTTGGATGGAATATTCTATAGATGTCTGTTAAGACCATTTGAGTCATAACATCTGTTAGTTCCCTTATTTCTCTGTTAATTTTTTTTCTGGCTGACCTGTCCAGTGGTGAGAGAGGAGTGTGGAAGTCTTCCACTATTAGTGTGTGAGGTTAATGTATGATTTGAGATTTAGAAGTGTTTCTTTTACATATGAGGTTGCCCTTGTATTTGGGGCATAAATGTTCAGTATTGCGATTTCTTCTTGATGAATTTTTCCTGTGACTAATATGAAATGTACTTTCTTGTCTCTTTTGATTGATTTTAGTTTGAAGTCTATTTTGTTAGATATTACACCCATGTTTTTCTTAGGTCCATTTGATTGAAATATTTTATCCCAACACTTTTCTCTGAGACAATGTCTGTCTTTGAGGTTGAAATGTGTTTCTTCTATGCAGAAGAAGGATGGATTCTGCTTTCATATCCAATCTGTTAGCCTGTGACTTTTTATAGGTGAGCTGTGTCCACTTATATTAAGGGATATTAATGACCAGTGATTGCTATCTCCTGTTAAGTTAGTTTTCATCGTCAGTGCTGTTAATTTGTGTGTTTTCCCCTTCTTTGGGATTTGCTGCTATGAGACCATCAATTGTCTGTGTTTTTGTTGGTGTAGCCTACTTCCTTGGGTTGGAGTTTTCCTTCTAGTATTTTGTTTAGGGTTGGGTTTGTGGCTAGGTATTGGTGAAATCTAGTTTTGTCATGGAGTATCTTGTTTTATCTTTCCATGGTGATTGAAATTTTTCTGGGTATAGTAGTCTGGGCTGGCATCCATGGTCTCTTAATGTCTGCATAAAGCTAACCATGACCTTCTTCTGGCTTTCATTGTCTTCAATAAGAAGTCAGGTGTAATTCTAATAGGTCTGCCTTTATATGTTACTTTTTCCTTTGCAGTTCTTAATATTCTTTCTTTACTCTGTATGTTTAGTGTTGTGATTATTATGTGGGAAGAGAACTTTTTTGGATTCAGTCTATTTGGTGTTCTGTAAGCTTCTTGTTTCTTCATATTTTTCTTTAGATTTGGAACGTTTTCTTCTATGATTTTGTTAAATATATTTTCTGTGCTTTTGAGTTGAACTTCTCCTTCTTCTTACCTATTATTCTTAGGTTTGACCTTTTCATGGTGTCCCATATTTTCTGGATATTTGGGGTTAAGGTTTTGATAGATTTAATGTTTTCTTTGACTGATGAGACTATTTCCTCTATTGTATCTTCAACACTTGAGATTCTCTCTTCCATCTCTTGTATTCTACTGTTCATGCTTGTGTTTATGGTTCCTGATCATTTTGATTCTGATGATTTCTGTTTCTGTAATTCCCTCTACCTGTGTTTTCTTTATTGTCTCTATTTCAGTTTTCAAGTCTTGAACAGTTTCTTTCGTATCTTTGATTGCTTTTTCTTGATTTTCTTTAAGAGATTTGCTGCTGTCTTCCAATTTTTTGTTTGTATTTTTCTCCATTTGTTTGAGAGAATTTCTTATTTCCTCTTTAAGAGTTTCAAACATTCTCCTGAAGTTGTTTTTAAGGTCATTATCTTCTGCTTCCTCTATATTTGGTTGTTCATGTGTTGCCGTTGTAGGATCTTTGTTGTAGATTGTTGTTCTTTGTGGTGTTAAATGTGTTCTTACCTTTTCTACTCACATTTTCCTCTAATAGGTGTGGTTGGGATTCATCGTGATTCTGTTGATTAATCTTCTAGGTGCCAGTGAATCCAAAACTCAGATGGTTGTTCCTTATGGTACAGTCAGAGCCATGGTTCTAATTACCCCTTTGGTCACTCCATGTTTCTGGAGATCGCTCAGCATTCCCAGTCTTTGCACTGCTTCCTTGGAGTTTGCTATCTCAGGCCTAGTTTGGCCTAAGTTACTGGCTTTTACCTGTTTCTGTAAATCCTGGTCTGTTTCCCCTACTGCAGAGGTCCCTGGCTTGGAGTTGGTCCTGCAAAGGTCTCTGGCTCTTGTCTACTTCCTTGGAATTCCCAGGCTTGGGTAAGCTCAGACTCACAGAGGACCTGCCTCAGGCTTACTCTCTCAGAGGTCCCAGCCTCATGCTTAGACCTGTAGAGGTTTCTAGTTCCTGCCTATTCTGTTTGATGTCCCAGACCAATTCCCGAACCCACAGAGGTCCTGACTCAGACCTACTCGCTCTGAGATCACAGACTCATGCCTGGTCCCAAAGAGATCTCTGATTCCTGCTATTCCCTCGGATATCCCAGATTCACACCCAGACTGACAGAGGTCCTGGCTCAGATCTAGTTCCTCATAGGTCCTAGACTCTCATTCAGACCCACAGAGGTCCTGGCTTAGGTCTACTCCCTTGAAGGTACCAGATTCATGCCTGGACCCTCAGAGGTCTCTGACTCTGACTCACTCACTTAGCCTTACTCCCCTGTACCTGTTCCTGTGGAGATCACTGTCTCAGATCTGCTCTAGGCTAGGTCACTGGCTCAATTCTGATCCGCCATTGTCCTGAGACTGGATTGGCTCCCATGGAGCTTGCTTTCTCAGGCCCATTCTGGCCTAGGTAGCTGGTTCCATCCCACTCCTGTGTAATTTGTTGCCTCAGGCCTGCTTTAGCCTAAGGTGGAGTTCCTTGTCTCAGGGCTACTTTTGCCAAATTCGTGGTTAATTTTTTTTCCTTGGTTTTTCATGTTTCTCTTTTGTAACAGCTTTAGCTGTCCTGGAACTAGCTCTTGTAGACAAGGCTGGCTTTGAACTCACAGAGACCTGCTTGTGTCTGCCTCCTGAGTGCTGTAATGAAAGGTATGTGCCACTGCCCCCACTGACCTAGTTATGAGTAATTATAATTGAAGTGGCAGTAGGCATTTCCATCCACACTGAAAAGGATGAGTATACCATTTACTGATGCTTTCCTTATTAAAAAACAGCACCTTCGTGTAACACAAGGCAATATATAGGATCAATATTTACACATCTCAGACTCTTGAATGTGTCAAAGATATGTTATTTGGGAATCCATGTCATACTGACATAGGCTGGGACATGTCAAGAAATTGGGAGCACCAAGGTGTGTTACTCACTATATTCTTAACATGTTCTCTCAACATTTATTTGATATATACAAGGACAATCTGATTTTTTTTTAGAGACAGGGCTTCTTTTTCTTAACAAAACATTTCTTTGCTTTTATAATAAATAATTAAGATGCTATTTTATTTATTTTTAACAAAATAATAAGTGAAAAATACAACATGATCTGCACTATGCAAAAACACTGTGCAGTGCTCTTATGTGCATGCAACAAAATTCATATCCATCATGGAGAAGAGTGTGGAGTCTCCGGAAACAAATACACCTCAAGAATCTCATCTCTACACAGCCACAGAAATTGAAACTAGTACTTAAGAGAGAGTCATGCAATTCAATGTTCCCTGCTGCACGCTCATCAGGATATGGGAGGAGTGAGAGAGTGGACACAAATGGCATGTTTGTATGATGGGATGGAAGAATGTATAACTGAATAGACATTTAAATCAGCTTTGTATTTTATATTAGTCAGGAGGCTAATGGTAACCACAGCACAATGACCAAACTGCTTAGTTCATTTTCACAAAAGTCAGAGTGGGTACACAGAGAATATAAGTGTGAATGAAGATTAACTACTGCTTTCAAAGTTTATGTATTTATGGTTTTCTTTTTTTTTTTTACCGAATGATTTAATACTTAAAAATACTTAAAAACTCTCTTGCTGTTTGAGGTGGAAAGAATAATTCTGATTAAGATTTGTGTATAGTTATAAGTCTTTAGTTCAGGAAGAGGTGATTACAGTAGAATTTGGATTAGTGATTCATACTTAATGTTTCTGAATTTTATTTTTTTATTTACTTACTTATTTATTTATTAAAAATTTCCACCACCTCTTCGCCTCCCTTTTCTCTCCCCCTCTCCACCTCCACCTCCCTCTCTAGTCCTAAGAGTAGTCAGGGTTCTCTGCCCCGTGGGAAGTCCAAGGTCCTCCCCCGCCTCCATCCAGGTCTATAAAGGTGAGCATTCAAACAAACCAGGCTCCCACAAAGTCAATCCATGCAGTACAATCAAAACCCAGTGCCATTGTCCTTGGCTTCTCAGTCAGCCTTCATTGCCAGCCACATTCAGAGTGTCCAGTTTGATCACATGCTCCATCACCCCCAGTCCAGCTGGCCTTGGTGAGCTCCCATTAGATCAGTCCCACCGTCTCAGTGGATGGACGCACCCCTTGTGGTCCTGACTTCCTTGCTCATGTTCTCCCTCCTTCTGCTCCTCATTCAGACCTTGAGAGCTCAGTAGAGTGCTCCAATGTGGGTCTCTATCTCTATCTCCATTTATCGCCAGATGAAGTTTCTATGGTGATATGCAAGATACTCATCAGTGTGGCTATGAGACAAGACCAGTTCAGGCACCCTCTCCTTTGCTGCCCAAGGAACAGTCTAGGGACCTCTCCTTGGACCTGGGAACTCCTCTAGAGTCAAGTCTCTTGCAACCCCTAAAATGGCTCCCTTAATTAAGATATTTATTTCCCTGATCCCATATCCATCCTCTATCCCACCCATCCCATTCCCCCAAGCTCTCCAGAATCCTCCCCTTCTCCCTTCTCTCTACCCATCTCCCCTTACATCCACCCCCACCCCCGTGCACCCAACTTTTGCCCGGCAATCTTGTATACTTTCAATATCCAGGAGGATAACTATATGATTTTCTTTGGGTTCACCTTCTTATTTAGCTTCTCAAGGATCATGAATTATAGGCTCAATGTCCTTTAATTATGGCTAGAATCCACTTATGAGTGAGTACATACCATATTCCTCTTTTTGGGTCTGGGTTACCTCACTCAGTAAAGCGTTTTCTATTTCCATCCATTTGCATGCAAAATTCAAGATGTCATTGTTTTTTACCACTGAGTAAAAAAACTCTAATGTGTATATGTTCCGCACCTTCTTTAACCATTCTTCTATTCAGGGGCACCTAGGTTGTTTCCAGGTTCTGGCTATTACAAATAGTGCTGCTATGAACATAGTTGAACAAATGCTTTTGTAGTATGATAGGGCATCTCTTGGGTATATTCCCAAGAGTGGAATTGCTGGGTCCTGAGGGAGGTTGACTCCCAGTTTCCTGAGAAACCACCACACTAATTTCCAAAGTGGCTGCACAAGTTTTCATTCCCACCAACAATGGATGAGTGTTCCCGTTACTTCACATCCTCTCCAGCATAGGCTATCATTGGTGTTTTTGATTTTAGCTATTCTGACAGGTGGTAAGATGGTATCTCAAAGTTGTTTTGATTTTCATTTCCCTGATCACTAAAAAGGTTGAGCATGACCTTAAGTGTCTTTTGGCCATTTGAACTTCTGTTGAGAATTCTCTGTTCAGTTCAGTACCCCATTTTTTAATTGGGTTAATTAGAGTTTTAGTGTCTAGTTTCTTGAGTTCTTTGTATATTTTGGAGATCAGACCTTTGTCTGATGAGGGGTTGATGAAGATCTTCTCCCAAACAGTAGGTTGCCTTTTTGTCTTAATGACAGTGTCCTTTGCTTTACAGATGCTTCTCTATTTCAGGAGGTCTCATTTATTAATTGTTGCTCTTATTGTCTGTGCTACTGGGGTTCTACCTAGGAAGTGGTCGCCTGTGCCCATGTCTTGTAGATTACTTTCCACTTTCTCTTCTATCAGGTTCAATGTGGTTAGATTAATATTGAGGTCTTTACTCCATTTGGACTTCAGTTTTGTGCATGGTGATAGATATGGATCTATTTGGCAATTCTACCAAAAGCAATCTATAGATTCAATGCAATCCCCATCAAAATCCCAACAAAATTCTTCACAGACCTTGAGAGAACAATAATAAAGTTTATATGGCAAAACAAAAAATCCAGGATAGCCAAAACAATTCTATACAATAAAAGTACTTCCAGAGGCATTACCATTCCTTACTTCAAATTCTATTACAGAGCTACGGTAATGAAAACTGCTTGGTATTGGCACAAAACAGAGATGTTGACTAAAGGAATCGAATTGAAGACCCAGATATTAATCCACAAACCTATGAGCACCTGATTTTCGACAAAGGAGCTAACATTATACAATGGAAGAAAGAAAGCATCTTTAACAAATGGTGCTGGCATAACTGGATGTCAACCTGTAGAAGAATGAATATAGATCCATATCTGAATTTTCTTAATCAACTATATTCCAACATCTGTCAATTAGAATACCTTCACTTCACCAAGAAGTTAGAGACTTACTAAAAAATGACAGCCTCTCCTTCTTTCTAGATCCCACTCTCATCTGCTCTAGTTTCCTCTGTTAATTAAATTGTATTTAACAGTCTAGACTGAGGTCTGCCAGGGATTTGACTATCAATGCTTAGAGGAGAGCACAGAGAATAATCTAGGAACTCTTTTCTATTTTGTTCCTACTTGAAATTTTGTGGTAACATCAGAGATTGGTGGGACAGTTGTCACTTGGGTTCTCACCTGGTTCATGCCAGTGAACTCACTGCAAATCACTCCCCTATGTCCAGATGAAGCCTTATCAGTTGCATTGTTTTCTTCACCAAGTCAGTCTACTAAATGGTTCTACAGAGGGAACTACATTATTTTTCCTTAATAATACCCCTTGGGGGAAAAATAACCAAAGCCCATGTGAACTTATGTTCATGTAAACTCTTTTAATGGAAAATTTGGAGCACTAAATTAACTTACTGTCTCAGGAACCTTCCAATGATGATTAAGAGAGAAAATGTATATACCTGAAGCAAAACGGAAACAGAAGTAATATATTAGCCAAAAATGACAAGCAAAATGGGGATTATTTATTTTATATTCATCAATCATCTGAAGCCTTTGCTGGAAGAAGGAAGAGGATGTGAGGAAGTACTATAAAATACGGATTAGATAATTATTGGCTTTTGAGAATTTTCTTTCTCAAATGCCAAAAGAACTTTATTTGTGTGACTATTTGGTCTGTGAATGGCTATATGCTCCTTTGTATGAATATACATGGAGGTTTGGTATCAACATAGGAGTCTCACTCACTTAATCTCCACCTTACCTTCTGAGATAGGATTGGAGTTCACAGAATGACTAGATGGATTAGGCAGTAAAGCCCCAACTCCTCTGGGCTCTGCCTCCCCAGCCCTGGATTGCAGGCCTGATTCCGTATGTCTGTATTTTTACA